>NC_135091.1:19893750-20237500 GCF_051107435.1 Chaetodon auriga | reverse complement strand
CTCGTCCGATCTCGGAAGCTAAGCAGGGTCGGGCCTGGTTAGTACTTGGATGGGAGACCGCCTGGGAATACCAGGTGCTGTAAGCCTTTTCTTCACCAGTAGAGGGTGCTGTTCCTTCTTTAGTGGAATGGCCAGGCTTAGGGGACCCATGGAGCTTTAATCCGTCAGGCCCGTGTGTGCAACCACCAAAAGTGTGTCCATTGATTGACTTGCCTTCTTTATAAGTCGGATTTGTTGGGCCGCACAATCAAAGCGGCCTCAACATATCCAGACAAGTGAAAGGAGAAAGCCCTCACAGCCCAGAGTGGAGATACACAGGGCACATGTATAAAAAGCTTGTGTGCATCAGTGCTTGCGGCTTACGGCCATACCAGCCTGACAGCGCCCGATCTCGTCCGATCTCGGAAGCTAAGCAGGGTCGGGCCTGGTTAGTACTTGGATGGGAGACCGCCTGGGAATACCAGGTGCTGTAAGCCTTTTCTTCTCCTCTTTCACCAGTAGAGGGTGCTGTTCCTTCTTTAGTGGAATGGCCAGGCTTAGGGGACCCATGGAGCTTTAATCCGTCAGGCCCGTGTGTGCAACCACCAAAAGTGTGTCCATTGATTGACTTGCCTTCTTTAGAAGTCGGATTTGTTGGGCCGCACAATCAAAGCGGCCTCAACATTTCCAGACAAGTGAAAGGAGAAAGCCCTCACAGCCCAGAGTGTACATACACAGGGCACATGTATAAAAAGCTTGTGTGCATCAGTGCTTGCGGCTTACGGCCATACCAGCCTGACAACGCCCGATCTCGTCCGATCTCGGAAGCTAAGCAGGGTCGGGCCTGGTTAGTACTTGGATGGGAGACCGCCTGGGAATACCAGGTGCTGTAAGCCTTTTCTTCTCCTCTTTCACCAGTAGAGGGTGCTGTTCCTTCTTTAGTGGAATGGCCAGGCTTAGGGGACCCATGGAGCTTTAATCCGTCAGGCCCGTGTGTGCAACCACCAAAAGTGTGTCCATTGATTGACTTGCCTTCTTTAGAAGTCGGATTTGTTGGGCCGCACAATCAAAGCGGCCTCAACATTTCCAGACAAGTGAAAGGAGAAAGCCCTCACAGCCCAGAGTGTACATACACAGGGCACATGTATAAAAAGCTTGTGTGCATCAGTGCTTGCGGCTTACGGCCATACCAGCCTGACAACGCCCGATCTCGTCCGATCTCGGAAGCTAAGCAGGGTCGGGCCTGGTTAGTACTTGGATGGGAGACCGCCTGGGAATACCAGGTGCTGTAAGCCTTTTCTTCACCAGTAGAGGGTGCTGTTCCTTCTTTAGTGGAATGGCCAGGCTTAGGGGACCCATGGAGCTTTAATCCGTCAGGCCCGTGTGTGCAACCACCAAAAGTGTGTCCATTGATTGACTTGCCTTCTTTAGAAGTCGGATTTGTTGGGCCGCACAATCAAAGCGGCCTCAACATTTCCAGACAAGTGAAAGGAGAAACCCCTCATACCCCAGAGTGTACATACACAGGGCACATGTATAAAAAGCTTGTGTGCATCAGTGCTTGCGGCTTACGGCCATACCAGCCTGACAGCGCCCGATCTCGTCCGATCTCGGAAGCTAAGCAGGGTCGGGCCTGGTTAGTACTTGGATGGGAGACCGCCTGGGAATACCAGGTGCTGTAAGCCTTTTCTTCTCCTCTTTCACCAGTAGAGGGTGCTGTTCCTTCTTTAGTGGAATGGCCAGGCTTAGGGGACCCATGGAGCTTTAATCCGTCAGGCCCGTGTGTGCAACCACCAAAAGTGTGTCCATTGATTGACTTGCCTTCTTTAGAAGTCGGATTTGTTGGGCCGCACAATCAAAGCGGCCTCAACATTTCCAGACAAGTGAAAGGAGAAAGCCCTCACACCCCAGAGTGTACATACACAGGGCACATGTATAAAAAGCTTGTGTGCATCAGTGCTTGCGGCTTACGGCCATACCAGCCTGACAGCGCCCGATCTCGTCCGATCTCAGAAGCTAAGCAGGGTCGGGCCTGGTTAGTACTTGGATGGGAGACGGCCTGGGAATACCAGGTGCTGTAAGCCTTTTCTTCTGCTCTTTCACCAGTAGAGGGTGCTGTTCCTTCTTTAGTGGAATGGCCAGGCTTAGGGGACCCATGGAGCTTTAATCCGTCAGGCCCGTGTGTGCAACCACCAAAAGTGTGTCCATTGATTGACTTGCCTTCTTTAGAAGTCGGATTTGTTGGGCCGCACAATCAAAGCGGCCTCAACATTTCCAGACAAGTGAAAGGAGAAAGCCCTCACAGCCCAGAGTGTACATACACAGGGCACATGTATAAAAAGCTTGTGTGCATCAGTGCTTGCGGCTTACGGCCATACCAGCCTGACAACGCCCGATCTCGTCCGATCTCGGAAGCTAAGCAGGGTCGGGCCTGGTTAGTACTTGGATGGGAGACCGCCTGGGAATACCAGGTGCTGTAAGCCTTTTCTTCTGCTCTTTCACCAGTAGAGGGTGCTGTTCCTTCTTTAGTGGAATGGCCAGGCTTAGGGGACCCATGGAGCTTTAATCCGTCAGGCCCGTGTGTGCAACCACCAAAAGTGTGTCCATTGATTGACTTGCCTTCTTTAGAAGTCGGATTTGTTGGGCCGCACAATCAAAGCGGCCTCAACATTTCCAGACAAGTGAAAGGAGAAAGCCCTCACAGCCCAGAGTGTACATACACAGGGCACATGTATAAAAAGCTTGTGTGCATCAGTGCTTGCGGCTTACGGCCATACCAGCCTGACAACGCCCGATCTCGTCCGATCTCGGAAGCTAAGCAGGGTCGGGCCTGGTTAGTACTTGGATGGGAGACCGCCTGGGAATACCAGGTGCTGTAAGCCTTTTCTTCACCAGTAGAGGGTGCTGTTCCTTCTTTAGTGGAATGGCCAGGCTTAGGGGACCCATGGAGCTTTAATCCGTCAGGCCCGTGTGTGCAACCACCAAAAGTGTGTCCATTGATTGACTTGCCTTCTTTAGAAGTCGGATTTGTTGGGCCGCACAATCAAAGCGGCCTCAACATATCCAGACAAGTGAAAGGAGAAAGCCCTCACAGCCCAGAGTGGAGATACACAGGGCACATGTATAAAAAGCTTGTGTGCATCAGTGCTTGCGGCTTACGGCCATACCAGCCTGACAGCGCCCGATCTCGTCCGATCTCGGAAGCTAAGCAGGGTCGGGCCTGGTTAGTACTTGGATGGGAGACCGCCTGGGAATACCAGGTGCTGTAAGCCTTTTCTTCTGCTCTTTCACCAGTAGAGGGTGCTGTTCCTTCTTTAGTGGAATGGCCAGGCTTAGGGGACCCATGGAGCTTTAATCCGTCAGGCCCGTGTGTGCAACCACCAAAAGTGTGTCCATTGATTGACTTGCCTTCTTTAGAAGTCGGATTTGTTGGGCCGCACAATCAAAGCGGCCTCAACATTTCCAGACAAGTGAAAGGAGAAAGCCCTCACACCCCAGAGTGTACATACACAGGGCACATGTATAAAAAGCTTGTGTGCATCAGTGCTTGCGGCTTACGGCCATACCAGCCTGACAACGCCCGATCTCGTCCGATCTCGGAAGCTAAGCAGGGTCGGGCCTGGTTAGTACTTGGATGGGAGACCGCCTGGGAATACCAGGTGCTGTAAGCCTTTTCTTCTGCTCTTTCACCAGTAGAGGGTGCTGTTCCTTCTTTAGTGGAATGGCCAGGCTTAGGGGACCCATGGAGCTTTAATCCGTCAGGCCCGTGTGTGCAACCACCAAAAGTGTGTCCATTGATTGACTTGCCTTCTTTAGAAGTCGGATTTGTTGGGCCGCACAATCAAAGCGGCCTCAACATTTCCAGACAAGTGAAAGGAGAAAGCCCTCACAGCCCAGAGTGTACATACACAGGGCACATGTATAAAAAGCTTGTGTGCATCAGTGCTTGCGGCTTACGGCCATACCAGCCTGACAACGCCCGATCTCGTCCGATCTCGGAAGCTAAGCAGGGTCGGGCCTGGTTAGTACTTGGATGGGAGACCGCCTGGGAATACCAGGTGCTGTAAGCCTTTTCTTCACCAGTAGAGGGTGCTGTTCCTTCTTTAGTGGAATGGCCAGGCTTAGGGGACCCATGGAGCTTTAATCCGTCAGGCCCGTGTGTGCAACCACCAAAAGTGTGTCCATTGATTGACTTGCCTTCTTTAGAAGTCGGATTTGTTGGGCCGCACAATCAAAGCGGCCTCAACATTTCCAGACAAGTGAAAGGAGAAACCCCTCATACCCCAGAGTGTACATACACAGGGCACATGTATAAAAAGCTTGTGTGCATCAGTGCTTGCGGCTTACGGCCATACCAGCCTGACAGCGCCCGATCTCGTCCGATCTCGGAAGCTAAGCAGGGTCGGGCCTGGTTAGTACTTGGATGGGAGACCGCCTGGGAATACCAGGTGCTGTAAGCCTTTTCTTCTCCTCTTTCACCAGTAGAGGGTGCTGTTCCTTCTTTAGTGGAATGGCCAGGCTTAGGGGACCCATGGAGCTTTAATCCGTCAGGCCCGTGTGTGCAACCACCAAAAGTGTGTCCATTGATTGACTTGCCTTCTTTAGAAGTCGGATTTGTTGGGCCGCACAATCAAAGCGGCCTCAACATTTCCAGACAAGTGAAAGGAGAAAGCCCTCACACCCCAGAGTGTACATACACAGGGCACATGTATAAAAAGCTTGTGTGCATCAGTGCTTGCGGCTTACGGCCATACCAGCCTGACAGCGCCCGATCTCGTCCGATCTCGGAAGCTAAGCAGGGTCGGGCCTGGTTAGTACTTGGATGGGAGACCGCCTGGGAATACCAGGTGCTGTAAGCCTTTTCTTCTGCTCTTTCACCAGTAGAGGGTGCTGTTCCTTCTTTAGTGGAATGGCCAGGCTTAGGGGACCCATGGAGCTTTAATCCGTCAGGCCCGTGTGTGCAACCACCAAAAGTGTGTCCATTGATTGACTTGCCTTCTTTAGAAGTCGGATTTGTTGGGCCGCACAATCAAAGCGGCCTCAACATTTCCAGACAAGTGAAAGGAGAAAGCCCTCACAGCCCAGAGTGTACATACACAGGGCACATGTATAAAAAGCTTGTGTGCATCAGTGCTTGCGGCTTACGGCCATACCAGCCTGACAACGCCCGATCTCGTCCGATCTCGGAAGCTAAGCAGGGTCGGGCCTGGTTAGTACTTGGATGGGAGACCGCCTGGGAATACCAGGTGCTGTAAGCCTTTTCTTCTGCTCTTTCACCAGTAGAGGGTGCTGTTCCTTCTTTAGTGGAATGGCCAGGCTTAGGGGACCCATGGAGCTTTAATCCGTCAGGCCCGTGTGTGCAACCACCAAAAGTGTGTCCATTGATTGACTTGCCTTCTTTAGAAGTCGGATTTGTTGGGCCGCACAATCAAAGCGGCCTCAACATTTCCAGACAAGTGAAAGGAGAAAGCCCTCACAGCCCAGAGTGTACATACACAGGGCACATGTATAAAAAGCTTGTGTGCATCAGTGCTTGCGGCTTACGGCCATACCAGCCTGACAACGCCCGATCTCGTCCGATCTCGGAAGCTAAGCAGGGTCGGGCCTGGTTAGTACTTGGATGGGAGACCGCCTGGGAATACCAGGTGCTGTAAGCCTTTTCTTCACCAGTAGAGGGTGCTGTTCCTTCTTTAGTGGAATGGCCAGGCTTAGGGGACCCATGGAGCTTTAATCCGTCAGGCCCGTGTGTGCAACCACCAAAAGTGTGTCCATTGATTGACTTGCCTTCTTTAGAAGTCGGATTTGTTGGGCCGCACAATCAAAGCGGCCTCAACATTTCCAGACAAGTGAAAGGAGAAACCCCTCATACCCCAGAGTGTACATACACAGGGCACATGTATAAAAAGCTTGTGTGCATCAGTGCTTGCGGCTTACGGCCATACCAGCCTGACAGCGCCCGATCTCGTCCGATCTCGGAAGCTAAGCAGGGTCGGGCCTGGTTAGTACTTGGATGGGAGACCGCCTGGGAATACCAGGTGCTGTAAGCCTTTTCTTCTCCTCTTTCACCAGTAGAGGGTGCTGTTCCTTCTTTAGTGGAATGGCCAGGCTTAGGGGACCCATGGAGCTTTAATCCGTCAGGCCCGTGTGTGCAACCACCAAAAGTGTGTCCATTGATTGACTTGCCTTCTTTAGAAGTCGGATTTGTTGGGCCGCACAATCAAAGCGGCCTCAACATTTCCAGACAAGTGAAAGGAGAAAGCCCTCACACCCCAGAGTGTACATACACAGGGCACATGTATAAAAAGCTTGTGTGCATCAGTGCTTGCGGCTTACGGCCATACCAGCCTGACAGCGCCCGATCTCGTCCGATCTCGGAAGCTAAGCAGGGTCGGGCCTGGTTAGTACTTGGATGGGAGACCGCCTGGGAATACCAGGTGCTGTAAGCCTTTTCTTCTGCTCTTTCACCAGTAGAGGGTGCTGTTCCTTCTTTAGTGGAATGGCCAGGCTTAGGGGACCCATGGAGCTTTAATCCGTCAGGCCCGTGTGTGCAACCACCAAAAGTGTGTCCATTGATTGACTTGCCTTCTTTAGAAGTCGGATTTGTTGGGCCGCACAATCAAAGCGGCCTCAACATTTCCAGACAAGTGAAAGGAGAAAGCCCTCACAGCCCAGAGTGTACATACACAGGGCACATGTATAAAAAGCTTGTGTGCATCAGTGCTTGCGGCTTACGGCCATACCAGCCTGACAACGCCCGATCTCGTCCGATCTCGGAAGCTAAGCAGGGTCGGGCCTGGTTAGTACTTGGATGGGAGACCGCCTGGGAATACCAGGTGCTGTAAGCCTTTTCTTCTGCTCTTTCACCAGTAGAGGGTGCTGTTCCTTCTTTAGTGGAATGGCCAGGCTTAGGGGACCCATGGAGCTTTAATCCGTCAGGCCCGTGTGTGCAACCACCAAAAGTGTGTCCATTGATTGACTTGCCTTCTTTAGAAGTCGGATTTGTTGGGCCGCACAATCAAAGCGGCCTCAACATTTCCAGACAAGTGAAAGGAGAAAGCCCTCACAGCCCAGAGTGTACATACACAGGGCACATGTATAAAAAGCTTGTGTGCATCAGTGCTTGCGGCTTACGGCCATACCAGCCTGACAACGCCCGATCTCGTCCGATCTCGGAAGCTAAGCAGGGTCGGGCCTGGTTAGTACTTGGATGGGAGACCGCCTGGGAATACCAGGTGCTGTAAGCCTTTTCTTCACCAGTAGAGGGTGCTGTTCCTTCTTTAGTGGAATGGCCAGGCTTAGGGGACCCATGGAGCTTTAATCCGTCAGGCCCGTGTGTGCAACCACCAAAAGTGTGTCCATTGATTGACTTGCCTTCTTTAGAAGTCGGATTTGTTGGGCCGCACAATCAAAGCGGCCTCAACATTTCCAGACAAGTGAAAGGAGAAAACCCTCACACCCCAGAGTGTACATACACAGGGCACATGTATAAAAAGCTTGTGTGCATCAGTGCTTGCGGCTTACGGCCATACCAGCCTGACAACGCCCGATCTCGTCCGATCTCGGAAGCTAAGCAGGGTCGGGCCTGGTTAGTACTTGGATGGGAGACCGCCTGGGAATACCAGGTGCTGTAAGCCTTTTCTTCACCAGTAGAGGGTGCTGTTCCTTCTTTAGTGGAATGGCCAGGCTTAGGGGACCCATGGAGCTTTAATCCGTCAGGCCCGTGTGTGCAACCACCAAAAGTGTGTCCATTGATTGACTTGCCTTCTTTAGAAGTCGGATTTGTTGGGCCGCACAATCAAAGCGGCCTCAACATTTCCAGACAAGTGAAAGGAGAAAGCCCTCACACCCCAGAGTGTACATACACAGGGCACATGTATAAAAAGCTTGTGTGCATCAGTGCTTGCGGCTTACGGCCATACCAGCCTGACAGCGCCCGATCTCGTCCGATCTCGGAAGCTAAGCAGGGTCGGGCCTGGTTAGTACTTGGATGGGAGACCGCCTGGGAATACCAGGTGCTGTAAGCCTTTTCTTCTGCTCTTTCACCAGTAGAGGGTGCTGTTCCTTCTTTAGTGGAATGGCCAGGCTTAGGGGACCCATGGAGCTTTAATCCGTCAGGCCCGTGTGTGCAACCACCAAAAGTGTGTCCATTGATTGACTTGCCTTCTTTAGAAGTCGGATTTGTTGGGCCGCACAATCAAAGCGGCCTCAACATTTCCAGACAAGTGAAAGGAGAAAGCCCTCACAGCCCAGAGTGTACATACACAGGGCACATGTATAAAAAGCTTGTGTGCATCAGTGCTTGCGGCTTACGGCCATACCAGCCTGACAACGCCCGATCTCGTCCGATCTCGGAAGCTAAGCAGGGTCGGGCCTGGTTAGTACTTGGATGGGAGACCGCCTGGGAATACCAGGTTCTGTAAGTCTTTTCTTCTGCTCTTTCACCAGTAGAGGGTGCTGTTCCTTCTTTAGTGGAATGGCCAGGCTTAGGGGACCCATGGAGCTTTAATCCGTCAGGCCCGTGTGTGCAACCACCAAAAGTGTGTCCATTGATTGACTTGCCTTCTTTAGAAGTCGGATTTGTTGGGCCGCACAATCAAAGCGGCCTCAACATTTCCAGACAAGTGAAAGGAGAAAGCCCTCACAGCCCAGAGTGTACATACACAGGGCACATGTATAAAAAGCTTGTGTGCATCAGTGCTTGCGGCTTACGGCCATACCAGCCTGACAACGCCCGATCTCGTCCGATCTCGGAAGCTAAGCAGGGTCGGGCCTGGTTAGTACTTGGATGGGAGACCGCCTGGGAATACCAGGTGCTGTAAGCCTTTTCTTCACCAGTAGAGGGTGCTGTTCCTTCTTTAGTGGAATGGCCAGGCTTAGGGGACCCATGGAGCTTTAATCCGTCAGGCCCGTGTGTGCAACCACCAAAAGTGTGTCCATTGATTGACTTGCCTTCTTTAGAAGTCGGATTTGTTGGGCCGCACAATCAAAGCAGCCTCAACATATCCAGACAAGTGAAAGGAGAAAGCCCTCACAGCCCAGAGTGTACATACACAGGGCACATGTATAAAAAGCTTGTGTGCATCAGTGCTTGCGGCTTACGGCCATACCAGCCTGACAGCGCCCGATCTCGTCCGATCTCGGAAGCTAAGCAGGGTCGGGCCTGGTTAGTACTTGGATGGGAGACCGCCTGGGAATACCAGGTGCTGTAAGCCTTTTCTTCTCCTCTTTCACCAGTAGAGGGTGCTGTTCCTTCTTTAGTGGAATGGCCAGGCTTAGGGGACCCATGGAGCTTTAATCCGTCAGGCCCGTGTGTGCAACCACCAAAAGTGTGTCCATTGATTGACTTGCCTTCTTTAGAAGTCGGATTTGTTGGGCCGCACAATCAAAGCGGCCTCAACATTTCCAGACAAGTGAAAGGAGAAAGCCCTCACAGCCCAGAGTGTACATACACAGGGCACATGTATAAAAAGCTTGTGTGCATCAGTGCTTGCGGCTTACGGCCATACCAGCCTGACAACGCCCGATCTCGTCCGATCTCGGAAGCTAAGCAGGGTCGGGCCTGGTTAGTACTTGGATGGGAGACCGCCTGGGAATACCAGGTGCTGTAAGCCTTTTCTTCACCAGTAGAGGGTGCTGTTCCTTCTTTAGTGGAATGGCCAGGCTTAGGGGACCCATGGAGCTTTAATCCGTCAGGCCCGTGTGTGCAACCACCAAAAGTGTGTCCATTGATTGACTTGCCTTCTTTAGAAGTCGGATTTGTTGGGCCGCACAATCAAAGCGGCCTCAACATATCCAGACAAGTGAAAGGAGAAAGCCCTCACAGCCCAGAGTGTACATACACAGGGCACATGTATAAAAAGCTTGTGTGCATCAGTGCTTGCGGCTTACGGCCATACCAGCCTGACAGCGCCCGATCTCGTCCGATCTCGGAAGCTAAGCAGGGTCGGGCCTGGTTAGTACTTGGATGGGAGACCGCCTGGGAATACCAGGTGCTGTAAGCCTTTTCTTCTCCTCTTTCACCAGTAGAGGGTGCTGTTCCTTCTTTAGTGGAATGGCCAGGCTTAGGGGACCCATGGAGCTTTAATCCGTCAGGCCCGTGTGTGCAACCACCAAAAGTGTGTCCATTGATTGACTTGCCTTCTTTAGAAGTCGGATTTGTTGGGCCGCACAATCAAAGCGGCCTCAACATTTCCAGACAAGTGAAAGGAGAAAGCCCTCACAGCCCAGAGTGTACATACACAGGGCACATGTATAAAAAGCTTGTGTGCATCAGTGCTTGCGGCTTACGGCCATACCAGCCTGACAGCGCCCGATCTCGTCCGATCTCGGAAGCTAAGCAGGGTCGGGCCTGGTTAGTACTTGGATGGGAGACCGCCTGGGAATACCAGGTGCTGTAAGCCTTTTCTTCACCAGTAGAGGGTGCTGTTCCTTCTTTAGTGGAATGGCCAGGCTTAGGGGACCCATGGAGCTTTAATCCGTCAGGCCCGTGTGTGCAACCACCAAAAGTGTGTCCATTGATTGACTTGCCTTCTTTAGAAGTCGGATTTGTTGGGCCGCACAATCAAAGCGGCCTCAACATTTCCAGACAAGTGAAAGGAGAAAGCCCTCACACCCCAGAGTGTACATACACAGGGCACATGTATAAAAAGCTTGTGTGCATCAGTGCTTGCGGCTTACGGCCATACCAGCCTGACAACGCCCGATCTCGTCCGATCTCGGAAGCTAAGCAGGGTCGGGCCTGGTTAGTACTTGGATGGGAGACCGCCTGGGAATACCAGGTGCTGTAAGCCTTTTCTTCTGCTCTTTCACCAGTAGAGGGTGCTGTTCCTTCTTTAGTGGAATGGCCAGGCTTAGGGGACCCATGGAGCTTTAATCCGTCAGGCCCGTGTGTGCAACCACCAAAAGTGTGTCCATTGATTGACTTGCCTTCTTTAGAAGTCGGATTTGTTGGGCCGCACAATCAAAGCGGCCTCAACATTTCCAGACAAGTGAAAGGAGAAAGCCCTCACAGCCCAGAGTGTACATACACAGGGCACATGTATAAAAAGCTTGTGTGCATCAGTGCTTGCGGCTTACGGCCATACCAGCCTGACAACACCCGATCTCGTCCGATCTCGGAAGCTAAGCAGGGTCGGGCCTGGTTAGTACTTGGATGGGAGACCGCCTGGGAATACCAGGTGCTGTAAGCCTTTTCTTCACCAGTAGAGGGTGCTGTTCCTTCTTTAGTGGAATGGCCAGGCTTAGGGGACCCATGGAGCTTTAATCCGTCAGGCCCGTGTGTGCAACCACCAAAAGTGTGTCCATTGATTGACTTGCCTTCTTTAGAAGTCGGATTTGTTGGGCCGCACAATCAAAGCGGCCTCAACATATCCAGACAAGTGAAAGGAGAAAGCCCTCACAGCCCAGAGTGTACATACACAGGGCACATGTATAAAAAGCTTGTGTGCATCAGTGCTTGCGGCTTACGGCCATACCAGCCTGACAGCGCCCGATCTCGTCCGATCTCGGAAGCTAAGCAGGGTCGGGCCTGGTTAGTACTTGGATGGGAGACCGCCTGGGAATACCAGGTGCTGTAAGCCTTTTCTTCTCCTCTTTCACCAGTAGAGGGTGCTGTTCCTTCTTTAGTGGAATGGCCAGGCTTAGGGGACCCATGGAGCTTTAATCCGTCAGGCCCGTGTGTGCAACCACCAAAAGTGTGTCCATTGATTGACTTGCCTTCTTTAGAAGTCGGATTTGTTGGGCCGCACAATCAAAGCGGCCTCAACATTTCCAGACAAGTGAAAGGAGAAAGCCCTCACAGCCCAGAGTGTACATACACAGGGCACATGTATAAAAAGCTTGTGTGCATCAGTGCTTGCGGCTTACGGCCATACCAGCCTGACAACGCCGGATCTCGTCCGATCTCGGAAGCTAAGCAGGGTCGGGCCTGGTTAGTACTTGGATGGGAGACCGCCTGGGAATACCAGGTGCTGTAAGCCTTTTCTTCACCAGTAGAGGGTGCTGTTCCTTCTTTAGTGGAATGGCCAGGCTTAGGGGACCCATGGAGCTTTAATCCGTCAGGCCCGTGTGTGCAACCACCAAAAGTGTGTCCATTGATTGACTTGCCTTCTTTAGAAGTCGGATTTGTTGGGCCGCACAATCAAAGCGGCCTCAACATTTCCAGACAAGTGAAAGGAGAAAGCCCTCACACCCCAGAGTGTACATACACAGGGCACATGTATAAAAAGCTTGTGTGCATCAGTGCTTGCGGCTTACGGCCATACCAGCCTGACAACGCCCGATCTCGTCCGATCTCGGAAGCTAAGCAGGGTCGGGCCTGGTTAGTACTTGGATGGGAGACCGCCTGGGAATACCAGGTGCTGTAAGCCTTTTCTTCTGCTCTTTCACCAGTAGAGGGTGCTGTTCCTTCTTTAGTGGAATGGCCAGGCTTAGGGGACCCATGGAGCTTTAATCCGTCAGGCCCGTGTGTGCAACCACCAAAAGTGTGTCCATTGATTGACTTGCCTTCTTTAGAAGTCGGATTTGTTGGGCCGCACAATCAAAGCGGCCTCAACATTTCCAGACAAGTGAAAGGAGAAAGCCCTCACACCCCAGAGTGTACATACACAGGGCACATGTATAAAAAGCTTGTGTGCATCAGTGCTTGCGGCTTACGGCCATACCAGCCTGACAACGCCCGATCTCGTCCGATCTCGGAAGCTAAGCAGGGTCGGGCCTGGTTAGTACTTGGATGGGAGACCGCCTGGGAATACCAGGTGCTGTAAGCCTTTTCTTCTGCTTTTTCACCAGTAGAGGGTGCTGTTCCTTCTTTAGTGGAATGGCCAGGCTTAGGGGACCCATGGAGCTTTAATCCGTCAGGCCCGTGTGTGCAACCACCAAAAGTGTGTCCATTGATTGACTTGCCTTCTTTAGAAGTCGGATTTGTTGGGCCGCACAATCAAAGCGGCCTCAACATTTCCAGACAAGTGAAAGGAGAAAGCCCTCACACCCCAGAGTGTACATACACAGGGCACATGTATAAAAAGCTTGTGTGCATCAGTGCTTGCGGCTTACGGCCATACCAGCCTGACAACGCCCGATCTCGTCCGATCTCGGAAGCTAAGCAGGGTCGGGCCTGGTTAGTACTTGGATGGGAGACCGCCTGGGAATACCAGGTGCTGTAAGCCTTTTCTTCACCAGTAGAGGGTGCTGTTCCTTCTTTAGTGGAATGGCCAGGCTTAGGGGACCCATGGAGCTTTAATCCGTCAGGCCCGTGTGTGCAACCACCAAAAGTGTGTCCATTGATTGACTTGCCTTCTTTAGAAGTCGGATTTGTTGGGCCGCACAATCAAAGCGGCCTCAACATTTCCAGACAAGTGAAAGGAGAAAGCCCTCACAGCCCAGAGTGTACATACACAGGGCACATGTATAAAAAGCTTGTGTGCATCAGTGCTTGCGGCTTACGGCCATACCAGCCTGACAACGCCCGATCTCGTCCGATCTCGGAAGCTAAGCAGGGTCGGGCCTGGTTAGTACTTGGATGGGAGACCGCCTGGGAATACCAGGTGCTGTAAGCCTTTTCTTCACCAGTAGAGGGTGCTGTTCCTTCTTTAGTGGAATGGCCAGGCTTAGGGGACCCATGGAGCTTTAATCCGTCAGGCCCGTGTGTGCAACCACCAAAATTGTGTCCATTGATTGACTTGCCTTCTTTAGAAGTCGGATTTGTTGGGCCGCACAATCAAAGCGGCCTCAACATTTCCAGACAAGTGAAAGGAGAAAGCCCTCACACCCCAGAGTGTACATACACAGGGCACATGTATAAAAAGCTTGTGTGCATCAGTGCTTGCGGCTTACGGCCATACCAGCCTGACAACGCCCGATCTCGTCCGATCTCGGAAGCTAAGCAGGGTCGGGCCTGGTTAGTACTTGGATGGGAGACCGCCTGGGAATACCAGGTGCTGTAAGCCTTTTCTTCACCAGTAGAGGGTGCTGTTCCTTCTTTAGTGGAATGGCCAGGCTTAGGGGACCCATGGAGCTTTAATCCGTCAGGCCCGTGTGTGCAACCACCAAAAGTGTGTCCATTGATTGACTTGCCTTCTTTAGAAGTCGGATTTGTTGGGCCGCACAATCAAAGCGGCCTCAACATTTCCAGACAAGTGAAAGGAGAAAGCCCTCACACCCCAGAGTGTACATACACAGGGCACATGTATAAAAAGCTTGTGTGCATCAGTGCTCGCGGCTTACGGCCATACCAGCCTGACAGCGCCCGATCTCGTCCGATCTCGGAAGCTAAGCAGGGTCGGGCCTGGTTAGTACTTGGATGGGAGACCGCCTGGGAATACCAGGTGCTGTAAGCCTTTTCTTCTCCTCTTTCACCAGTAGAGGGTGCTGTTCCTTCTTTAGTGGAATGGCCAGGCTTAGGGGACCCATGGAGCTTTAATCCGTCAGGCCCGTGTGTGCAACCACCAAAAGTGTGTCCATTGATTGACTTGCCTTCTTTAGAAGTCGGATTTGTTGGGCCGCACAATCAAAGCGGCCTCAACATTTCCAGACAAGTGAAAGGAGAAAGCCCTCACAGCCCAGAGTGTACATACACAGGGCACATGTATAAAAAGCTTGTGTGCATCAGTGCTTGCGGCTTACGGCCATACCAGCCTGACAACGCCCGATCTCGTCCGATCTCGGAAGCTAAGCAGGGTCGGGCCTGGTTAGTACTTGGATGGGAGACCGCCTGGGAATACCAGGTGCTGTAAGCCTTTTCTTCACCAGTAGAGGGTGCTGTTCCTTCTTTAGTGGAATGGCCAGGCTTAGGGGACCCATGGAGCTTTAATCCGTCAGGCCCGTGTGTGCAACCACCAAAATTGTGTCCATTGATTGACTTGCCTTCTTTAGAAGTCGGATTTGTTGGGCCGCACAATCAAAGCGGCCTCAACATTTCCAGACAAGTGAAAGGAGAAAGCCCTCACAGCCCAGAGTGTACATACACAGGGCACATGTATAAAAAGCTTGTGTGCATCAGTGCTCGCGGCTTACGGCCATACCAGCCTGACAGCGCCCGATCTCGTCCGATCTCGGAAGCTAAGCAGGGTCGGGCCTGGTTAGTACTTGGATGGGAGACCGCCTGGGAATACCAGGTGCTGTAAGCCTTTTCTTCTCCTCTTTCACCAGTAGAGGGTGCTGTTCCTTCTTTAGTGGAATGGCCAGGCTTAGGGGACCCATGGAGCTTTAATCCGTCAGGCCCGTGTGTGCAACCACCAAAAGTGTGTCCATTGATTGACTTGCCTTCTTTAGAAGTCGGATTTGTTGGGCCGCACAATCAAAGCGGCCTCAACATTTCCAGACAAGTGAAAGGAGAAAGCCCTCACAGCCCAGAGTGTACATACACAGGGCACATGTATAAAAAGCTTGTGTGCATCAGTGCTTGCGGCTTACGGCCATACCAGCCTGACAACGCCCGATCTCGTCCGATCTCGGAAGCTAAGCAGGGTCGGGCCTGGTTAGTACTTGGATGGGAGACCGCCTGGGAATACCAGGTGCTGTAAGCCTTTTCTTCACCAGTAGAGGGTGCTGTTCCTTCTTTAGTGGAATGGCCAGGCTTAGGGGACCCATGGAGCTTTAATCCGTCAGGCCCGTGTGTGCAACCACCAAAAGTGTGTCCATTGATTGACTTGCCTTCTTTAGAAGTCGGATTTGTTGGGCCGCACAATCAAAGCGGCCTCAACATTTCCAGACAAGTGAAAGGAGAAAGCCCTCACACCCCAGAGTGTACATACACAGGGCACATGTATAAAAAGCTTGTGTGCATCAGTGCTCGCGGCTTACGGCCATACCAGCCTGACAGCGCCCGATCTCGTCCGATCTCGGAAGCTAAGCAGGGTCGGGCCTGGTTAGTACTTGGATGGGAGACCGCCTGGGAATACCAGGTGCTGTAAGCCTTTTCTTCTCCTCTTTCACCAGTAGAGGGTGCTGTTCCTTCTTTAGTGGAATGGCCAGGCTTAGGGGACCCATGGAGCTTTAATCCGTCAGGCCCGTGTGTGCAACCACCAAAAGTGTGTCCATTGATTGACTTGCCTTCTTTAGAAGTCGGATTTGTTGGGCCGCACAATCAAAGCGGCCTCAACATTTCCAGACAAGTGAAAGGAGAAAGCCCTCACAGCCCAGAGTGTACATACACAGGGCACATGTATAAAAAGCTTGTGTGCATCAGTGCTTGCGGCTTACGGCCATACCAGCCTGACAACGCCCGATCTCGTCCGATCTCGGAAGCTAAGCAGGGTCGGGCCTGGTTAGTACTTGGATGGGAGACCGCCTGGGAATACCAGGTGCTGTAAGCCTTTTCTTCACCAGTAGAGGGTGCTGTTCCTTCTTTAGTGGAATGGCCAGGCTTAGGGGACCCATGGAGCTTTAATCCGTCAGGCCCGTGTGTGCAACCACCAAAAGTGTGTCCATTGATTGACTTGCCTTCTTTAGAAGTCGGATTTGTTGGGCCGCACAATCAAAGCGGCCTCAACATTTCCAGACAAGTGAAAGGAGAAAGCCCTCACACCCCAGAGTGTACATACACAGGGCACATGTATAAAAAGCTTGTGTGCATCAGTGCTCGCGGCTTACGGCCATACCAGCCTGACAGCGCCCGATCTCGTCCGATCTCGGAAGCTAAGCAGGGTCGGGCCTGGTTAGTACTTGGATGGGAGACCGCCTGGGAATACCAGGTGCTGTAAGCCTTTTCTTCTCCTCTTTCACCAGTAGAGGGTGCTGTTCCTTCTTTAGTGGAATGGCCAGGCTTAGGGGACCCATGGAGCTTTAATCCGTCAGGCCCATGTGTGCAACCACCAAAAGTGTGTCCATTGATTGACTTGACTTCTTTAGAAGTCGGATTTGTTGGGCCGCACAATCAAAGCGGCCTCAACATTTCCAGACAAGTGAAAGGAGAAAGCCCTCACAGCCCAGAGTGTACATACACAGGGCACATGTATAAAAAGCTTGTGTGCATCAGTGCTTGCGGCTTACGGCCATACCAGCCTGACAACGCCCGATCTCGTCCGATCTCGGAAGCTAAGCAGGGTCGGGCCTGGTTAGTACTTGGATGGGAGACCGCCTGGGAATACCAGGTGCTGTAAGCCTTTTCTTCACCAGTAGAGGGTGCTGTTCCTTCTTTAGTGGAATGGCCTGGGTTAGGGGACCCATGGAGCTTTAATCCGTCAGGCCCGTGTGTGCAACCACCAAAATTGTGTCCATTGATTGACTTGCCTTCTTTAGAAGTCGGATTTGTTGGGCCGCACAATCAAAGCGGCCTCAACATTTCCAGACAAGTGAAAGGAGAAAGCCCTCACAGCCCAGAGTGTACATACACAGGGCACATGTATAAAAAGCTTGTGTGCATCAGTGCTTGCGGCTTACGGCCATACCAGCCTGACAACGCCCGATCTCGTCCGATCTCGGAAGCTAAGCAGGGTCGGGCCTGGTTAGTACTTGGATGGGAGACCGCCTGGGAATACCAGGTGCTGTAAGCCTTTTCTTCACCAGTAGAGGGTGCTGTTCCTTCTTTAGTGGAATGGCCAGGCTTAGGGGACCCATGGAGCTTTAATCCGTCAGGCCCGTGTGTGCAACCACCAAAAGTGTGTCCATTGATTGACTTGCCTTCTTTAGAAGTCGGATTTGTTGGGCCGCACAATCAAAGCGGCCTCAACATTTCCAGACAAGTGAAAGGAGAAAGCCCTCACACCCCAGAGTGTACATACACAGGGCACATGTATAAAAAGCTTGTGTGCATCAGTGCTCGCGGCTTACGGCCATACCAGCCTGACAGCGCCCGATCTCGTCCGATCTCGGAAGCTAAGCAGGGTCGGGCCTGGTTAGTACTTGGATGGGAGACCGCCTGGGAATACCAGGTGCTGTAAGCCTTTTCTTCTCCTCTTTCACCAGTAGAGGGTGCTGTTCCTTCTTTAGTGGAATGGCCAGGCTTAGGGGACCCATGGAGCTTTAATCCGTCAGGCCCGTGTGTGCAACCACCAAAAGTGTGTCCA
This sequence comes from Chaetodon auriga, assembly GCF_051107435.1. Classification (NCBI taxonomy): domain Eukaryota; kingdom Metazoa; phylum Chordata; class Actinopteri; order Chaetodontiformes; family Chaetodontidae; genus Chaetodon; species Chaetodon auriga. The sequence continues at coordinate 20,219,516 of NC_135091.1, read as the reverse complement.
TTGATTGACTTGCCTTCTTTAGAAGTCGGATTTGTTGGGCCGCACAATCAAAGCGGCCTCAACATTTCCAGACAAGTGAAAGGAGAAAGCCCTCACAGCCCAGAGTGTACATACACAGGGCACATGTATAAAAAGCTTGTGTGCATCAGTGCTTGCGGCTTACGGCCATACCAGCCTGACAACGCCCGATCTCGTCCGATCTCGGAAGCTAAGCAGGGTCGGGCCTGGTTAGTACTTGGATGGGAGACCGCCTGGGAATACCAGGTGCTGTAAGCCTTTTCTTCACCAGTAGAGGGTGCTGTTCCTTCTTTAGTGGAATGGCCAGGCTTAGGGGACCCATGGAGCTTTAATCCGTCAGGCCCGTGTGTGCAACCACCAAAAGTGTGTCCATTGATTGACTTGCCTTCTTTAGAAGTCGGATTTGTTGGGCCGCACAATCAAAGCGGCCTCAACATTTCCAGACAAGTGAAAGGAGAAAGCCCTCACACCCCAGAGTGTACATACACAGGGCACATGTATAAAAAGCTTGTGTGCATCAGTGCTCGCGGCTTACGGCCATACCAGCCTGACAGCGCCCGATCTCGTCCGATCTCGGAAGCTAAGCAGGGTCGGGCCTGGTTAGTACTTGGATGGGAGACCGCCTGGGAATACCAGGTGCTGTAAGCCTTTTCTTCTCCTCTTTCACCAGTAGAGGGTGCTGTTCCTTCTTTAGTGGAATGGCCAGGCTTAGGGGACCCATGGAGCTTTAATCCGTCAGGCCCATGTGTGCAACCACCAAAAGTGTGTCCATTGATTGACTTGACTTCTTTAGAAGTCGGATTTGTTGGGCCGCACAATCAAAGCGGCCTCAACATTTCCAGACAAGTGAAAGGAGAAAGCCCTCACAGCCCAGAGTGTACATACACAGGGCACATGTATAAAAAGCTTGTGTGCATCAGTGCTTGCGGCTTACGGCCATACCAGCCTGACAACGCCCGATCTCGTCCGATCTCGGAAGCTAAGCAGGGTCGGGCCTGGTTAGTACTTGGATGGGAGACCGCCTGGGAATACCAGGTGCTGTAAGCCTTTTCTTCACCAGTAGAGGGTGCTGTTCCTTCTTTAGTGGAATGGCCAGGCTTAGGGGACCCATGGAGCTTTAATCCGTCAGGCCCGTGTGTGCAACCACCAAAATTGTGTCCATTGATTGACTTGCCTTCTTTAGAAGTCGGATTTGTTGGGCCGCACAATCAAAGCGGCCTCAACATTTCCAGACAAGTGAAAGGAGAAAGCCCTCACAGCCCAGAGTGTACATACACAGGGCACATGTATAAAAAGCTTGTGTGCATCAGTGCTTGCGGCTTACGGCCATACCAGCCTGACAACGCCCGATCTCGTCCGATCTCGGAAGCTAAGCAGGGTCGGGCCTGGTTAGTACTTGGATGGGAGACCGCCTGGGAATACCAGGTGCTGTAAGCCTTTTCTTCACCAGTAGAGGGTGCTGTTCCTTCTTTAGTGGAATGGCCAGGCTTAGGGGACCCATGGAGCTTTAATCCGTCAGGCCCGTGTGTGCAACCACCAAAAGTGTGTCCATTGATTGACTTGCCTTCTTTAGAAGTCGGATTTGTTGGGCCGCACAATCAAAGCGGCCTCAACATTTCCAGACAAGTGAAAGGAGAAAGCCCTCACACCCCAGAGTGTACATACACAGGGCACATGTATAAAAAGCTTGTGTGCATCAGTGCTCGCGGCTTACGGCCATACCAGCCTGACAGCGCCCGATCTCGTCCGATCTCGGAAGCTAAGCAGGGTCGGGCCTGGTTAGTACTTGGATGGGAGACCGCCTGGGAATACCAGGTGCTGTAAGCCTTTTCTTCTCCTCTTTCACCAGTAGAGGGTGCTGTTCCTTCTTTAGTGGAATGGCCAGGCTTAGGGGACCCATGGAGCTTTAATCCGTCAGGCCCGTGTGTGCAACCACCAAAAGTGTGTCCATTGATTGACTTGCCTTCTTTAGAAGTCGGATTTGTTGGGCCGCACAATCAAAGCGGCCTCAACATTTCCAGACAAGTGAAAGGAGAAAGCCCTCACAGCCCAGAGTGTACATACACAGGGCACATGTATAAAAAGCTTGTGTGCATCAGTGCTTGCGGCTTACGGCCATACCAGCCTGACAACGCCCGATCTCGTCCGATCTCGGAAGCTAAGCAGGGTCGGGCCTGGTTAGTACTTGGATGGGAGACCGCCTGGGAATACCAGGTGCTGTAAGCCTTTTCTTCACCAGTAGAGGGTGCTGTTCCTTCTTTAGTGGAATGGCCAGGCTTAGGGGACCCATGGAGCTTTAATCCGTCAGGCCCGTGTGTGCAACCACCAAAATTGTGTCCATTGATTGACTTGCCTTCTTTAGAAGTCGGATTTGTTGGGCCGCACAATCAAAGCGGCCTCAACATTTCCAGACAAGTGAAAGGAGAAAGCCCTCACAGCCCAGAGTGTACATACACAGGGCACATGTATAAAAAGCTTGTGTGCATCAGTGCTCGCGGCTTACGGCCATACCAGCCTGACAGCGCCCGATCTCGTCCGATCTCGGAAGCTAAGCAGGGTCGGGCCTGGTTAGTACTTGGATGGGAGACCGCCTGGGAATACCAGGTGCTGTAAGCCTTTTCTTCTCCTCTTTCACCAGTAGAGGGTGCTGTTCCTTCTTTAGTGGAATGGCCAGGCTTAGGGGACCCATGGAGCTTTAATCCGTCAGGCCCGTGTGTGCAACCACCAAAAGTGTGTCCATTGATTGACTTGCCTTCTTTAGAAGTCGGATTTGTTGGGCCGCACAATCAAAGCGGCCTCAACATTTCCAGACAAGTGAAAGGAGAAAGCCCTCACAGCCCAGAGTGTACATACACAGGGCACATGTATAAAAAGCTTGTGTGCATCAGTGCTCGCGGCTTACGGCCATACCAGCCTGACAGCGCCCGATCTCGTCCGATCTCGGAAGCTAAGCAGGGTCGGGCCTGGTTAGTACTTGGATGGGAGACCGCCTGGGAATACCAGGTGCTGTAAGCCTTTTCTTCTCCTCTTTCACCAGTAGAGGGTGCTGTTCCTTCTTTAGTGGAATGGCCAGGCTTAGGGGACCCATGGAGCTTTAATCCGTCAGGCCCGTGTGTGCAACCACCAAAAGTGTGTCCATTGATTGACTTGCCTTCTTTAGAAGTCGGATTTGTTGAGCCGCACAATCAAAGCGGCCTCAACATTTCCAGACAAGTGAAAGGAGAAAGCCCTCACAGCCCAGAGTGTACATACACAGGGCACATGTATAAAAAGCTTGTGTGCATCAGTGCTTGCGGCTTACGGCCATACCAGCCTGACAACGCCCGATCTCGTCCGATCTCGGAAGCTAAGCAGGGTCGGGCCTGGTTAGTACTTGGATGGGAGACCGCCTGGGAATACCAGGTGCTGTAAGCCTTTTCTTCACCAGTAGAGGGTGCTGTTCCTTCTTTAGTGGAATGGCCAGGCTTAGGGGACCCATGGAGCTTTAATCCGTCAGGCCCGTGTGTGCAACCACCAAAATTGTGTCCATTGATTGACTTGCCTTCTTTAGAAGTCGGATTTGTTGGGCCGCACAATCAAAGCGGCCTCAACATTTCCAGACAAGTGAAAGGAGAAAGCCCTCACAGCCCAGAGTGTACATACACAGGGCACATGTATAAAAAGCTTGTGTGCATCAGTGCTTGCGGCTTACGGCCATACCAGCCTGACAACGCCCGATCTCGTCCGATCTCGGAAGCTAAGCAGGGTCGGGCCTGGTTAGTACTTGGATGGGAGACCGCCTGGGAATACCAGGTGCTGTAAGCCTTTTCTTCACCAGTAGAGGGTGCTGTTCCTTCTTTAGTGGAATGGCCAGGCTTAGGGGACCCATGGAGCTTTAATCCGTCAGGCCCGTGTGTGCAACCACCAAAAGTGTGTCCATTGATTGACTTGCCTTCTTTAGAAGTCGGATTTGTTGGGCCGCACAATCAAAGCGGCCTCAACATTTCCAGACAAGTGAAAGGAGAAAGCCCTCACACCCCAGAGTGTACATACACAGGGCACATGTATAAAAAGCTTGTGTGCATCAGTGCTCGCGGCTTACGGCCATACCAGCCTGACAGCGCCCGATCTCGTCCGATCTCGGAAGCTAAGCAGGGTCGGGCCTGGTTAGTACTTGGATGGGAGACCGCCTGGGAATACCAGGTGCTGTAAGCCTTTTCTTCTCCTCTTTCACCAGTAGAGGGTGCTGTTCCTTCTTTAGTGGAATGGCCAGGCTTAGGGGACCCATGGAGCTTTAATCCGTCAGGCCCGTGTGTGCAACCACCAAAAGTGTGTCCATTGATTGACTTGCCTTCTTTAGAAGTCGGATTTGTTGGGCCGCACAATCAAAGCGGCCTCAACATTTCCAGACAAGTGAAAGGAGAAAGCCATCACACCCCAGAGTGTACATACACAGGGCACATGTATAAAAAGCTTGTGTGCATCAGTGCTTGCGGCTTACGGCCATACCAGCCTGACAACGCCCGATCTCGTCCGATCTCGGAAGCTAAGCAGGGTCGGGCCTGGTTAGTACTTGGATGGGAGACCGCCTGGGAATACCAGGTGCTGTAAGCCTTTTCTTCACCAGTAGAGGGTGCTGTTCCTTCTTTAGTGGAATGGCCAGGCTTAGGGGACCCATGGAGCTTTAATCCGTCAGGCCCGTGTGTGCAACCACCAAAAGTGTGTCCATTGATTGACTTGACTTCTTTAGAAGTCGGATTTGTTGGGCCGCACAATCAAAGCGGCCTCAACATTTCCAGACAAGTGAAAGGAGAAAGCCCTCACAGCCCAGTGTACATACACAGGGCACATGTATAAAAAGCTTGTGTGCATCAGTGCTTGCGGCTTACGGCCATACCAGCCTGACAACGCCCGATCTCGTCCGATCTCGGAAGCTAAGCAGGGTCGGGCCTGGTTAGTACTTGGATGGGAGACCGCCTGGGAATACCAGGTGCTGTAAGCCTTTTCTTCACCAGTAGAGGGTGCTGTTCCTTCTTTAGTGGAATGGCCAGGCTTAGGGGACCCATGGAGCTTTAATCCGTCAGGCCCGTGTGTGCAACCACCAAAAGTGTGTCCATTGATTGACTTGCCTTCTTTAGAAGTCGGATTTGTTGGGCCGCACAATCAAAGCGGCCTCAACATTTCCAGACAAGTGAAAGGAGAAAGCCCTCACAGCCCAGAGTGTACATACTCAGGGCACATGTATAAAAAGCTTGTGTGCATCAGTGCTTGCGGCTTACGGCCATACCAGCCTGACAACGCCCGATCTCGTCCGATCTCGGAAGCTAAGCAGGGTCGGGCCTGGTTAGTACTTGGATGGGAGACCGCCTGGGAATACCAGGTGCTGTAAGCCTTTTCTTCTCCTCTTTCACCAGTAGAGGGTGCTGTTCCTTCTTTAGTGGAATGGCCAGGCTTAGGGGACCCATGGAGCTTTAATCCGTCAGGCCCGTGTGTGCAACCACCAAAAGTGTGTCCATTGATTGACTTGCCTTCTTTAGAAGTCGGATTTGTTGGGCCGCACAATCAAAGCGGCCTCAACATTTCCAGACAAGTGAAAGGAGAAAGCCCTCACAGCCCAGAGTGTACATACACAGGGCACATGTATAAAAAGCTTGTGTGCATCAGTGCTTGCGGCTTACGGCCATACCAGCCTGACAACGCCCGATCTCGTCCGATCTCGGAAGCTAAGCAGGGTCGGGCCTGGTTAGTACTTGGATGGGAGACCGCCTGGGAATACCAGGTGCTGTAAGCCTTTTCTTCACCAGTAGAGGGTGCTGTTCCTTCTTTAGTGGAATGGCCAGGCTTAGGGGACCCATGGAGCTTTAATCCGTCAGGCCCGTGTGTGCAACCACCAAAATTGTGTCCATTGATTGACTTGCCTTCTTTAGAAGTCGGATTTGTTGGGCCGCACAATCAAAGCGGCCTCAACATTTCCAGACAAGTGAAAGGAGAAAGCCCTCACAGCCCAGAGTGTACATACACAGGGCACATGTATAAAAAGCTTGTGTGCATCAGTGCTTGCGGCTTACGGCCATACCAGCCTGACAACGCCCGATCTCGTCCGATCTCGGAAGCTAAGCAGGGTCGGGCCTGGTTAGTACTTGGATGGGAGACCGCCTGGGAATACCAGGTGCTGTAAGCCTTTTCTTCACCAGTAGAGGGTGCTGTTCCTTCTTTAGTGGAATGGCCAGGCTTAGGGGACCCATGGAGCTTTAATCCGTCAGGCCCGTGTGTGCAACCACCAAAAGTGTGTCCATTGATTGACTTGCCTTCTTTAGAAGTCGGATTTGTTGGGCCGCACAATCAAAGCGGCCTCAACATTTCCAGACAAGTGAAAGGAGAAAGCCCTCACAGCCCAGAGTGTACATACACAGGGCACATGTATAAAAAGCTTGTGTGCATCAGTGCTTGCGGCTTACGGCCATACCAGCCTGACAACGCCCGATCTCGTCCGATCTCGGAAGCTAAGCAGGGTCGGGCCTGGTTAGTACTTGGATGGGAGACCGCCTGGGAATACCAGGTGCTGTAAGCCTTTTCTTCACCAGTAGAGGGTGCTGTTCCTTCTTTAGTGGAATGGCCAGGCTTAGGGGACCCATGGAGCTTTAATCCGTCAGGCCCGTGTGTGCAACCACCAAAAGTGTGTCCATTGATTGACTTGCCTTCTTTAGAAGTCGGATTTGTTGGGCCGCACAATCAAAGCGGCCTCAACATTTCCAGACAAGTGAAAGGAGAAAGCCCTCACAGCCCAGAGTGTACATACACAGGGCACATGTATAAAAAGCTTGTGTGCATCAGTGCTTGCGGCTTACGGCCATACCAGCCTGACAACGCCCGATCTCGTCCGATCTCGGAAGCTAAGCAGGGTCGGGCCTGGTTAGTACTTGGATGGGAGACCGCCTGGGAATACCAGGTGCTGTAAGCCTTTTCTTCACCAGTAGAGGGTGCTGTTCCTTCTTTAGTGGAATGGCCAGGCTTAGGGGACCCATGGAGCTTTAATCCGTCAGGCCCGTGTGTGCAACCACCAAAAGTGTGTCCATTGATTGACTTGCCTTCTTTAGAAGTCGGATTTGTTGGGCCGCACAATCAAAGCGGCCTCAACATTTCCAGACAAGTGAAAGGAGAAAGCCCTCACACCCCAGAGTGTACATACACAGGGCACATGTATAAAAAGCTTGTGTGCATCAGTGCTTGCGGCTTACGTCCATACCAGCCTGACAGCGCCCGATCTCGTCCGATCTCGGAAGCTAAGCAGGGTCGGGCCTGGTTAGTACTTGGATGGGAGACCGCCTGGGAATACCAGGTGCTGTAAGCCTTTTCTTCTCCTCTTTCACCAGTAGAGGGTGCTGTTCCTTCTTTAGTGGAATGGCCAGGCTTAGGGGACCCATGGAGCTTTAATCCGTCAGGCCCGTGTGTGCAACCACCAAAAGTGTGTCCATTGATTGACTTGCCTTCTTTAGAAGTCGGATTTGTTGGGCCGCACAATCAAAGCGGCCTCAACATTTCCAGACAAGTGAAAGGAGAAAGCCATCACACCCCAGAGTGTACATACACAGGGCACATGTATAAAAAGCTTGTGTGCATCAGTGCTTGCGGCTTACGGCCATACCAGCCTGACAACGCCCGATCTCGTCCGATCTCGGAAGCTAAGCAGGGTCGGGCCTGGTTAGTACTTGGATGGGAGACCGCCTGGGAATACCAGGTGCTGTAAGCCTTTTCTTCACCAGTAGAGGGTGCTGTTCCTTCTTTAGTGGAATGGCCAGGCTTAGGGGACCCATGGAGCTTTAATCCGTCAGGCCCGTGTGTGCAACCACCAAAAGTGTGTCCATTGATTGACTTGACTTCTTTAGAAGTCGGATTTGTTGGGCCGCACAATCAAAGCGGCCTCAACATTTCCAGACAAGTGAAAGGAGAAAGCCCTCACAGCCCAGTGTACATACACAGGGCACATGTATAAAAAGCTTGTGTGCATCAGTGCTTGCGGCTTACGGCCATACCAGCCTGACAACGCCCGATCTCGTCCGATCTCGGAAGCTAAGCAGGGTCGGGCCTGGTTAGTACTTGGATGGGAGACCGCCTGGGAATACCAGGTGCTGTAAGCCTTTTCTTCACCAGTAGAGGGTGCTGTTCCTTCTTTAGTGGAATGGCCAGGCTTAGGGGACCCATGGAGCTTTAATCCGTCAGGCCCGTGTGTGCAACCACCAAAAGTGTGTCCATTGATTGACTTGACTTCTTTAGAAGTCGGATTTGTTGGGCCGCACAATCAAAGCGGCCTCAACATTTCCAGACAAGTGAAAGGAGAAAGCCCTCACAGCCCAGAGTGTACATACTCAGGGCACATGTATAAAAAGCTTGTGTGCATCAGTGCTTGCGGCTTACGGCCATACCAGCCTGACAACGCCCGATCTCGTCCGATCTCGGAAGCTAAGCAGGGTCGGGCCTGGTTAGTACTTGGATGGGAGACCGCCTGGGAATACCAGGTGCTGTAAGCCTTTTCTTCTCCTCTTTCACCAGTAGAGGGTGCTGTTCCTTCTTTAGTGGAATGGCCAGGCTTAGGGGACCCATGGAGCTTTAATCCGTCAGGCCCGTGTGTGCAACCACCAAAAGTGTGTCCATTGATTGACTTGCCTTCTTTAGAAGTCGGATTTGTTGGGCCGCACAATCAAAGCGGCCTCAACATTTCCAGACAAGTGAAAGGAGAAAGCCCTCACAGCCCAGAGTGTACATACACAGGGCACATGTATAAAAAGCTTGTGTGCATCAGTGCTTGCGGCTTACGGCCATACCAGCCTGACAACGCCCGATCTCGTCCGATCTCGGAAGCTAAGCAGGGTCGGGCCTGGTTAGTACTTGGATGGGAGACCGCCTGGGAATACCAGGTGCTGTAAGCCTTTTCTTCACCAGTAGAGGGTGCTGTTCCTTCTTTAGTGGAATGGCCAGGCTTAGGGGACCCATGGAGCTTTAATCCGTCAGGCCCGTGTGTGCAACCACCAAAAGTGTGTCCATTGATTGACTTGCCTTCTTTAGAAGTCGGATTTGTTGGGCCGCACAATCAAAGCGGCCTCAACATTTCCAGACAAGTGAAAGGAGAAAGCCCTCACACCCCAGAGTGTACATACACAGGGCACATGTATAAAAAACTTGTGTGCATCAGCGCTTGCGGCTTACGGCCATACCAGCCTGACAACGCCTGATCTCGTCCGATCTCGGAAGCTAAGCAGGGTCGGGCCTGGTTAGTACTTGGATGGGAGACCGCCTGGGAATACCAGGTGCTGTAAGCCTTTTCTTCACCAGTAGAGGGTGCTGTTCCTTCTTTAGTGGAATGGCCAGGCTTAGGGGACCCATGGAGCTTTAATCCGTCAGGCCCGTGTGTGCAACCACCAAAAGTGTGTCCATTGATTGACTTGCCTTCTTTAGAAGTCGGATTTGTTGGGCCGCACAATCAAAGCGGCCTCAACATTTCCAGACAAGTGAAAGGAGAAAGCCCTCACACCCCAGAGTGTACATACACAGGGCACATGTATAAAAAGCTTGTGTGCATCAGTGCTCGCGGCTTACGGCCATACCAGCCTGACAGCGCCCGATCTCGTCCAATCTCGGAAGCTAAGCAGGGTCGGGCCTGGTTAGTACTTGGATGGGAGACCGCCTGGGAATACCAGGTGCTGTAAGCCTTTTCTTCTCCTCTTTCACCAGTAGAGTGTGCTGTTCCTTCTTTAATGGAATGGCCAGGCTTAGGGGACCCATGGAGCTTTAATCCGTCAGGCCCGTGTGTGCAACCACCAAAAGTGTGTCCATTGATTGACTTGCCTTCTTTAGAAGTCGGATTTGTTGGGCCGCACAATCAAAGCGGCCTCAACATTTCCAGACAAGTGAAAGGAGAAAGCCCTCACAGCCCAGAGTGTACATACACAGGGCACATGTATAAAAAGCTTGTGTGCATCAGTGCTTGCGGCTTACGGCCATACCAGCCTGACAACGCCCGATCTCGTCCGATCTCGGAAGCTAAGCAGGGTCGGGCCTGGTTAGTACTTGGATGGGAGACCGCCTGGGAATACCAGGTGCTGTAAGCCTTTTCTTCACCAGTAGAGGGTGCTGTTCCTTCTTTAGTGGAATGGCCAGGCTTAGGGGACCCATGGAGCTTTAATCCGTCAGGCCCGTGTGTGCAACCACCAAAAGTGTGTCCATTGATTGACTTGCCTTCTTTAGAAGTCGGATTTGTTGGGCCGCACAATCAAAGCGGCCTCAACATTTCCAGACAAGTGAAAGGAGAAAGCCCTCACACCCCAGAGTGTACATACACAGGGCACATGTATAAAAAGCTTGTGTGCATCAGTGCTCGCGGCTTACGGCCATACCAGCCTGACAGCGCCCGATCTCGTCCGATCTCGGAAGCTAAGCAGGGTCGGGCCTGGTTAGTACTTGGATGGGAGACCGCCTGGGAATACCAGGTGCTGTAAGCCTTTTCTTCTCCTCTTTCACCAGTAGAGGGTGCTGTTCCTTCTTTAGTGGAATGGCCAGGCTTAGGGGACCCATGGAGCTTTAATCCGTCAGGCCCGTGTGTGCAACCACCAAAAGTGTGTCCATTGATTGACTTGCCTTCTTTAGAAGTCGGATTTGTTGGGCCGCACAATCAAAGCGGCCTCAACATTTCCAGACAAGTGAAAGGAGAAAGCCCTCACAGCCCAGAGTGTACATACACAGGGCACATGTATAAAAAGCTTGTGTGCATCAGTGCTTGCGGCTTACGGCCATACCAGCCTGACAGCGCCCGATCTCGTCCGATCTCGGAAGCTAAGCAGGGTCGGGCCTGGTTAGTACTTGGATGGGAGACCGCCTGGGAATACCAGGTGCTGTAAGCCTTTTCTTCTCCTCTTTCACCAGTAGAGGGTGCTGTTCCTTCTTTAGTGGAATGGCCAGGCTTAGGGGACCCATGGAGCTTTAATCCGTCAGGCCCGTGTGTGCAACCACCAAAAGTGTGTCCATTGATTGACTTGCCTTCTTTAGAAGTCGGATTTGTTGGGCCGCACAATCAAAGCGGCCTCAACATTTCCAGACAAGTGAAAGGAGAAAGCCCTCACAGCCCAGAGTGTACATACACAGGGCACATGTATAAAAAGCTTGTGTGCATCAGTGCTTGCGGCTTACGGCCATACCAGCCTGACAACGCCCGATCTCGTCCGATCTCGGAAGCTAAGCAGGGTCGGGCCTGGTTAGTACTTGGATGGGAGACCGCCTGGGAATACCAGGTGCTGTAAGCCTTTTCTTCACCAGTAGAGGGTGCTGTTCCTTCTTTAGTGGAATGGCCAGGCTTAGGGGACCCATGGAGCTTTAATCCGTCAGGCCCGTGTGTGCAACCACCAAAAGTGTGTCCATTGATTGACTTGCCTTCTTTAGAAGTCGGATTTGTTGGGCCGCACAATCAAAGCGGCCTCAACATTTCCAGACAAGTGAAAGGAGAAAGCCCTCACACCCCAGAGTGTACATACACAGGGCACATGTATAAAAAGCTTGTGTGCATCAGCGCTTGCGGCTTACGGCCATACCAGCCTGACAACGCCCGATCTCGTCCGATCTCGGAAGCTAAGCAGGGTCGGGCCTGGTTAGTACTTGGATGGGAGACCGCCTGGGAATACCAGGTGCTGTAAGCCTTTTCTTCACCAGTAGAGGGTGCTGTTCCTTCTTTAGTGGAATGGCCAGGCTTAGGGGACCCATGGAGCTTTAATCCGTCAGGCCCGTGTGTGCAACCACCAAAAGTGTGTCCATTGATTGACTTGCCTTCTTTAGAAGTCGGATTTGTTGGGCCGCACAATCAAAGCGGCCTCAACATTTCCAGACAAGTGAAAGGAGAAAGCCCTCACACCCCAGAGTGTACATACACAGGGCACATGTATAAAAAGCTTGTGTGCATCAGTGCTCGCGGCTTACGGCCATACCAACCTGACAGCGCCCGATCTCGTCCGATCTCGGAAGCTAAGCAGGGTCGGGCCTGGTTAGTACTTGGATGGGAGACCGCCTGGGAATACCAGGTGCTGTAAGCCTTTTCTTCTCCTCTTTCACCAGTAGAGGGTGCTGTTCCTTCTTTAGTGGAATGGCCAGGCTTAGGGGACCCATGGAGCTTTAATCCGTCAGGCCCGTGTGTGCAACCACCAAAAGTGTGTCCATTGATTGACTTGACTTCTTTAGAAGTCGGATTTGTTGGGCCGCACAATCAAAGCGGCCTCAACATTTCCAGACAAGTGAAAGGAGAAAGCCCTCACAGCCCAGAGTGTACATACTCAGGGCACATGTATAAAAAGCTTGTGTGCATCAGTGCTTGAGGCTTACGGCCATACCAGCCTGACAACGCCCGATCTCGTCCGATCTCGGAAGCTAAGCAGGGTCGGGCCTGGTTAGTACTTGGATGGGAGACCGCCTGGGAATACCAGGTGCTGTAAGCCTTTTCTTCTCCTCTTTCACCAGTAGAGGGTGCTGTTCCTTCTTTAGTGGAATGGCCAGGCTTAGGGGACCCATGGAGCTTTAATCCGTCAGGCCCGTGTGTGCAACCACCAAAAGTGTGTCCATTGATTGACTTGCCTTCTTTAGAAGTCGGATTTGTTGGGCCGCACAATCAAAGCGGCCTCAACATTTCCAGACAAGTGAAAGGAGAAAGCCCTCACAGCCCAGAGTGTACATACACAGGGCACATGTATAAAAAGCTTGTGTGCATCAGTGCTTGCGGCTTACGGCCATACCAGCCTGACAACGCCCGATCTCGTCCGATCTCGGAAGCTAAGCAGGGTCGGGCCTGGTTAGTACTTGGATGGGAGACCGCCTGGGAATACCAGGTGCTGTAAGCCTTTTCTTCACCAGTAGAGGGTGCTGTTCCTTCTTTAGTGGAATGGCCAGGCTTAGGGGACCCATGGAGCTTTAATCCGTCAGGCCCGTGTGTGCAACCACCAAAAGTGTGTCCATTGATTGACTTGCCTTCTTTAGAAGTCGGATTTGTTGGGCCGCACAATCAAAGCGGCCTCAACATTTCCAGACAAGTGAAAGGAGAAAGCCCTCACACCCCAGAGTGTACATACACAGGGCACATGTATAAAAAGCTTGTGTGCATCAGTGCTTGCGGCTTACGGCCATACCAGCCTGACAACGCCCGATCTCGTCCGATCTCGGAAGCTAAGCAGGGTCGGGCCTGGTTAGTACTTGGATGGGAGACCGCCTGGGAATACCAGGTGCTGTAAGCCTTTTCTTCACCAGTAGAGGGTGCTGTTCCTTCTTTAGTGGAATGGCCAGGCTTAGGGGACCCATGGAGCTTTAATCCGTCAGGCCCGTGTGTGCAACCACCAAAAGTGTGTCCATTGATTGACTTGCCTTCTTTAGAAGTCGGATTTGTTGGGCCGCACAATCAAAGCGGCCTCAACATTTCCAGACAAGTGAAAGGAGAAAGCCCTCACACCCCAGAGTGTACATACACAGGGCACATGTATAAAAAGCTTGTGTGCATCAGTGCTCGCGGCTTACGGCCATACCAGCCTGACAGCGCCCGATCTCGTCCGATCTCGGAAGCTAAGCAGGGTCGGGCCTGGTTAGTACTTGGATGGGAGACCGCCTGGGAATACCAGGTGCTGTAAGCCTTTTCTTCTCCTCTTTCACCAGTAGAGGGTGCTGTTCCTTCTTTAGTGGAATGGCCAGGCTTAGGGGACCCATGGAGCTTTAATCCGTCAGGCCCGTGTGTGCAACCACCAAAAGTGTGTCCATTGATTGACTTGCCTTCTTTAGAAGTCGGATTTGTTGGGCCGCACAATCAAAGCGGCCTCAACATTTCCAGACAAGTGAAAGGAGAAAGCCCTCACAGCCCAGAGTGTACATACACAGGGCACATGTATAAAAAGCTTGTGTGCATCAGTGCTTGCGGCTTACGGCCATACCAGCCTGACAACGCCCGATCTCGTCCGATCTCGGAAGCTAAGCAGGGTCGGGCCTGGTTAGTACTTGGATGGGAGACCGCCTGGGAATACCAGGTGCTGTAAGCCTTTTCTTCACCAGTAGAGGGTGCTGTTCCTTCTTTAGTGGAATGGCCAGGCTTAGGGGACCCATGGAGCTTTAATCCGTCAGGCCCGTGTGTGCAACCACCAAAATTGTGTCCATTGATTGACTTGCCTTCTTTAGAAGTCGGATTTGTTGGGCCGCACAATCAAAGCGGCCTCAACATTTCCAGACAAGTGAAAGGAGAAAGCCCTCACACCCCAGAGTGTACATACACAGGGCACATGTATAAAAAGCTTGTGTGCATCAGTGCTCGCGGCTTAGGGCCATACCAGCCTGACAGCGCCCGATCTCGTCCGATCTCGGAAGCTAAGCAGGGTCGGGCCTGGTTAGTACTTGGATGGGAGACCGCCTGGGAATACCAGGTGCTGTAAGCCTTTTCTTCTCCTCTTTCACCAGTAGAGGGTGCTGTTCCTTCTTTAGTGGAATGGCCAGGCTTAGGGGACCCATGGAGCTTTAATCCGTCAGGCCCGTGTGTGCAACCACCAAAAGTGTGTCCATTGATTGACTTGCCTTCTTTAGAAGTCGGATTTGTTGGGCCGCACAATCAAAGCGGCCTCAACATTTCCAGACAAGTGAAAGGAGAAAGCCATCACACCCCAGAGTGTACATACACAGGGCACATGTATAAAAAGCTTGTGTGCATCAGTGCTTGCGGCTTACGGCCATACCAGCCTGACAACGCCCGATCTCGTCCGATCTCGGAAGCTAAGCAGGGTCGGGCCTGGTTAGTACTTGGATGGGAGACCGCCTGGGAATACCAGGTGCTGTAAGCCTTTTCTTCACCAGTAGAGGGTGCTGTTCCTTCTTTAGTGGAATGGCCAGGCTTAGGGGACCCATGGAGCTTTAATCCGTCAGGCCCGTGTGTGCAACCACCAAAAGTGTGTCCATTGATTGACTTGCCTTCTTTAGAAGTCGGATTTGTTGGGCCGCACAATCAAAGCGGCCTCAACATTTCCAGACAAGTGAAAGGAGAAAGCCCTCACAGCCCAGAGTGTACATACACAGGGCACATGTATAAAAAGCTTGTGTGCATCAGTGCTTGCGGCTTACGGCCATACCAGCCTGACAACGCCTGATCTCGTCCGATCTCGGAAGCTAAGCAGGGTCGGGCCTGGTTAGTACTTGGATGGGAGACCGCCTGGGAATGCCAGGTGCTGTAAGCCTTTTCTTCTGCTCTTTCACCAGTAGAGGGTGCTGTTCCTTCTTTAGTGGAATGGCCAGGCTTAGGGGACCCATGGAGCTTTAATCCGTCAGGCCCGTGTGTGCAACCACCAAAATTGTGTCCATTGATTGACTTGCCTTCTTTAGAAGTCGGATTTGTTGGGCCGCACAATCAAAGCGGCCTCAACATTTCCAGACAAGTGAAAGGAGAAAGCCCTCACAGCCCAGAGTGTACATACACAGGGCACATGTATAAAAAGCTTGTGTGCATCAGTGCTTGCGGCTTACGGCCATACCAGCCTGACAACGGCCACTTCCTGAGTGAATTGTTTGGTGAGGTACGCGCAGTCTTTGTTCTCAGATCATCTGGTTTGAGCGCGCTGAACGACTGAGAAACCATCTACCCTTGTAGAGTGCTTTTCACATCAATTTATTTTTGGAGCGAACGACAATTATCCTTCCCCTGAGCAGCGCGCTGCTGTTTTGGGGGGGGCTCATCCCCGCGTTTTCTCCGCGGATCGACGCATGGCGCAGGACAACGGACTGACAATGACATCAAGCATGGAAACTGATAGAGCGGATAAGAAGTTTGACAAGGAGCTGACGCTGGACGTGGAAGTTATTGGAGAGGAAGAGGTGACGGTCATGGAGTTGCTGAAGGCTGTGAAACTGGTATGTGGAAGCGTGGTGGGCTGCAGGATGAAACTGAACGGCAAATACGAAATCACGATGGGCTCAACTGCAGCCAAAGAAAAGATGTTGGATGGTTTCAAAATAAAAGGAAACCAAATCATGGCTCGAGAAATAAACTGTAAAGAAATAGTTGTTTCATTCCTCAAACTGCCAGTGTATGTGACAGACGAGGAGATCCTCGCCAAACTCGCCGGGTGGGGAGTCAAAGCCGTCACCCCCATCAAGAGAGGATACTGGCCGGGCACTGACATCGCAGACGGGACCCGCTATGTGAAAGTCAAATTCACGGAGATTGTGACTTCCCTGCCGTACTCCGCGAAATTTGACACAGCGGGAGGCGCGGAGTATTTCAGGGTTATCCACGACAGGCAGGTGAAGCTGTGCAGACTCTGCATTAGACCGGGGCATATCCTGAGAGACTGCCCAGACTTTCTATGTCACAAGTGCCACATGCAGGGGCACTACGCGAGGGAGTGCGGACAAAGAGAGGAGCACGGAGAGAGAGGAGGAGATGCGGAGAGCTACGCTGTGCCTGACGGAGCAGAGGAGAAGCAGCAGGGAGGAGAAGCTGGAGAGGATGGCGATGTGACGAGCGGAGATGAGGAGAGCGCGGAGGGAGCAAGCAGCGCGGCTGGTGTCGAGGGAGAGGAGCAAATGGAGGAAGATGCAGAGGAGGAAGAAGACGAGCCACTAGCCGTCATAGAACACCAGAGTGGGGACACCTCAGAGAAGTGGGCAAAAGGAGTTAAAAGAGGGAGGAAAAAAGGAGGACTGAGAGGTGAGTCTCAAGGAGCAGCGGCAACCGCGACATCGATGGGGGATGCTGTGGCGGGACGTGGAGGGGGGAGAAAGGGAGGAAAAACTGTGGCGACTGATACAACAGACAGCGGGGGAGAAGATCTGGATGATGTTCTGGCCGCGAGGAAGAAGCCATCTGGGAGGAAAGAGGTGAGAGATGGGAAGCTGAGAAAAGTGCAGGATGAGGGCTGATGATCGTCTCTGTCTTAGTTTGTGATCATGGCAACTGTTATTTCCTTTAACACAAATGGGCTCAGAGATAGCAATAGAAGACAGCAAATCCTCCTGGCGTGTCAGGCCGATATTGTTTGTTTACAGGAGACACACTGGGATAAGGGATGCATGCAGGGAGTGGAGAAGGAATGTATGGGGGAGAAGTTTGTGAGTAATGGGGGAGATAATTCGAGAGGGGTGGCTATAATAGTCAAGAGGGGAGTGATAGAGAATGCGAGAAAATGTGAAGATGATGGTGATGGACGGGTGATAGGGATCACTTTTGAGCACATGGGGACAGAGTACAAGTTATTGAATGTGTATGCACCGAATGTGGAGAGAGAGAGGAGAATGTTTTTTGAGAGACTGGGAGGAATGTGTGGAGAGAACTGTGTGATAGTAGGTGATTTCAATGTGTCGTGTGGCAGGTTGGATGTGTCAACGAATGCATGTTACAGGAGTGATTCGTCGAGAGCTGCGCTGAAAGAGATGCTGAGAATGTGTGGTATGATTGATGTATGGAGAGCGAGGCACCCGGAGGGGAGGAAGTTCACAAGGAGACAAGTGGTGAGAGGAGTGCTGAAACAAAGTAGAATAGACCTAGTATTGAGCTCCGAGAGCATAATGGATAGGGTAGGCAGGATAGAGTTTAGGGAAACTGCACTTAGTGATCACGTGATGTTAGGTTTTAAATTAGGGCAAGGATGTGAGGGGAGGGGGGGAGATGTGTGGTGTATGAATGCTGCTATGCTAAAGGAGGAAAAGTACAGAGCGAAAGTGAGGGAATGTATATTGAGGAGAAAGAATGAGAGTACATACGGAGAGGATGTTGGGAAATGGTGGGAGAGCGTGAAAGCGGAAATAAAGAGCATGAGCATAAGTTACAGTCGAGGCAGGAACAGGAGAGAGAAAGAGAGGGAAAGAAAGCTGAAAGAAGAGCTAGTCAGGGAGGCAGGGAAAGCAGACAGGGAGACAGCATATGATGTAGGGAAGTACATCAGGATAAGGAATGAGCTCAGGGAGATAGAGCAGAAGAGATGCATGGGAGCGATAGTCAGAAGCAGGGCGAAATATGCGATTGAGGGAGAGAAGTGTACAGGGTATTTCCTAGGGCTGAAAAGAACGAGGCAGAAAAAAACACATCTAGAGCGGGTGGAGGGAAGCAACAAGGAAAAGATCACAGACTTTGTAGGGATAGCGGAGAGAGTAGAAGAATTTTATAGGGAACTGTTCAGGAAAGAGGAGGGGGATGAAGAGAGCACGAGACAGGTGTTAGACAGAATAGGAGGTAGGCTAAATGATGAGGATAAGGAAATGTGCGAGGGAGAGATCAGAACACAGGAAATAGAGTTAGCAATAGCAGGGTTGGGCAGGAATAAGAGCCCGGGGACGGATGGGATAATTGGGGAGTTTTATGTAGAGTTCAGGGAGGAACTAGTGCCAGTGCTAGACAGGCTATTCAAATGGATAGAGGAAAGGGATGAGATGCCGGTCACCATGGCGACAGGGCTAATTAGCATCATCCATAAGAAGGGATGTAGGGACAGATTGGAGAATTACAGGCCACTCAGTATGTTAAATAGCGATTATAAAATATTTGCACGGGTGTTAGTGAATAGAGTTAAGAAGGTCATAGGGACTGTGGTGGGTCACACACAAGCTTACAGTATACCGGGTAGGGACATAGCCGACACAATAAGCAGCATCAGGGACACAATAGATCACATGAAGAGCGGCAAAGGTGGGATTGTTTTGAGCATTGATTTGAATAAAGCATTTGACAGGGTGGAGCACAGTTACTTATTCAGGGTCTTAGAAAAGGTAGGCTTCGGACATAGAATGATAGGGTGGATCAAAAGGTTGTATGATCGGGCGGTTAGTTGTGTGAAGGTAAATGGGATAATCACGGGCACTTTTAGGTTGGAAAGATCGGTCAGGCAAGGGTGTCCGCTCTCGGCCATGCTGTATGCACTGTCAGCAGAGCCGTTAGCAGCACTGTTAGAGCACAATAACAGAATCAGGGGCATAGAGTTACCAGGAGGGAGGGTGAGCTTATTATATCAATATGCAGATGACACGACAGTGACAGTTAGGGACAGAGACAGTGTGGTTGAGGTTTTCAGTAGCTTAGACTTGTATGGTAGGGCATCAGGGGCACGGGTGAACAGAGAAAAATCAGAAATCATGTATGTTGGAATAGATAGAGCAGGGATGGTAGATATAAGTTTGAGGGAAAGGAAGGACTATTTCAGAATATTGGGGGTGAATTTAGGGATTGAGGATAGAGCAGGGGGAGACGCGCAGTATGAGGGAACAATAAACAACATGAAGAAAACATTAGGGCATTGGAAACGGAGGAAACTAACGCTGAGGGGGAAGGTCGTGGTTGTGAACGCGCTAATTATGAGCAAGCTGGTGTATGTAATGACCGTGCTGGAAGTGCCTGAGAGAGTGTACATGGAGGTGAATGAAATAGTAAACGAGTTTCTGTGGGGAGGGAAGGGGGTAAGAATAGCAAAAGAAGTTTTAGAGAACGAGCACGAGGATGGTGGGTTGAAGCTGATTAATTTAGAGAGGAAAAAGAAGGCGCTAAGGGTGAAAATGATGGTACGATATATCAAGAATGATCAGGACCATGTATGGAAGCTCTTTCTAAGGGAAGCTATAGATAGATGTGGTGGATGTGGACAGAGCGGATTGTTTATGGAACTGAAAAAAAGCATGTTGAATGGAGTGTCTGGGTTCTACAAGGAGGTGTTGGGTGCATGGGGAGAGTTTGTGAGGTGTGTACAGTATGAATGTAGGGATGTGAGACAAGTGTGGGAGCAACCAGTGTTTTTAAATCCTAAAATCACGGTGGAAGGAAGCACGATATATAATAGGGTCATCTGGAGAGCGGGTATCAGGAAGGTGAGAGATTTAGTTTACGAGCATGTACCGGGATTCATGGGGGCACAAGTGGTGGTGGATGAGGTGAGAGAGAGGGGTGATGAAATGTGGTTGGGTACAGCAGAAAGAGTGATAAGGAAAATAAGGGAGGGGATGCCAACTGACTGGGTGAGAATGATTGAGAGCGAGCCTGATGAGAACGTCGGAGGAGAAATGGAATTGTATGTGGGAGAAGGAGAGAGAAGAGTGAATCTGTTGAGCGTGACAACAAGAGTAATGTATAAGTGTCTGAGTGCGAAAGAGGTGAGGAGACCGACTGCAGAAAGAGTGTGGGAGAGAGTGGTGCCGAGTATGAATGTGAAAAAGATGTGGATGAACTTGAGAGTGAGGTGGAACAGCAGCGAGTGCGAGAACTTTGATTTTTTGTTACGCCACAATAGGGTGTTCAACAACTTAATAATAAGCAGATTTGATGCGAATGTGGACAAGTACTGTGATGTGTGCGGTGCGGACGTGGAAACATGTATGCATGAGTTTTTTGAATGTAGTGAGCTGAGGGTGTACTTCGATAGGCTGAAAGAGTTAATTAACAGATGCTGGGATGTTAAGTATGTGGAGAGAATGGAATGGAAGGAGCTGTGGCTGTTTAGAGTGTCTGGAAGAGTGAAAGGGTGTAACACGTCGCTGTTGAACTACATGCTGAGCCATGCAAGATTTGCTGTCAAGCTAAGGAGGAATCTAGCCCATTTTGAGAAGAAGAAACTTGATGTATGGATTGTTTTCAAGAATATTTTGAACAGAGATATACGATTGGTGCACAGCACAGTGGGGAAGGAAGAATTTGAAGAAGGGTTTGTGAAGGGGAGCACCCTTGTCGTGGTTGGAGAGGATGACAGTGTGACTTTAGACATTGGGTGAAGGGAAAAAAAAAAAAAAAAACTGGTGTGAAGTAATTGCGGGTATTATAAATGAGACTTGCTTCCTATACATTGTCCTGTGGATTGTGTTTTGATTTAGTGGGGACGTGCAGTCTGGGGCTTGCCCTGAGGCTTGCAGACCACCCCACAGTCTTTTGATTTATTGATGTTTATCTCTTAACTCATCCAGTGCAATGCTTTCATTTTTCCAAGTCCGGTGATTTTGGTTATTTCTGATGGTGACTTATTTGCAAATGGATGTACAAGTACATGAACATTGAGCGAGATGTATTTGAAAAATGGTACCTGATGTAAACAATTAAAAAAAAACAAAAACAAAAAAAACGCAACGCCCGATCTCGGAAGCTAAGCAGGGTTGGGCCTGGTTAGTACTTGGATGGGAGACCGCCTGGGAATACCAGGTGCTGTAAGCCTTTTCTTCTCCTCTTTCACCAGTAGAGGGTGCTGTTCCTTCTTTAGTGGAATGGCCAGGCTTAGGGGACCCATGGAGCTTTAGTCCGTCAGGCCCGTGTGTGCAACCACCAAAAGTGTGTCCATTGATTGACTTGCCTTCTTTAGAAGTCGGATTTGTTGGGCCGCACAATCAAAGCGGCCTCAACATTTCCAGACAAGTGAAATGAGAAAGCCCTCACACCCCAGAGCAGGCACGTGCAGGGGGGGGGGGGGGGGGCGGAGGGTGCTTGAGCACCTGCCCCTTTGCCCCTTGGCACCCAAAGTGCCCTTTTGTCAGAGTGAGTGGTTTTTTTTTTTTTTTTACGGCTATGAGCGTAGAAAAGTCAGGTTGTGTTTCCGAAAATATAATAAAATAATAATATTAATAAAAAGAAATAATAATAATAAAGATCAGTCGGTCACATGACGTCCATAACGTACCCTCATTATGCGCTCACTGCCCTGACGCGCTCGGACATGCCCAGCTGGCAACGAGTTGTCAATCCGAAGACCCCAGACGGCCGAGAGAGTGGAAAAACTGACCCGGTAAGTAGTATCTGCAACGTTATTTTTTTGTGCACACAGTGTCATCTTGATTTGATGAAGTGAAATGAGCAATGAGCATCCTTTGTCGTCCAAATCTCCATACCGCATCTGCCTCTCACAAGTTAGGCTAGCTAACCACAGCGTGCGTGCTGTGGGGATAAAGTCGGTCAGGACGGGCTTTTGTTGTTGTTTCTTTACCAGTAGGCTACTCTTGCTATGGGGAAAACACATAGAGACACATCATGTATTTTTTGACAGTCAAGCAGTTTTCTCCCTGTGTCTAGAAGCAATGAGGCATGTGGCTAAGGTTAGCCTATATTTTTTTTTTCCATGCATGGCATATGTCTCCACCGCGACTCTCTCTCTCTCTGTTTGCGTGTGTGTGTGTGTGTGTGTGTGTGTGTGTGTGTGAGTGAGAGAGAGAGAGAGAGAGAGAGAGAGAGAGAGAGACTACTTTTTTGACAGGCTTACTCAAAAGTGATGCAAGGCATGAAGAAATTATGCGTTAGGCCTATGAGAAATATATCCTACAAATATAAGTGTAATGCATAAGAATTATATAACTTTTAAAGTCTGTATTGGGCAAAGTTGATAGTCAAATTAATTAAAAGCACCGATATTTAAATACATGATTTCCATATCATTTCATTATTTTTTTTAAACTTTATTAGTGGTATCAATAAGAATAATATAGGTCAGGTTATGGATGGATTAAATTCATGGCTACAGTACAATTTTTTAAAAGGTTTGAAATGTCACTCTGTGTGTGTGTGTGTGTTTTATGGCATCAGATTGAAGTTTAACAATCATATTTCATTCTGCAGAGATGCCTCGTAAGGACAGGAGGTTTAAGCAAAAGCAAAAAGAGCTGCGTGAGGCTGCCAAAGGCAGTGGATCACTTACCAGCTGGATGAAAAAGAACACAACAGGTAAGAAGAACACATATAGCAGCTACTTACATTGCAGAGGTATTTTGGTAGAGAAAACAAAAGTAACAAACACAATTTGAATGTTGGTGTTCTGTTACATTATCTATCATTTTATATGGCGTATTATTTAATGATTATTGATTGATATTATTAATGATAAGGTGTAAGAGGTCGTGTTAATTGGATAAATCCAAGAGCAAATTGTGCCTTGTTTCCAGATGGACAGGGAATGAGTGATGATAGGTCAGAGGAGATGGAAGGAGAGAAAGAGGAGGAGCTGGAAGGAGAGAAAGAGGAGGAGATGGGAGGAGAGAAAGAGGAGGAGATGGAAGAAGAGAAAGAGGATATGGAGGGAGAGAAAGAGGAGATAGAAAAAGAGAAAGAGGAGGAGATGGAGGGAGAGAAAGAGGAGGAGATGGGAGGAGAGAAAGAGGAGGAGATGGAAGAAGAGAAAGAGGATATGGAGGGAGAGAAAGAGGAGATAGAAAAAGAGAAAGAGGAGGAGATGGAGGGAGAAGACACTGACCCTCAGAGAAAGGAGAGTTTCCTGCAAAGAGAGAGCCAGGAGGAAACTGGGGGAAAGGCATCACAAGTGATTGAGGAGCCCACACAGAATGTTGAGGTAGAGGGAGCATCAAGTCAGGAGGAGACTGCAATTGGAGGGTTCTCACCCCTACTTGGACTCGCCCACCCAAATGATCCTGCCCATGTCCAAAAATACAAAATCAAATGTGATGAGGCCTTCATTCGGTTTTGTAATAACACTGGACCATGTCAACCAGTGCTCCTTTCTTTTCCAAAAAATGCAGAGGGCCGGTCATTTCAAAAGAAATGGTATGAAAACAACACATGGCTAGAGTATTCCCCAAGTCTTGACGCCATGTTTTGTTTTAGCTGCCGTTTTTTTTTAAGAGAAGAAAAATACACAGGCCGCAAATTGTGGAAATCGGAGGGACTTAATCAGTGGAGAAAGGCTCTGGAAAAAATTAAAGAACACAGTGCCTCTGAATCTCACATGTGTAGTATGGTGAGGTGGAACAGCTTTAAAAAAAATCCCTGGAGGCATCACTCTATACCTGGCAAGGCAGGGTCTGCCTTTTAGAGGAGACGATGAGACCATTACAAGCCAAAATCGTGGAAATTTTCTAGAGTTGGTGGAGCTGTTTAGCCAGTATGACAGTGTAATTAAATTACACCTGGACGCCATAAAAGAGAAGCAGGGACCAGGTAAAAGACCACTTGTCTCACTTCTCTCCAACAGAAGTCAAAATGATATGATAAAAGCTTTGGCCATATCAGTCAAAAAAGAAATACAAAAAGAAATCAAGGAGAGCCAAACCTTCTCAATTCTAATGGATGAAACCACCGACACTGCAAAAACCGAACAGGTTTCCTTCGTTATCAGGTATGTGCATAACATGCAGATCAAGGAGCGCTTTATTCAAGTGTGTAACGTTCAAACCACAAGTGGAGATGCTCTTGAAAAGGTTGTGATAGCTCTACTGCAAGAAAATGATCTGCAGTTGGAAAACATCCGAGGTCAAGGGTATGACGGTGCTGCAAACATGAGCGGACGCTTCAATGGACTTCAGTCAAGAATTCTCAAAAGAAATCCAATGGCCTTGTATGTACACTGTCAGGCACATTGCCTTAATCTGGTGTTGGTTGAAAGTTCAAAGTCAAACATCTGTTTTGTCAGCTTCTTCAACTTAGTTGAAAAACTTTATTCTTTTGTTGCCAACTCCTCCAAAAGACACTCTGCATTTATTGAAATGCAAAAGAAGATGTACCCGGATCGGCGACCACTGGAGCTGCAGAAGCTGTCAGACACGCGGTGGGCTTGCAGAGAAACTGCTCTTTGCACTTTAAGAAAGGTCCTCCCAGCTGTGATGCAGTTTCTTGAAGAAATTACAGAGCAAGACCCGCCAGACTCCTCTGCAGGTGATGCGATGATTCTCTTGAGGAGCATCAACTCTGAATTCTTTCTGTGTCTGAAGATCACCTGTCCCATCTTTCAGGTGACTGCAGTGGCCTCTGATGCTTTGCAACAGAAAGATATAGACCTGGCTGCAGCATACAGAGTTGTGGATGGAGTTTTTCAAAGGCTGACCCAGAGCAGAACAGAGGAGGAGTTTAACAGCATGTATAGAGAGGCTACAGAGAAGGCTGCATCAGTAGGCCTGGATCCCCCAGCTGAGATTCCTGGTCAAGCAAGGAAGAGAAAAATGCCAGCAAAGTTTAAAGTCAGTGCCACCTCAGCTACTGCTGACCACACTTTCCCCACTTTGCAAGACTACTAACGTGTTAAGGTGTACTACACTTTTCTGGACACAATGACACAGGAGCTTCAGAGACGGTTTAAGGGAGAAGATAACTCCACATGGGAAATCCTGAATGCCATCTACTGCCTGACAGTCCAAGAGAACTGGAAAACAGCAAAAATTCCAACAGAGGCGCTGCAAGCTGTGAAGAAACTCTGCCAGTTTTACAACATTGAAGAAGAAGACAAATTGCAGACAGAACTTAAGGTCTTCCATGCGTCATACTCATGCCCCTCACCCATCAGTGTGGCATCTATCCTCTCTGTGGTCAAAGAAAACAGTGCACATCTGGTTTTCCCCGACTTGACTGAGCTGCTGAAGACATATGGCACCCTTCCGGTATCTACAGCAACTGTTGAACGTTCCTTCTCAAAACTGAAGCTGGTGAAAACAAAACTTCGCACCCTTTGCACAGAAGAGAGGTTGTCGGAGCTGCTTCTACTGGCAATTGAAAAAGACATCCCAGTAAACCTCAGTGAAGTCAATGATATTTTCAAGAGCATGGGCAACCGGAAGTTGCTGTTATAACTGCAACAAAAGACCAGACAGACACTGACAAACAGACAGACAGAGATACAGGCACAGACAGAGAGAAAGAGAGAGAGATACTGACACTGACAGAGAGACAGACTAGACAGAAATGCAGAGAGAGAGAGACACTGACACTGACAGAGAGACATGGAGAGAGAGAGAGAGAGAAATACTGACAGACAGACAGACATGCAGAGAAAGAGAGATACTGACCTACTGACTGACTGTTAGCCTTGGCTGAGGCCTCTCTCTATGAGTAGTCACCTCCAAACTACCAGCAGTATGGCAGGTCAGTCCCAGTGAGCCATTTTCAATGTTTATTATCTTTGCATCTTTCCATGACACTAACACTTATATAATCAGCTATATCTCCCCCATGTTTTTTCTAGTGTCTACACTCCGGATCAGTACAGCCCACCTCCAGCAATATCAGCAGCAGTAACCTCCTCAGTGAGGAGTTTAGTTGAGGGGATTGGTGAGGAGTCCTCACCAATCCCCTCAACTAAAGGTGTCCAATGTTGTACCCATGAGGTAAAAAGACACATATTTTGCTTTGCAGTTGTGGCCTCTAAAAAATAAATGAATATTTCAATGATATGGTATGTTGTGATTCTGTGTTCCCTTCTTTATGAATAAGGGTCGCTAAAATTCAACGGTTTATATTGCAAGGTATACTTCTGTACCGTGTTTCAAATCTGTGCTCAATGTGCCCCTTTTTAACTTTGAGCACCTGCCCTTCCAAAGGTCTCTGCACGGCCCTGCCTCAGAGTGTACATACACAGGGCACATGTGTAAAAAGCTTGTGTGAATCAGTGCTTGCGGCTTACGGCCATACCAGCCTGACAACGCCCACTTCCTGAGTGAATTGTTTGGTGCGGTACGCGCAGTTTTTCAGTTCGCCTGGCTTGAACACGCTGAACGACTGAGAAACCATTCACCCTTGTAGAGTGCTTTTTGCTTTTTTTTTGCGGAGCGAACGAGAATTATCCTTCTCCTGAACAGCACGTTGCTGTTTTGGGGGAGTTCATCGCCGTGTTTTCTCCACGGATTGACTCATGGCGCATGACAACGGACTGACAATGACAACGAGTATGGAAACTGGACGATCGGACAAGAAGTTTGACAAGGAGCTGACGCTTGAAGTGGAAATTGTTGGAGAGGAAGAGGTGACCGTTATGGAGCTACTGAAGGCTGTCAAATTGGTATGTGGAAGTGTGGTAGGCTGTAGGATGAAACTGAATGACAAATATGAAATCACGATGGGCTCAGCTGCAGCCAAAGAAAAGATGCTGGACGGTTTTAAAATAAAAGGAAACCAAGTCATGGCTCAAGAAATAAACTGCAACGAAATGGTTGTTTCATTTCTTAAATTGCCGGTTTATGTGACAGACGAGGAGATCCTCGCCAAACTCGCCGGGTGGGGAGTCAAAGCCGTCACCCCCATCAAGAGAAAATACTGGCCGGGTACCGACATCGCTGACGGGACCCGCTATACGAAAGTTAAATTCACAGAGACTGTGACTTCCCTGCCATACTCCGCAAAATTTGACACAGCGGGAGGCGCGGAGTACTTCAGAGTCATCCATGACAGACATGTGAAGCTGTGCAGACTCTGCATTAGACCGGGGCATATCCTGAGAGACTGCCCAGATTTCCTATGTCACAAGTGCCACATGCAGGGGCACTACGCGAGGGAGTGCGGACAAAGAGAGGAGCACGGAGAGAGAGGAGGAGATGGAGAGAGCTACATTGTGCCTGACGGAGCAGAGGAGAAGCAGCAGGGAGGAGAAGCTGGAGAGGATGGAGAGGTGACGAGCGGAGACGAGGAGAACGGAGAGGGAGCAAGCAGCGCGGCTGGTGTCGGAGGAGAGGAACAAATGGAGGAAGATGTAGAGGAGGAAGAAGACGAGCCACCAGCCGTAACAGAACACCAGAGTGAGGACACCTCAGGGACGTGGGCGAAGGGAGTTAAAAGAGGGAGGAAAAAAGGAGGACAGAGAGGTGAGTCTCCAGGAGTAGGGGTAAGCGCGACATCGATGGGGGCTGCTGTGGCGGGACGGGGGGGGGAGGGGGGAAAAACTACGGCGACTGACACAACAGACAGTGGGGGGGGGGGGGGGGGGGGGTCTGGATGATGTTTTGGCTGCGAGGAAGAAGCCATCTGGGAGGAAAGAGGTGAGAGAGGGGAAGCTGAGAAAAGTGCAGGATGAAGGCTGATGTTCGTCTCTGTCTTAATTTTTTTTTTCATCATGACAACCATCATTTCCTTCAATACAAATGGGCTCAGAGACAGCAATAGAAGACAGCAAATCCTCCTAGCGTGTCAGGCCGACATTGTATGTTTACAGGAGACTCACTGGGATAAGGCATGCATGCATGGAGTGGAGAAGGAATGGATGGGGGAGATGTTTGCGAGTAATGGGGGAGATAACTCGAGAGGATTGGCTAAATTAGTCAAGAGGGGAGTGATAGAGAATGTGAGAAAGTGTGAGGATGATGGTGATGGACAAGTGATAGGGATTACTTTTGAGCATATGGGGACAGAGTACAAGTTATTGAATGTGTATGCACCGAATGTGGAGAGGGAGAGGAGAATGTTTTTTGAGAGACTGGGAGGAATGTGTGGAGAGAACTATGTGATTGTGGGTGATTTCAATGTGTGGTGTGGCAGGTTGGATGTGTCAACGAATGCATGTTACAGGAGTGATTCGTCGAGAGCTGCGCTGAAAGAGATGCTGAGAATGAATGGTATGATTGATGTATGGAGAGCGAGGCACCCGGAGGGGAGGAAATTCACAAGGAGACAAGTGGTGAGAGGAGTGTTGAAACAAAGTAGAATAGATCTAGTATTGAGCACCGAGGGCATAGTGGATAGGGTAGGTAGGATAGAGTATAGGGAAACTGCACTTGGTGATCACGTGATGTTAGGCTTTAAATTAGGGAAAGGGTGGGAGGGGAGGGGGGGAGGTGTGTGGTGTATGAATGCTGCTATGCTAAAGGATGAAAAGTACAGAGTGAAAGTGAGGGAATGTATATTGAGGAGAAAGAATGAGAGTACATATGGAGAGGATGTTGGGAAATGGTGGGAGAGCGTGAAAGCGGAAATAAAGAGTATGAGCATAAGTTACAGTCGAGGCAGGAACAGGAGAGAGAAAGAGAGGGAAAGAAAGCTGAAAGAAGAGATAGTCAGGGAGGCAGGGAAAGCAGACAGGGAGACAGCATATGATGTAGGGAAGTACATCAGGATAAGGAATGAGCTCAGGGAGATAGAGCAGAAGAGATGCATGGGAGCGATAGTCAGAAGCAGGGCGAAATATGCGATTGAGGGAGAGAAGTGTACAGGGTATTTCCTAGGGCTGAAAAGAACGAGGCAGAAAAAAACATATCTAGAGTGGGTGGAGGGAAGCAACAAGGAAAAGATCACAGACTTTGTAGGGATAGCTGAGAGAGTAGAAGAGTTTTATAGGGAACTGTTCAGGAAAGAGGAGGGGGATGAAGAGAGCACGAGACAGGTGTTGGACAGAATAGGAGTTAGGGTAAATGATGAGGATAGGGAAATGTGCGAGGGAGAGATTGGAACGAGGGAAATAGAGTTAGCAATAGCAGGGTTGGGCAGAAATAAGAGTCCAGGGACAGATGGGATAATTGGGGAATTTTATGTAGAGTTCAGGGAGGAATTGGTGGCAGTGCTAGACAGGTTATTTAGATGGATAGAGGAAAGGGATGAGATGCCGGTTACCATGGCGACAGGGTTAATCAGCATCATTCATAAGAAGGGATGTTGGGACAGATTAGAGAATTACAGGCCACTCAGTATGTTAAATAGCGATTATAAAATACTAGCACGGGTGTTAGCTAATAGAGTAAAGAAGGTTATAGGGACGGTGATGGGTCATACACAAGCTTACAGCATACCAGGTAGAGACATAGCTGACACAATAAGTAGCATCAGGGACACAATAGATCATATGAAGAACGGCAAAGGTGGGATTGTTTTAAGTATTGATTTGAATAAAGCATTTGACAGGGTGGAGCACAGCTACTTATTTAGGGTTTTAGAAAAGGTAGGCTTTGGACACAGATAGATAGGGTGGATCAAAAGGTTGTATGATCGGGCGGTTAGTTGTGTGAAGGTAAATGGGATAATCACGGGCACTTTTAGATTGGAAAGATCGGTTAGGCAAGGGTGTCCGCTCTCGGCCATGCTGTACGCACTGTCAGCAGAGCCGTTAGCAGTACTACTAGAGCACAATAGCAAAATCAGGGGCATAGAGTTACCAGGAGGGAGGGTGAGCTTATTATATCAATATGCAGATGACACGACAGTGACAGTTAGGGACAGAGACAGTGTGGTTGAGGTTTTCAGTAGCTTAGACTTGTATGGTAGGGCATCAGGGGCACGGGTGAACAGAGAAAAATCAGAAATCATGTATGTCGGAATAGATAGAGTAGGGACGGTAGATATAAGTTTGAGGGAAAGGAAGGACTATTTCAGAATATTAGGGGTGAATTTAGGGATTGAGGATAGAGCAGGGAGAGACGCGCAGTATGAGGGAACAATAAACAACATTAAGAAAACATTAGGGCATTGGAAACAGAGGAAACTAACGCTGAGGGGGAAGGTCGTGGTTGTGAACGCGCTAATCATGAGCAAGCTGGTGTATGTAATGACCGTGCTGGAAGTGCCTGAGAGAGTGTACATGGAGGTGAATGAAATAGTAAACGAGTTTCTGTGGGGAGGGAAAGGGGTAAGAATAGCGAAAGAAGTTTTAGAGAATGAGCACGAGGATGGTGGGTTGAAGCTGATTAATTTAGAGAGGAAAAAGAAGGCGCTAAGGGTGAAAATGATGGTACGATATATTGAGAATGGTCAGGACCACGTATGGAAGCTCTTTTTAAGGGAAGCTATAGATAGATGTGGTGGATGTGGACAGAGCGGATTGTTTATGGAATTGAAAAAAGGCATGTTGAATGGAGTGTCTGGGTTCTACAAGGAGGTGTTGGGCGCATGGGGAGAGTTTGTGAGAGTTTGTACAGTATGAATGTAGGGATGTGAGACAAGTGTGGGAGCAACCAGTGTTTTTAAATCCTAAAATCACGGTGGAAGGAAACATGATATATAATAGGGTCATCTGGAGAGCGGGTATTAGGAAGGTGAGGGATTTAGTCTACGAGTATGTACCGGGATTCATGGGGGCACAAGTGGTGGTGGATGAGGCGAGAGAGAGGGGAGATGAAATGTGGTTGGGTACAGCAGAAGGAGTGATAAGGAAAATAAAGGAGGGGATGCCAACTGACTGGGTGAGAATGATTGAGAGCGAGCCTGATGAGAACGTCGGAGGAGAAATGGAATTGTATGTGGGAGAAGGAGAGAGAAGAGTGAATCTGTTGAGCGTGACAACAAGAGTAATGTATAAGTGTCTGAGTGTGAAAGAGGTGAGGAGACCGGCTGCAGAGAGAGTGTGGAAGAGAGTGGTGCCGAGTATGAATATTAAAGAGATGTGGATGAATTTGAGAGTGAGATGGAACAGCAGCGAATGCGAGAACTTTGACTTTTTGTTACACCACAATAGGGTGTTCAACAACTTAATAATAAGCAGATTTGATGTGAATGTGGATAAGTACTGTGATGTGTGCGGTGTGGACGTGGAAACGTGTATGCATGAGTTTTTTGAATGTAGTGAGTTGAGGGTGTACTTCGATAGGCTGAAAGAGTTAATTAACAGATGCTGGGATGGTAAGTATGCGGAGAGAATGGAGTGGAAGGAGCTGTGGTTGTTTGGAGTGTCTGGAAGAGAGAAAGGGTGTAACACGTCGCTGTTGAACTACATGTTGAGCCATGCGAGATTTGCTGTCAAGCTAAGGAGGAATCTGGCCCATTTTGAGAAGATGAAACTTGATGTATGGTCTGTTTTCAAGAATATTCTGAATAGAGATATACGATTGGTACACAGCACAGTGGGGAAGGAGGAGTTTGAGGAAGGGTTTGTGAAGGGGAGCACCTTTGTTGTGGTTGGAGGGGATGATGGTGTGACTTTAGACATTGGATGAAGGGAGGGAGGGGGAAAAAGGGGGGGGGGGAGGGGGAAAAAAAATAAAAAATAAAAATAAAATAAAATAAAATAAAATTGGTGTGAAGGAATTGCGGGTATTGTAAGTGAGACTTGCTTCCTATACTTTGTCTTGTGGCTTGTGTTTTGACTTAGTGGTGACGTGCAGTCTGGGGCTTGCCCTGAGGCTCGCAGACCACCCCACAGACTTTTGATTAATTGATGTTTATTTCTTAACTCATCCAGTGCAATGTTTTCATTTCTCCAATCCGGTAATTTTGGTTATTTCTGATGGTGACTTATTTGCAAATGGATGTACAAGTACATGAACATTGAGCGAGATGTATAAGAAAAAAGGTACCTGTTGTAAACAATAAAAAAAAAAAAAAAAGAAAAAACAATGCCCGATCTCGTCCGATCTCGGGAGCCTTTTCTTCTCCTCTTTCACCAGTAGAGGGTGCTGTTCCTTCTTTAGTGGAATGGCCAGGCTTAGGGGACCCATGGAGCTTTAATCCGTCAGGCCCGTGTGTGCAACCACCAAAAGTGTGTCCATTGATTGACTTGCCTTCTTTAGAAGTCGGATTTGTTGGGCCGCACAATCAAAGGGGCCTCAACATTTCCAGACAAGTGAAAGGAGAAAGCCCTCACACCCCAGAGTGTACATACACAGGGCACATGTATAAAAAGCTTGTGTGCATCAGTGCTTGCGGCTTACGGCCATACCAGCCTGACAACGCCCGATCTCGGCCGAAAATGGGGCAAAAGGGACTGCTATGGGGGGGTGGGGGAGAGAAAAAGGAGAAAGGGGAGACAGAGAAACAGAAAAGGAGGAAAAAAGAGAGAACATAGCTTCAATTCTGTTACACCATCAAAAAATTTATCAAAAAATTAAGGATTTATTTTTTATAAGAATTTTTAAATAACAACAAGTTGCACACTCTTGCCAGGATTTGCACCTGGAATCTTCCACCCAAAGGATGGACGCGTTGCTTTTATACCACAAGAGTTATGTTTTCTGTTGTTTTAATTATCAAATACTGTACTGTCAAACACCATATTCATGCATTTTGCCAACTTGTAAATTATTGCTTTTTTGTCTATCAAAATAATGTATATATCAAAACTCTTACCTCTTACCTTACCTAACAAACACGAACAATTGAAATAACTAAAAGTATGTTTACCAACAAATACAGTCATTTTTACACATTTTCTACATTTTTACAATGTGCTTTTCCACTCTGCGATGGTCTGTCCAGATGCTGGACAGTGCCATTTACCTTGCAGCTGTGTATGGCCAGTAAGCTTGCTCTTTGTCTTACCACACGTTTTACAATAATAGCGGTAGCTTTCTTTAACTTGCCGCTTCTTTGGTGGCTCACCTCTCCTCTCTCGCTCCTGATCCTCTCGGGCTGCCTTTTGCAATCTCCATTCCCGGAACCGATTGTGAGAAGTTATTTCTGCTGGGGCTGGCTGGTTAGGAAGCCCGCCCTGAGGTTGAGGTGTTGGACCTGGTGGTGGTTGGTCAAGAAGGCCACCCTGAGAGTGAGACGGTGGCATTGGTGGAGGCTGGTAGGAGGCCCAGCCCTGCGAGTGAGATGCTTGAGCTGGTGGCGGCAGGTTTGAGGACCAGCCCTGATTTGGAGACTCTGGCGGGGGTGGTGGCTGGTATGAAGACCGGCCCTGATGTTCGGACACTGGAGCTGATGGTGGCAGGTAAGGGGACCAGCCCTGAGAATGAGACGCTGGAGCAGATGGTGGTAGGTAAGAGGTCCAGGGCTGCGAGTGAGACGCTTGAGCTGGTGGCGGCAGGTTTGAGGACCAGCCCTGATTTGGAGACTCTGGCGGTGGTGGCGGCTGGT
The DNA here is from genome assembly GCF_051107435.1 of Chaetodon auriga. NCBI lineage: Eukaryota > Metazoa > Chordata > Actinopteri > Chaetodontiformes > Chaetodontidae > Chaetodon > Chaetodon auriga. The sequence goes on along the minus strand of NC_135091.1, from coordinate 20,186,089 downwards.
ATGGAGACCGGTCCTGATGTTCGGACACTGGAGCTCATGGTGGCAGGTAAGGGGACCAGCCCTGAGAATGAGACGCTGGAGTTGATGGTGGCAGGTAAGGGAACCAGCCCTGATCATGAGACTCTGGCGTTGGTGGCAGCTGGTATGGGGACCAGCCCTGAGAGTGAGATGCTGGCACTGGGTGTTGACCCTGCTCACAATAGGCAAGGTCAGACAAAGCAGGGAGAGCAACCTCCACAGACCTGGCATCATCTCCCTGGTTAGATCTTGCACTAAATATTTCTCCTCCAGTGTCTGTGTGTCCAGTTGAAACCTGTGTTCTGGCACAGCGACGTCGACAAACCACTGCCTCACCCTCACGGTTTTCAGGTTCCTGGAACTCCATTACTGTATGCCCATGCTGAACAGGCTCAGATGGCAGGTCCTGGGCGCCCAGGAGGGATTCTTCTGCCAATTGGACCCGCTGAGGAAGCTGCACCCCTTGAAGCAGTGAGTCACGGTCGGTTCTCTTCTGCCGGTCTTGCAGCCTAGACAGGAAAGAAAATCAGAAGAGCACATTGTTTTTCATGTTCACAAGATGAACATTACAACTCAGCCCATGCCATACTGCACACTGTACATACTGCACATTTCACTTAATATTTTGTATTTTATAGACACTGTATACCTCACCTGTTCACTTACTGCACTGCCACTTATGACCTGTTACACATGTCACGTGTTTACATACCATTTTGCACATGTTTTTATGGTTTCATAGAATTACTTGCACTACCTGCACCTACCTCAACTGTTGATACTGTTTATACTTCATGCCACTTGCACAACTTGCATGTATTTATATTTTATTAATATTTTTTATATTATGACTATTTGCACTTCTGGTTAGATGCTAAGCTGCATTTTGTTGTCTCTGCGTTGCACTCTGATGATGACAATAAAGTTGAATCTAATCTAATCTAATTATTTGTTTGGAATTTATTTCCTATAAATACATAAGTTTCCATATTTAAGTGAATGTATGAAGCTGTAAAAAATAACTCACCAGGAGGACACTGTGGTGTTGTTAATGGTCACTAGTACGAGGTTGCTGTTGTCCAAGATTTCTTTGCAATCCTCTATCAGCTGTTTGATATGACAGTAAGTCATGACAATTGACTGAGGGATTGCAAACATTTTCCCTCTGTTGTCTTTTGGCCTGTTTCTTGCTGCCCTGAACTCTTTATAGAGTCTGAGTACAACACACTCACAGATCCTGTTGTGATCAGGTCTGTGGGCAGCCTGGCCATGAACCATGAACAATCTGCGAAAAGACAAGATGATATAATCCACATTATGTGTGTGTACTGTAAACACATGCATATGCATGTACTAACACACCCATACACAGATATTACAAGTATATTATTAATACCTCTCAGCTGCTTGCTGGCCTGGAGCAGAGCCACTGCGTTTGCGAGAAGCTCTCCACGGCCCTGGCAAGGTCTTCTTCTTGCTCTTCAGAGTGTATTTGGTTGGGGACTTGTCAATGGGATGCAGGCAGGAGTACAGTCTCAGTATCTCCGCTATTTCAGAGTTGTACAGAGCTGTTATCGTGCGGTTGAGGCTGACAAGGTACCCTGCCAAGGCATCGACTACCTCCCATCCTGGAATTCCTTCAGGATCACACCGACTTTCCTGTCACATGAAATGAAAACAACAACAACAATTCTTATAGCTAATTTAAGAGAAACTGTGAATGAACGAGCATTTCCAATGGTCATTCATTAGCCACTTTACCGGAGCTGAAGTGATAGGCCCTCTCTCCTCAAATGGGGAGCTGACAGGACTCTGAGACGCACCACTTTCAATTGTAGATTCCTGAAAGAATTATTTGTAAACAGTGAGAGGGATACAATGAGGTTAATAAACTTTGTTGTGACCATGTTACACAAAGGAATTGTTGATTTGAAGAGTCAATCATACACCACTCATCTACCCTCTGCAAATTAGATTTACAGTAAAAATGTTCTGATAGATGATCAAAGTGCTATCACATCATTACCTGAAAGGAAGACTGGATGTCAGTAGCCTGAGGTATTGTCACATCAGGACATTCATCCTCCTGAACTTCACTCAGCATCTCTAGCAGGATGGCACCAATGTCACTCTGTGCGCTCAGCAGATCTCCTCTGTTTGACTGTGCCAGCAAATACTCCACTGCAATACGCTCACCTGACATAAGAAGTCACCAGGAAAAAGAAAAAAAATTGAAGTGGAACGAGTGAGTGAACAGAGGTGTAACCATCATGTAAGAAATGACAGTTTGGCCATTAAAAGAATATTGTCCAGCATCTGTTCTGTTTTTGCCCTGAGAATCTTACCGGTAGGTTTTCCCCGGGGGAATGGACTCTGTTACTGAGGGTGTTGACACTTGACATCAAACAGACATCATAGATATTTGTTTGTGACGTGCCACTCATATTCAGAGCTTGCTGAGACCTGTTCATGTTCCATCTGGATACCCCCTCAAGCATGTACATTTGTGTGTGCAGAGCATTACATCTCCACCCTGGCAAGACAAAAGCATTGGTGACAACAACAAAAAAGAATGGTATGACAACTCAATACACAGCATTCATTAACAAAATGTTTCAAATATTTAGCATTTCAACTTGCCTGGGATGAAACCACACTGGTGCCGATGAAAGCTCTCCAGAGAGGAGGACCCTCTGCCACATCTCAGCACTTCAAGTTTGTGATCTCCCTTTTTCAATCCTGATCCAGTCTTTGTATACAGCTGTACACCAGGTGGATCTTGGATGCAGGGCAAGTGCTTCTGCTGTACCTCCCACACACGAGACATGCTTTCATGGTTTATGAGAGGTACACCAGTTTTGTCAGTGACCTCCCACATGGAGTCCAGCAGTTGCTGGATCAGGGCACGAGTCTCCTCAACCCCTCGGGTTCTCCTGCGGCAGTGCTTGGCCAGTTCACTGGAGGTGATGCTGGATAAAATCTGGCTTTGAGTGGGTACGTGACCATGATGCTTTTCAAGAGCTCTGCCCTCTTGGCTTGTTGAAGTTGTCCAATATCATCTTTGTCCCATTCAAAGATGCAGCTTGACAACTTGGAACAGAACGTGCCATAGAGTAGATGGTGCTCAGTGGTAAGGCCATTGGTGAAACGCCCCATGAAGTGGAACACATCCAGTTTCACAGTGGATGTCCATGGGCGAAACCAAGTGAGAACTGGGCTCACCCCTGTAAAAAATAAGCAACTGACCATAAATAAAAGCAGTTCTGATTGTTTCCAGTTAGCCCATGGAGGAATTGTTTAAACTACATTAGTATCCTGCAGAAACTGTTTATCAAATGTTGCAAATTCATAAGAAACATCACAACACAAACTGAAGGCAACACACCTGTCTCACTGCAGCAGTCTCTGTCCACATAAATGGCTTCTGGCTCTGGCTCACCAGCATCCCTGTACCTCTGGACAATGCCTTGACAGAGGTCATCAAGGCCAGCCCCCTCACCAGTGGTCAGGACAGAGTTGAGAACTTGGCCTAATTCATTCCCAACGTTGGTCATCCATGTGGCTGTGTTCTCAATGCCACCTGCAAGTTTTTTTGTGATCTACAGACAAAATTAACACACACATCTCAAAAATTATTAGGCATATTACTGAACAGGAATGAAATCAAGTTTGCATAGGCTTACATTTACCTTCTTAGTGGAGTCAAGCTTCAAAATTCTGCCAAATGTTGAAGTAATGACACCTAATGACCCACCTCAGCTCATCCAGGTGACTGAGAATTTCATTGGCATGAACAGTCTCAAACCACTGGGCCAGGGGCAGGGGACAGAAGGGTGGTGGCCGTTCATAAACAGCTCCAGATTGGGTGAGGACACATGACTTTTTGTGGACCTCCCAATCAGTGAGGTAGTCAATTGTCCGCCTTGCCCACTCCTCACTGTGTATCTCCTGCAAGGCTTGCTGTAAATAACTGGAGCTGTTCCCTACTGTTCTCGGGTGCAACATTGCCACAAATCTTCAGTGCCAGGTGTGTTGTGAGTACAGCTGGAAACTTGTTACGGTGAGAGGGATCCAGCTGCTTTAAAATGTCAATGCTCCAAGGGCAGACAGGAATCATGCATTTACTGCATCTGGGATAGTCTCCACCAACTAAATAATATTTGGAGTCAATGTCAATGACCTCTCTAATTTTTGTATAAATGCCAGAGTGGTGCATCTTCATATTACACTGGGTGCATTTTAGAGGGATGCCCCAGATCCGCATCGGAGCCCACAGAAACATCTGCTGCCGGAAATAAGTGGATCGGGAGGTGAGGTGGATTTGGTGGGGCTTGGTGGATGAAACCAGTTCTGAGACAGGTTCTGTCTCAGCTGTCCTGTACTCTCATAAAGAACTTGAGCAATCCACTCCTGGTCAGCTCGCTTGAGGACTTTTGTGAACTGCTTCGGGAGAAAACTCACCCAGTTCACCTCAGGAGGCCGCAGAGTGAGTGGCTGTTGCTGTGGTGCCGGTGACGTCTCTTGTGCTGTGGGAGGGACAGGGACATCTGGTGGGTCACTGGTTTGCTGTGGTGCCGGTGCTGTCTCTTGGGCTGCCACAGTGGGAGGAGCAGGAACATCCGAGACGTCTGCTGGACAGCTCAAAAGATGAACCCTCTCTATGTGTTGCAGCAATCCAACAGCCTCCCAGGCCTTTGCTCCGCACTGCTCACATTGTTCTTGGACATGGTAGTCTGACAGGTGCTGCGTGTAATCTTCACTCACCACCTCCCGACTACACAGCGAGCACGTGATAGACTTCCCCTCGCTCATCCTGCACAGAGGCGGGGCTTTCTGACCTACACCTGCACTGGCCTTTTGACCTGTAGATCCTCCAGCTGCTGCACCTGTACTGGCCTTTTCACCTGTAGATTCTCCAGGTGCTGCACTTGTCCTGGCCTGTTCACTTGTAGCTGTACTTGCCTTTGGGGCACTCAGGTGACCTGAACTGCCTGCTTATGTCCCTGCCTTCTCTCCTGACTGGGGAGAACAAAACTGGGTTTATCTTTACAGTAACATTTCCCTTAAGCCTGGCAATACCCTGCATCCACATAACTATGTACTCACACAGTTAAACACTGAAAAGAAATTAAGCAAAGCTGATCAGAAACCATTCTCCAGTATAGTGCATCACATCACAGATTCAATGTCATTGCTTACCTCATGATATCCGCACTTGCAGGGGATCCTGCTCCCAAATATGTCATATTTGCGGACAGCTTGACCGTGCGGGGGGGTCAGAGGACAAGCAGAAATCCGCTCTATTATCGCCCTCCATCTCCTGGACCCCGGCCTCTGGCCTGTTGAAAATTTATACTTACCCTGCGCATACAGGGACATCACACCTGTCCAGTAAGCATCTGGTTTTCCAGTCTTCGTCATTTCTACAGATAAGGACAAGGCATGAAAAACAGCTGTGATCAGGAAACAGCTGTAACTAGTCTACTTCATTTACTACTGATGATTCAAGAAAAAATAAAACAAAAAATATAAATATGATTTTGATATATCAGAAATAGTAGGATATGCATACCATGACATACCATAGATATAGTAGGCTACAAACAGTCATTTCACGAAATTGTTTTATCATATAGCCTAGCGGGTTTTGCTGACATCACGCGATTAAGACCACTCAAAAAAATATATAATATATATAATTATATAATGGCAGGGGAAACACGGTATAACAGTAACAGTTTCCATGTCATGTCACCGACACAACACATAGTTTAAGCTGACCGACACGAAAGCCTTGGGTATAAATAAAGTTGACTAGACTCATCTGAGACAACAACATTACGTCGGCGCAAACAAACACATTAATAAACAATCGGACCCGTCTCACTTTACCCTACCACAAAACGATTTAATGTATGTCTATACCGAGGATTATCAACCATTCAGTCACTTATCATATGAGAATCCGAAAGTATTAAAATAGCCGTCAATAAAATAATGATTGATTTACCGATTGGTTAGCTCTATGTAACTGGGAAAGACGCTGTAGCGGGCTAAAGTCTATGTAACTTTAGCTTAGCTCTCAAACATACGGCTGAATCCGCACACGTTCGGACTATTTGCATATTCACACACACAAATAGCACTTGAAAAGACACTTTAACACATGTATATGTTAATATTTTTGACTTACTTTTGGTTATAATCCAACACATTGACTAATAAAGCCTTCCCTCTTGCATTAAAAACAGGCGTCATCGTCCTGTTCATCTGAGAGCGACACGGCCTCGTCCTCATCTGCGCCATTGTCCCCACGATCTTCACACCGGAACTGCTTGCCACTTCTGCATCTCCGGCCCTCTTGCATCTCCGGCTCCTCTTGCATCTCCTGCAGTTCCTGCTCTTCCTCTCGAGTCCCCCGTCCCTCGGCCCAAAAGGAAGAGGGACCAACAACAAGAGGACTGGTTTATGCGGCAGATGGCAACCCTGGAGGAACGTAGGATGGAGCTGCAGAAGAAGATACTGCAAGGGATGGACGAGTGCTCAAGGTTCGGGCAAACGGTGGCCGACCTTCTGCGCAGAGTGCCAGAGGATGAGAGACCAGATTTAATGTTTAGAGTGTACAGCTTGATCCACGACAGAAAAAAGTAGTTTGGAAAAAGCACTGGACTTTCAGTTGTAAATAGTTTTGTTTTGTGTGGTTTGAGTGCACTTTACTGTTACCTTTTATATTGTACTGAGGATTGCTGTGACTTATTTATGTTTATGCTTCTTTTTGCACTTTACAAATTACATGAACAATAAAGCACAAGTTTGGTGTGAAAGAGTAGTTTTGATGTTTATTTTCAACAACATAGACAGTTTACACACTATGGATCATTCCACCATCACTGATTGAGTGTGCCTCAGCACACCATCTCATTTTGCCATGGCACGGTTCCTTGAGGTGACCGAAAGAAAGCCATCAGGTCATTTCGCACAGCCAAGGCAGCTCTGGTGGAACGGGCCCTGGACATCTGTGCCGGATCCACAGATTCGACGAGATTGGAGTCATTGGCCACTACTTTTCTCCACCCACCAGGCTGCGCTGATCCAGAACTGTCAATGTCCACAAAGTTCGGTGGGATGTATCTGCTGTCTGGGGTGCTCACTTCATCAGTGTAGGTGAGGTAGTTGTGTAGGACCACACAGGCTTTGACAACATCCACTGCTTTTTCAGGCCGGAAATCAACCGGTCTCCCAAGAATTCTCCACCGCGCAGCCATGATCCCGAACATGTTTTCAATAACCCGCCTGGCCCTGGAGTGGCGGTAGTTGTACACTTGCTTGTCCATGCTCATGCCTTTTCCTGTATAGGAAAGCGCAATAAATTATTATACAATAATAACTATATATAATACGTGTGTGTGTGTGTGTGTGTGTGTGTGTGTGCAAACACATACTTATTGATACATACCTGGAAAGAGACGCATCATGTTGCAGTGCAGGGGAAAGGCAGCATCAGCAACAATGACATGAGGGATCAGGACTGCGGTCCCTGGAAGTGTAGCTATTGGGGGCAGATTGAGTTTATGGTCAAGCAGCATTGGCTCGAACTTGCTCTCTTTGAAAATACCACCATCACTCTCTCTTCCATATCCTCCAACGTCCACCATTGTGAAACGGTAAAACATAAATTTTTCATCATTGCATGTTGTTAGTGTGGTTACTGTACAACATGGACTCAGATCAAACGAACAAGTTTTAAATTATGTGGCTCTCTTACCTGGCATCGCATGTTGCCATCAACACAATTGAGTGAGTCCCTTTATAGTTGAAGTAGTGCACTTCCTGCATGTGGCGGTGCTTTTATGGTAACGTGTTTACCATCGAGGCTTCCGACGCAGTTTGGGAAGTTCCACAGCCGCCAGTAATCTGCTGCAATGGCTTCCCGCTGGCTGGTTGAAGGACACGGCAAAAACTGGGGCTGGAGGGCTGTCCACAATGCTTTGCAGACCTCGAGCAAAATGCTGGACACAGTGCTAGACGCCAGTTTGTAGCTAGCCGCCACAGCTTGCTGGCTTCCACCCAAGGCCAAAATTCTCAACCTCACCGCCAGTCTCTGGGCGACATCAACAGGCATGCTGTGTGTTGTCTGGTGCAATATTAAAGGTTGCATACGGCGAAGAAGATCATCAAATCGGTCCGTTGACATTTGAAAATAGCGAAAGTGCATTTCCTCATCGAGACTCCTCAGTGGGCGAACCAGTGTGGTAAATTCCCCCCTTCTCATCCTCGACTGGTTCAATGGTCGGACAGACCACCTCCGCAAACGTCTTCTGCGTCGCCTGCGCTTCAACATTTGGAGTAACAACATTTGTTGTTCAATATCGATGAGCTCCATCTCCAAAAACAACCGCTCCATCTCAGTCGCCATTGTTGTCTCTGACCGGAAGAAAACCAAGGAATCCCACAAGAGCCCCCTGAAACCATACAAAGACAAAACCACGCCCCCCTAGCGGCTTGGCGGTGAATTGCGGAGCAACGCGTTCCCTCACGCAGAACTATGAATGCTCAGTGATGGCGTAGAGTGTAGCCGTAGGTACGGCGTCGCCGCGACGCAGAAGCATAAACCAGGCTTACTGTGCGTTCAGACCAAAAGAGGCAAAAGAGGCAAAAGAGGCAAAAGAGGCAAGGACGCCCGAGGCTGCGCGAGAAACAGGACAGCTTCCAAAGCGGCAAAATATTTTAGCCGCTTTGGTCGCTCTTCACGTGACTGACGTCAAAGTTAAATCGCGCTAGTCATTTAAAGGAGCCGCAAAGCAGACTTCTTGACAGCGGCATAGTGCTGCTTGCTGTTGTTCACCTTCAGTTTAAAGCATGCCTAGTTGCATAGGAGGTTTTGTGTGTCATTAAATACAGAAAAAAAAATCTCAGAGCATGAACATAAAATCACCATCTAGTCACGAGCGGATTGACGTATTGAGGAGGAAGCAATTAACAAAGGGCATTATGATTTACCCACCACAACATCAAACTTTTACAACTTTGAAATATACTAAAATTCTGTGGCAAAGATGTACCCTGGGCATGCAAGCCTTTCTTGCTTCATCTGAATGAGATGACACATTGCACAACAAAGCATTTTATCAACTAACTGACATTTAAATAGAGCAAAAATATCTTGATGTGTGCAGTGAAAAGTGCTTTTTTTTTCAAGCGTCTTCTTCGGGTGTACAGGCAGGCAACAGCACACATCACAGCGATGTCATCCAAATCCATGATGAGTCCATATGAGTTTGACCATGCCGCCATGTTAATGACCATGTTAATGATATAATAATAACAATTATGAGCGGGATTTAATTTAATGTCATAACCGCCTAACCCCATTTTTCCCCATTCTTCCAAAAAAGTAAAACGCTCTTTGGCCACAAGATTGTTATGTTTTCCGGCTCCGAGGTAATTTTCTTTAGGCCTATAGAACACACACAGACACACACAGACACACAGACACACAGACACACACACACACACACACACACACACGGGTGCAAATGCGCGCTCCTTACGTCTCAGCTGCAGCATCTCTGTGCACAATCACGCATGTGGTGTTGTCTGCTTGTCTTTCGTTTGGTGTCATACAAGTTAATCAAGTTTGTGTGTGTGTGTGTGTGTGTGTGTGTGTGTGTGTGTGTGTGTGTTCTATACCAACCACCTCCGTGACACGATCCCAGGCAACATTTTTTTTTATTTTAGTCCCGGTAGCCAAAAAGGCTGACATTGTAGAGGATGGGATACACCCGCACACAAGTGATCAATTTCTCGGCATCCATGACGGAACTAGGAACCAAAGTTACATGCGTTGTTCTTTGGGGCCCGCTCGAGCGAAGGACACCTCTACTCTGATTGGTTGCCGCTGAACCGCGTCATAGCTAATTACCATAAAGTTTACTGAGGTTCAACTTTTCATCTGGTGCCGCTTTAGCCGCTTTGGATGCTCTAGACGCGCGGCTGACGCTTTGGCCGCTCAGGACGCCGGGCTCTCATTGAAAATGTATTAACTTCCGGCGTCCTTGCCTCTTTTGCCTCTTTTGGTCTGCACGTACAGTTAGACTTGGTGCTTCCTAGCATGAGCATTGACCGCCTGAACTGCAGGCCTCTCACCTGCCCCCTGTACAGGCGGCGCTCCTATTGAAGAGAAAAAGATAGAAAGACGTTTTTAGACTAACCAATCAGAAACGTCCTGCTGAATTCTCTGGGGTTCTGTAGGAGCCTTCCCTCCTTCAGGATCCGATTCAGGTTCGAACATGTATGATTAAACTACTGAAGAACGTTCACTACCGCCATGTCCGCTACTTTCACAGGGGCAGTGCTACGTGAGTCTACGCTCTCCCCGTTACCACGGTAACATGGGTGGGACAGCAGCAGCTCATTTGCATTTAAAGGTACAGACACCAGAAACGGCTCATTCTCAAAGGGACTGAAACAGAGGGAAATAGAGGGGGGCGAGAATCTATTCCTAAAAGCTATTTCTAGCAATCAGCTTCAAAAACATGTTTTATGGAAATCATAGACCCATGTAACTTATTGAAAAAGCTTCATAACATGTGGTATGCTTTGGATAGGCATTTAAGGCTCATTTTTACTGGGATGGTAAGGGACTGCAATGAAACAAGAGCAATGGATTAGCAGCCGATTACTGCAAAATTAATAGTTTCCATAAAGGAGATAACTTCAGAGCTGTTAAAAGCAAAAGAGTGCACTGTGGTGCAAATCGACAGAAGAAGAAACAGCAGATCTTTAATATAGCAAGTTGTTTCATTTCAAATGAGGTGAATCTGGTTGATTTGAGTTGTGTGTAAAGTTTCATGGGACATTTGAGTAGAAAAGCCTTTTAGAGGCAGCAGTTGTTGAGTTTTTTTCCTCCCTCTCCAGTGAGACCACAGATGGACACACACGTTGGATTATTGATAAAACTACTCAGTGGATTACGCTGGAGAGCTTTATACTTTTACTTGTTTTCTTCAAGAATATAAATTGTTTGTTGGAGAAATTCCATTTTTGTGGTGGACAGACAGTGATTCTGTCATGTTTTTTCCAAGCTAGGACCCAAAATGCTGCACACAGACACTGAGACAGGGAGGTTTGAAAAGAGCAAAGTCTTAAATTAAACAACTCCCACTCTTGAAATGTGCAACACACGAATCAAATGGTCCAACAGTTATCTTGAACAGAGAACGAGCAGGCAAATGGAGACTCCAGAGAGCTGAAGGATTCACTCAAAACTTCACTAAAACCAGGACTCAGGCAGCTGTTTCTTTCTCTGCCTTTGTCAGAATGTCAAACCGAGGGACAGAGGGTTTATCTTGGAGCGGTATGGTACTTTTACACCTTTCTTTACTCCCTCTCTCTCTCTCTCTCTCTCTGTCACTCACACACACACATACACACACACACACATTTGGTGTTCCACAACTGCCCATCCATTGAAGGGCACTACCTCACTGGACATAACATGGCACCAAGGCACTTGAACATTTATGCTTTGTAACATTTTTTTAATGTCTTTACAAAATTTGAACAATGATAGGGAATGTTCCTCGTGCCGCCGATGGGGATCCAGGAGTAGATGTCGCTCGTGCCGCCGATGGGGATCCAGGAGTAGATGTTGCTCACGCTGTCGATGGGGAACCAGGCGCTGATGTCTTCGGTCCAATGTTGGTGACCATCCTCGGCCCTCCTGCCAGACTTCCCAACCCATTCCTTTCAAAGTGCCCCCAGTCTCTAACCTGCTGCCATTCCTTTCATCTGTTCACCTGCTCAGCCAGTACTTTTCCAATCTCACTCTCGTTGCCAGCCACGCCCACCTGTCCACTCACCTGATCCTCATTCCCAATCAGCCCAGTATTTAAGCTGCTCTCTCACACTCACTCATGGCCACATTGTACTTTGTATCCATGCAAGACTCTCCAGCATTCACTGTTGGCTTGGCCACTTGTTACCGAACCTGCCCGCCTTCGACTACGTTTGATCTCCTGTTCCCTGGTAAATACCTGAGTCTTCTGTCTCTGACCACAAGTTTTGCTGTGCACTTCCTGGTTTTTTGTCTGCCTGTACTTGTTTGGTGTGTGCTTCAAACACTTTAAAAGAGTGAAAATCAGTGTTTTGCAGCATCGATATATATATATATATATATGTATATAGAGAGAGAGAGAGAGAGAGAAACATATCCAAACTGTACTTTAGACTAGTGTTGCTGCTCATGTGTCTCTGAGTCTGAGATTAACGTCAGTAAAAGCAATCTGTGTACTGGTGGCACTGCATTTGGGTCCGAAGATCACCTGTTACAGTCCAATGTGGCCTGTCATGGATCCAGCAAGTTCCACATCACCACAGAGTTGCTTGGAGAGGGTTGAGGGCATCTTCCAGGAGGAGGTTGACTGGTGGTGACTGGACTGGAAATGGGCCCCAGAACCACCCACTGGGTCAGGATGACAGTTAGCTGCCTGACTAAGTCATCTAACACCAGCTCCCGAGGTACTGCGAACTGGCTGGCTGCAGTAGCGGCGGACGTCAGAGCCTCATGTCACTGGAGGACGCCCTTAAGCCTCTTGAAGCCAGTCCGTGGTAAGGTGGAACTCGGTGTTTCCATGTTGGGCCAGATGGTACTGTAACAGGTGCATTTAGGACCCAAATGTAGTACCAGCAGTACAGAGATGGCTTTTACTGACTTTAATCTCAGACTCAGAGACAGAAGCAGCAACACACTCAAATGTACAGTTTGGATATAATGTCTCTCTATATATTCAATGCTGCACAACACCAAGTCTCTTGAAATATATGGTGAAGTGCACACACACCAAGCAAGTACAGGCAGATGGAAAAACCAGGAAGTGCAGGGCAAAAGTTGTGGTCAGAGACAGAGAACTGACATATGTACCAGGGAACAGGAGATCAGATCAGATCAGATCGAAGGCGGGCAGGTTTGGTAACAAGAGGTCAGTCCAACAGTGAATACTGTGAGAGCCTTGCATGGATACAAAGAGCAATGTGGCCATGAGTGAGTGTGAGAGAGCAGCTTAAATACTGGGCTGATTGGGAATGAGGATCAGGTGAGTGGACAGGTGGGTGTGGCTGGCAACGAGAGTGAGAGTGGAAAAGTACTGGCTGAGCAGGTGAAAAGATGAAAGGAATGGCAGCAGATAAGTGACTGAAGGCAGTGTAACTTGTGCTCGTCCATCCTCTGCTGGGTGTGCTGGTAGACTGTCTCCACCTCCATGTTCACCTCCACCCTGTAGCAAAGATGACACAGAGTGAAAACAGCACTTACCTTGTCACACCCCAGGGTTGGTCCTTTGAAATCTTTTGTGTTGGGAAGCCTGGCAGGTCATTTGCTGAGTTCAGTCCAGCTAAAACAGAAACAAACTTACAGTAAGTTCAATGTTTTTGTGTTTTGTTTTTTTTTTTGTATTTTTTCTTTCAAAATCAAAATTTCTCTTCTCAACTGTAAACAGTTTGAAGAGCTATCTGAGGAAATCAGTGTTTGTTGTGTCTCTCACATTTCCTTCACGTGTTTCACATCAGTGCACGTGTGTGGCGTTTTCCACTTACGTGTCTTTTGTAAAAGAGGATGTAGGAGCTTTGAATCCGCTGCTCACACGCAGAAGCACCAGTTGTTTCAGTGACCCGAGTATCATCGTACGTGAACCAGCGGTCATTCGGGTCCGACTCTCCAACATGTCGATCCAGGCTGTCAGAGGAGAAGTGTCCTAAAAGGAGAGGAGTCACTGTTAGGTGGGCTGTCACAGGAACAAAAGGTTCATATTTGTGTCGGACAAATTTCTCAATGAGAGAAAAAAAAACAAAAAACAGGTGCATAAGATAAAATGATTTACAACTTGTATTTTCATACAGTGACTGACAGCAACAGCAGCTAATAACTGAATTAAGAAAGTTGCTGGTTAGCAAAAACAACAAAACAAAAAGAGTTCTACTAATGTTCAATGTGAGTAAAATAATACTTTATCTTACCACTTTCTACCCCTGAACCATGATGACTGATTATGCTGACCAAACTGTAGCAGCCACCACCCTGAGACAGAGCACAGATATCAGAGTTAGTACACACAGTCCACACGTTGACTTACATCCACAGTCTGGTTATTTATTTATTCTTTTTTTTTTTTTTTGCTATCAGGTCATTCAGTGTTTCCTTACCTGGTTAGAGGATATCACGAGGTCTCTGCAGAGGGCCACGGGCTGATGGACTTTTTGGAACTGGAACGTCTCCGTGAACCTGAAGCGCTTCAGGTGCAGAATGAGCACTCTGTAGACAGAAAGAAGACATATGAGCACCAGGTGATCGAGAAAAAATAATGAATATGGCACTACTAACTCTTTCTATTTCAGTTCCTTCTGAGGGTCAGTGGAGCCCAGTTTGACACCACTGGATTGACCAGTATCATCACTGTGCATCGTGGTCAGGAATGATGGATGTGATGTTACTTACTTTGGCAGGTTCACAAATGATGAGCGCTGGCTTGACGTGGTGGCACCACACTCACAGAGATACACCAACTCATCCTCCTGCAGAACAGCACAGAACACACATGTTTTCACTTCTATATTGGATTTACATGCACAACAGCAAGACAACTACATATCCCTCCACACAGCAACATAAGCATATACACATGTGTGTTTGCACATAAGTTCTGGGATTGAAATGTGTTTTCTACATCGTATTATCACATTATATCAGTCGGTTGTAATGGGAATGATGAGGAGACGTGTTTCATACCTTCTGCAGCATGTCCATCACTGTTCCACATCCAGGTGACAGGTTCAGGGACAGGTTTGTAAAGTCCTCCTGTCTGATGGATTCTGCACCACAGCTACAGATTCAAAAGACAACAGAGTGATAAAACAGCTGCAGAGGTCATGACAAGACTTCCAGTCCCATTCAGTGATGTGACCTAGTTGAATATCTAAACATCTTCTTACTGTTTGCATATTCGCAGGTTGATACGTCTGATAGTTTTGATTTAATTAAAACAAAATTTTAAGAGATGAGTGTCAGGAAGTGGTCACCAATAGAAATATTTACCCCGCCTTGACATTTACTCAAGTACCTTACTACTTATGTACAAATCTGTATTTTCTTCTCATGGTACTTTATACTTCGACCCCTCTACAATTCCGAGAACAATATTGTACTTTCTTCTTCACTACATTTATTGACAGTTTTTAGTGACTAGTTACTTTACACATTTAGATTTTTACATGAAACACATGAAGAGTACATGAACTATAATGTTTGGTTTTAAAATAAACTTCTGTACCTTACAATACATACATTAAGAGCTCAAATGACTAATATTTTCATAATGGTTTAAGTTATTTTTCATGTAAAAATGTCTGACATTTCATGGTTCAGGTGACTCAAATGTAAGGGGTTTGCTGCTTTCCTTGAAATTAATTTAATTATTTCAATTTGTTTTTGAAGATTTTTTGATTGTTGTTTGATTGTTTGGATAAAACAAACATTGTGAAAGCGTCACTATTTTCTGAAATTTTACAAACCAAACAACAAAATTAATCAACTACTAAAGAAAACAAACAGAACAATTTAAAAGGGAAATAATTACTTGCAGTCCAATATAAAATAGTTAAAAATCAGCTCCACCTCAACCAACTACACTGTAAAACACTTCTTTGACATTAGTCATAATAAAAATCTAATGATACAGAATAGTATTACAAGTTTCTGCATTGAGTTCTTTCACTTTTGACACTTTTTGTTAATTTTATATTATACTTAGATGCTTTTACTTGAGTAGACTTTCACTTTTACAGTGTGGTATTTTATACTTTTACTTCAGCAAAGGATCTGAATACTTCCTCCACCATTGCACATGAATGTGTGTGACTGTGTAGTCATACCTCTTGCAGGTCCTGGTGCTCTGCATCTTAAACATCAGGAGATCTTCCACTGGACATCTGTAGGTCATGCCCATGCTGGCTGCTTTCACCTGAAGCTTCATGGCCAAAGATCTGATCTGGTCCAGCATGGTGGTGAGGAACTCATGAGCATCCTGCAGATATACACACACAATCATACAAAGAAGTTTATACACAGAGGAGAAGCTGTCAGGAAATGGTGACACAACAAACCATAAAACCAGCTTACGTACTTTCTGTTTGAAATCAGCAAATACTGGATTCCAGACAGAGATGTCCTCCCTGAGGTGCATGAGGTGGCTAAACTTACGAAGAAACTCAGTGGAGAAGTGGGATTCTTCGATCCTCATAAATGATCTGGAGAGGGAGACAAAATGGTTAGAGGCTTGGTCTCTATTGTTGTTGTTCACGGTATAACTTGAGAAAAAAAATGAGTGGTTGTTAGTTAAGGGTGCTGTACCTAATGAGTGCAGCCTCAGGGAGCAAACTCCAAACCTGTCTCTGAGAACTGATGGCTGTAACAAAGTCCTCCAGTGTCAGGAGGCTCTGCAGGCAGGAGTTCATGTAGCAGAAGTTTAACGGGTTGGGAAACCTGAAACACAAACAAGTCAAACACATCTCAGTATCATTGATCCTGGTTTACTTTGATGGACATGTGTCTCTACTGTGTGTGTGTGTGTGCGTGCGTGCATATGCAGATGTACTTACCCAAGACTGGTAAAACTCCCGGGCTTTACAGTGGAGACGGTATCTTTTTTCTTCATTTTTTCATCTGGAAGGGGCAGGGGGCTGCTCTTTTCCTTTGGGATCTCTTCTTGAGTCACTGGTACGACCTGCCAGAAATGATATTGGGGTAAGGAAACACTCATACAAAGACACACTCATCAACTCATAAATGTCTGCTTCATGTTGAGTGCTGCACTTAGTGCCACACATACATACCTTCCCCGACCTCCAAAACCTCTTTGTCTTTTTCTGTGACTTGGTGGTTTTGTCACGTGAAGTCTTTCCCAGAAGGCGACCAAAGAACTGATACCACCACGGGATGCTTTCAGACTTCTTGCTGTGGGTATCAGGAGCTTCTGGGACAGAGACACTGTTGATAAAGAGAAATACAGTTAATTTTTCTGTTGCGTAATCATGCTCAAAACTGAGTCACTGTCATGTGTGACAGGAGACAGGTCCAGCTGTCCATTCTCAGCTGTGCTACTAACAGGAGCAGGAGAAAGGTTTGTGTTTCCTGACACTGTACACACACACACACACACACACACACACACACACACTTTGTGTGAAGAAGCTAATCGGCCAGACCATGTGCAGTAGATTGAGAAAATAGCCATGTAAAAACATTTTGTTTGTTTACACTCTGATTTTGTATTTGGTTACTGACAGTTTATGTAGCTTTATTTTGAAGGAGCTAAAGCTTCCTGTGATGATGCGTTGCTGGTCTCGTTCAATACAGAGCTAAATGAGAGCAATGAAGTGTCGTAGTCTCTTTAATACTATCTGCCCTTTTACAGGTAAGTAAGTGTTCAAAAGCACCGTTGTGATTTCACATAGTTTATACATATTATTAAGCTCATGTAAATGATAATTACATGTAGCGGAAGTTGTTAGAAAGTTACTTAGCAAAGTGAGGCTAGCCGTCTTCTGTTAGCTAGCTAGCGCCCTCTGTATGATGCGATATTGGCTGAGCTACGTTCAGCTAAGGCGGGAGACCGAGCGGTTGTCCCCGAAGATAGTGTTATAATGTGTGTTATTTACTATTTCATTGATATGCTGAAACAGTAGACAACCTCAGTTTAATGCTGATGTCTTGCTGCAGTCATTTCAGAGTTTGGAGATTAGTACGTGTGTATATAAATATAGTAAAATGGAACATGCAGGACAACACTGTGATAGTTACGGATTTCCTTACTTGCTCTCAGAGTCGGCTGTCTGTCTGGTCTCTGGTGCCACAACACAAGAATATTTTGATTTCTGTACAGAAAAATAAACAGGATTAAAAATGTGATGAAACATAAAGTATTCACACAGCAGACAAAGTGTCACAGAAAGTATCTATGAACAGTGTGAACTGTGAAGCTGAAATACAGTCAAAGTCACATTAACAATAGAAAATGTGTAGTATATCTAGAAGACAAACCTTTACGAATGAGCGTAATAAACCACGCATCTTTGTAACTTTGTAAATCTCGTCTTGAATTGAAGGATTGCTGACTGGAAACTGCTGGTTGGTCCTATGTAGACTGGTTTGGTTTGACTTGTGCTAGTCCCAGTTCTGTTGCTATGCACGGATGCTGTACGACATTCAAATGTAAACATGTGTATTTTCATATCTGCTTGTATGTTAGTTACATATTTGTTATGTTTTAAACTTTTATAAACACATCTTGAAAAACCCAAACTACAAATAAGTGAAAGAAGTTGATCTTTGAAAATTGTTTATCTACAGAAACACATATTATAAGCTGATGCACTTAAGCAGAAATACATATCAGAATTAACTCAGTACATGTAGAAATACATTTTGAATCCCTACAAAGTATTATTATTACTACTTTTTGACAATTAATTAATTGTTTTGACAATTAACATTCAGAGCTGATCATCACTGAATTTTTGGGCCTTGATGAAGCTCATTATTTTGTTCTCACCTACCTAGAAACACTTGAACAAATATATGTGTGCACTGTTAAAACAGTAATAATAATACTTTATTTCTATGTGATGTGGTCTTTTCTGTTTGAATTTGTTCCAAGCAGAGCAACAGCATTTTGCATTAACTCAAGGTGAAGACAGATTTTGGGTTAATCATCGAGACAGTGACTAATAATTGATAATAATCATGATGCAATTGTAGAAAAGCATGTAGGATCTTACAGTTTACACTGTACTTCATGTGTTAGCTGGTAAGATGCAGTATGACGCACATGACATCATATACAGTGTGTTACATGCATGTGTAAATACATATTTTCATTTATGTGCACATATTCATACAATCACATAAGATTGCCATTATATTAAACAAAATGTAATGGCAGTACAATCAGCTAAGAGCATCCTGGATTAATATCAAACCTCAATGTAAAGATATATGGCCAAAATATAGGTATAAATACCCACACAAAATGGCCAAAATTTCGATTTCATGAATATTAACACAGATATTTACGTGGATAAATATATAGTAAATTGCCGTTTTTTGGAGAACACCTAAATACACCAATAGAGAAAACACATCAGATCATGGTGAATGTACTGTTCAAGTTGAAAGTCTTTAATGACATGTATAATTTGTTGATATCAAAATCATGTAACAACGGTCAATGGAAGAAAAAATACATCAACCCATTAAGGGCAGGGGTGATCTAACCTGCATGAATTTCATCACAGCAACTCATAATGTGACTCAGTGGTGTGTATAGCCCTCATGCCACCCTCATGGAGTCTGTTTCTGACGGTTTGGTCAGAAACATGCACACCAGTAGCCTGCTGGAGATCCTTTTGTCGGGCTCTGGCAGTGCTCCTCCTGTTCCCCTTTGCACAAAGGAGCAGATAGCAGCCCTGCTGCTGGGTTGATGCCCTTCTACCACCCTGGCCAGCTCTCCTTGTGTAACGGCCGGTCTCCTGCTATCTCCTCCATGCTCTTGAGACTGTGCTGGGAGACAGCAAACCTTCCTGCCACTGCACATACGGATGTGCCATCCTGAAGGAGCCGGACTACCTGTGGAACCTGACTGGGCTGCAGGTACCGCCTCATGCTACAAGTAGTGACAAGGACACTAACAGAACTCAAGATTAGAGAAGAATCAGTCAGGAAGGATAAGGAGAGAGCAACTGTCTGTGGCCACCACATGCAAAATCTTTTCCCTTTTCTGGGGGTTGTATTGATTTTTCCTCTCCATTGCACCTGTTGCCACATCCATTTGCACCACAACAGGTGTAATTGAGTCACAATCACTTGTGCTTCCTCAATGGACAGATTGATATCCCTGAAGTTTAACTTACTTGGTGTTGTACTGTGATGATTAAGTATTCCCATAAGTTTTTGAGCAGTGTTTGATTAGATTAGATTCACCTTCATTGTCATCGTCAGAGTGCAGCACATAGACAATGAAATGCAGTTTAGCATAAGTGTAGGTAAAGATAATGTGACCTGTGGCACCTCCTGGCAGCATATGTTCTCAGGCTCTGACTGCATTGTTGCACAATTTCCACATGTAAACTAATACAGACAAATAAAAAAATGCATGTATAAATCTAAAGAAATAAGACACCTTGCATACCAGCATTTTCAACCAATAACAGCACCCATGTTTTACATTAATGTGTGTGCTCTAGCTAGCTACTTTTTCTCAGCCTGAGGTGAATGGCCAGTAGTGCTGGTCAGCAGTATATCTGTGTGCGCTCTGCCCATTCATATGTAAATGACAAGGAGCGCTGGAACTACAGCGCAGTCAGACCGGGCAATGTCTCAGCAACCCAGTGATTGCTAGGAACCCCCTCCTCTTTATGTAAACAGCCAGGACCTTCGGACTCTGCTTTCATATGATACCAGGCTAGTGTGGTTTGCCTGACGTGGTGAACTAAGTGCACATACGCTATTTCCGTGTTGTCGTTACATGCGCATATAATTTCTTGGGGTATGAATTATGTTTCGTTTGGGTGGCAATGCTTGGTAGAGGCTTTTCGCTGAGTTGCTCCCCGTCATTCTGGTATGCTACAAGTTACTGTGCGTTCAGTAGTGTTGTGTCGTTCGCGAACGATTCGCTCAAAAGAACGAATCTTTTAAGTGAATGTACTGAACCGAATCACTTCATCAAGTGATTCGTTCGTTTCTCAGTCAGTTCAGTTGAACTGTCAGCAGCGCCGGGCGGACAGCCGGCGAGCCGCTGCAGGCAGGGAGGGAGGGAGGGAGGGAAGGACCGCGCGCTAGTGTTGTGTCGTTGAGTTCAAGTGTACCTCGGAGAAAACTAACTATTTTTTAGACTCGGCTAAATTTGCCACAGCAACAACGCAGGTACAGTAGGACACAGCATGTAACAAGTAGTGTATAAAACCCGCAGTTTGAGAAAATGCGTGACTGTCTGATCATCTCGTTGCGACAATTTGCGAGGGAACGGTGCATATTCAGTGTGAATCCTTCACTGAATGTACTGTGGGGTATACTTTCAGTGAATGGATCACACTCACTGAGCCAAGTAGACCAGTTAAATAGCATACCATAGGACAGGACACTTAACACATCATGATTTATAAACGAGTTTTATATTTACAAATGTGTTTGTCAAAGCAACACAGTCACAACACTCTCGTTCGATTCTCGAGATTCAGTACATCTAAAAGAACTGCCGTGCCCATCACTACCTCACAGCCCAGAGTGTACATACAGAGGGCGCATGTATAAAAAGCTTGTGTGCATCAGTGCTTGCGGCTTACGGCCATACCAGCCTGACAACGCCCACTTGCAGTGTGAATTGTTTGGGGCGGTACGTGCAGTGTTTCAGCTCGCCTGGCTTAAATACACCGAAGGACTGATCAAACATTCAACCTTGTAGAGCGATTTTACACCAATGTTTGCAGAGCGAACGAGAATTACCTTTCCCCTGGAAGGCGCGCTGCTGTTTGGGGGAGTTCATCTCTGTATTTTCTCCACGGACTGATTCATGGCGCATGACAACGGACCGGCAAAGACAATGAGCATGGAACCTGGACGATCGGACAAGAGATTTGACAAAGAGTTGACGCTTGAAGTGGAAATTGTTGGAGAGGAAGAGGTGACTGTTATGGAGCTACTGAAGGCTGTCAAATTGGTATGTGGAAGTGTGGTAGGATGTAGGATGAAGTTGATCAACAAATATGAAATCACGATGGGCTCAGTTGCAGCCAAAGAAAAGATGCTGGACGGATTTAAAATAAAAAGGAAACAAAGTCATGGCTAGAGAAATACACTGCAACGGAATGGTTGTATCATTCCTTAAATTGCCGGTTTATGTGACAGACGAGGAGATCCTCGCCGAACTCGCCGGGTGGGGAGTCAAAGCCGTCACCCCCCTCAAGAGGAAATACTGGCCGGGTACCGACATCGCTGACGGGACCCGTCATACGAAAGTTAAATTCACAGAGACTGTGACTCCCTGCCGTACTCCGCAAAATTTGACACAGCGGGAGGCGCGGAGTACTTCAGAGTCATCCACGACAGGCAGGTGAAGCTGTGCAGACTCTGCATTAGACCGGGGCATATCCTGAGAGACTGCCCAGATTTCCTATGTCACAAGTGCCACATGCAGGGGCACTACGCGAGGGAGTGCGGACAAAGAGAGGAGCACGGAGAGAGAGGAGGAGATGGAGAGAGCTACGTTGTGCCTGACGGAGCAGAGGAGAAGCAGCAGGGAGGAGAAGCTGGAGAGGATGGAGAGGTGACGACTACGGCGACTGACACAACAGACAGCGGGGGGGGGGGGGGATCTGGACGATGTTTTGGCTGCGAGGAAGAAGCCATCTGGGATTAAAGAGGTGAGAGAGGGGAAGCTGAGGAAAGTGCAGGATGAAGGCTGATTTTCGTTTCTGTCTTAATTTTTGATAATGATAACCATCATTTCCTTCAATACAAATGGGCTCAGAGATAGTAATAGAAGACAGCAAATCCTCCTAGCGTATGTTTACAGGAGACTCACTGGGATAAGGGATGTATGCAAGAAGTGCAGAGAGAATGGGTGGGGGAGATGTTTGCGAGTCATGGGGGAGATAACTCAAGAGGGGTGGCTATATTCAATCAATCAATATCCTTTATTTAACCAGGTAAAAGACTCATTGAAATTAAAATCTCTTTTTCAAGAGCGACCTGGCCAAGAGGGCAGCGAAGACAAAGTTACAACAATAAATACAACAACAACAGCAATCACACACTGTAGTTAGAAACAGAAAGTACGTACAACATTGACACACGAGCACGCAACATCTCAAAATGATTTAAAACGTTTTGGCAGTAAAACAATTTAGAAACAAGTACATTGCCCAATAGAAGTGGCTTCTCTGTCCTTTAAAATGGACTGAAATTCCCCCAAAGTTATCAGTTCAGGTATCCTCAGATGTAAGTCATTCATGACCAGGGGGCAGCATATCTGAAGGCTTTTTTACCAAGATCTGTGTTGGCTCTAGGAACCAACATGCGGAGGACGTCCTGTGAGCGAAGGCTGTACCGACTAGAATCTCTACACATATAGGAACACAAATAGGTGGGAATAGGTATTAGTTAAGAGGGGAGTGATAGAGAATGTGAGAAAGTGTGAGGATGATGGCAATGGATGAGCGATAGGGATTAATTTTGAGCATATGGGGACAGAGTACAAGTTATTGAATGTGTATGCGCCGAATGTGTAGAGGGAAAGGAGAATGTTTTTTGAGAGACTGGGAGGATTGTGTGGAGAGAACTGTGTGATTGTGGGTGATTTCAATGTGTGGTGTGGCTGGTTGGATGTGTCAAGGAATGCATGTTTCAAGAGTGATTCGTCGAGAGCTGTGTTGAAAGAGATGCTGAGAATAAATGGCATGATTGATGTGTGGAGAGTGAGGCACCCAGAGGGGAGGAAATTCACAAGGAGGCAAGTGGTGAGATGGGTGTTGAAACAGAGTAGAATAGATTTAGTATTGAGCACAGAGGGCATAGTGGATAGGGTACGCAGGATAGAGTATAGGGAAACTGCACTTGGTGACCATGTGGTGTTAGGTTTTAAATTAGGGCAGGGACCTGAGGGGAGAGCGGGAGGAGTATGGTGTATGAACGCAGCTATGTTGAAGGAATGAAAGTACAGAGTGGAAGTGAAAGAATGTATGTCGAGAAGAAAGAATGAGAGTACATATGGAGAGGATGTTGGGAAATGGTGGGAGAGTGTGAAAGCAGAAATTAAGAGTTTGAGCATAATTTATAGTAGAGGCAGGAACAGGACAGAAAGAGAGAGAGAAAGAGAGAGAGAGAGAAAGAGAAAACTGAAAGAAGAGATAGCCAGGGAGGCAGGGAAAGCAGACAGAGAGACAGGGTATGATGTAGGGAAGTATATTAGGATAAGAAATGAGCTCAGGGAGATAGAGCAGAAGAGATGCATGGGAGCTATAGTTAGGAGCAGGGCTAAATATGTGGTTGAGGGAGAGAAGTGTACAGGGTATTTCCTAGGGCTGGAAAGAACAAGACAAAAAAAAAAAAAACATATCGAGCAGGTTGAGGGGAAGAATAAGGGAAAGATCACAGACTTTGTAGGGATAGCTGAGAGAGTAGAAGTGTTTTATGGGGAATTGTTCAGGAAAGAGGAGGATGAAGAGAGCACGAGACAGGTGTTAGATAAGATGGAAGTTAGTGTAAGCAATGAAGATAGGGAAATGTGTGAGGGAGAGATAGGAACAGGGGAAATAGAGTTAGCTATAGCAGGGTTGGGAGGAATAAGAGTCCAGGGATAGATGGGATAATTGGGGAATTTTACAAAGAGTTTAGGGAGCAATTAGTGCCAGTGTTAGATAGGTTATTTAGATGGATAGAGGAAAGGGATGAGATGCCAGTTAGTATGGCAACAGGGTTAATCAGTATCATTCATAAGAAGGGATGTAGGGACAGATTAGAGAATTATAGGCCACTCAGCATGTTAAATAGCGATTATAAAATACTAGCATGGGTGTTAGCTAATAGGATAAAGAAGGTCATAGGGACGGTGGGTCATACACAAGCTTATAGCGTACCAGGTAGGGACATAGCTGACACAACAAGTGGCATCAGGGACACAATAGATCACATGGAAGGTGGTAAAGGTTGGATTGTTTTAAGTATTGATTTGAATAAAGCATTTGACAGGGTGGAGCACTATTACTTATTTAGGGGTTTAGAAAAGGGAGGTTTTGGACACAGATTGATAGGGTGGATTAGAAGTTTGTATGATCGGGCGGTAAATTGTGTGAAGGTAAATGGGATAATCATGAGCACTTTTAGATTAGAAAGATCGGTTAGGCAAGGGTGTCCACTTTCAACCATGCTGTACGCACTGTCAGCAGAGCCGCTAGCAGTATTATTAGAGCACAATAGCAGGATCGGGGACATAGAGTTACCAGGAGGGAGGGTGAGCTTATTATATCACTATGCAGATGACAAGATAGTTATAGTTAGGGACAGAGATAGTGTAGTTGAAGTTTTCGGTGGCTTAGAGTAGAGTTGTATGGTAGGGCATCAGGGGCACAGGTGAACATAGAAAAATCAGAAATCATGTATGTAGGAGTAGATAGAGTAGGGACGTTAGACATAAGTTTGAGGGAAAGGAAGGACTACTTCAGAATATTAGGGGTGAATTTAGGGATAGATGATAGAGTAGGGAGAGATGTGCAGTATGAGGGAACAATTATTAACATTAAGAAAACATTAGGACATTGGAAACAGAGGTGTTACGGGCGTCAGGTGTTCGGTTCTTTTAATCTGTGTTCTTGAGCCTCTCCAGTTCAGCAGCGTGGAACCCATGACGTCACCGGGGATTCCCTTTCGCGGCGGCTCCTAATTTGGAGATGCTCTCTCTCTCCAGTCCCAGAACCGCCCCCCCCTCCATGAGTGTTCCCGACCAATCCAGTGGCTCCAGCTGGTCTCTCCTCTCCAATCCGGGCACACGCGCACATTATAAAAAGTGTGTGCTGTCGACGCCTGGGTGCGGCTGTGATTTCAGTGATCAGTTCGCCTCGTCGTGCCTCTTTGAAAAACTTGTAAAATTTAGTACTGACCGTGAGTCTATAGTTTTGTTCAATTAATTGCACTGAGGCACTAGGTTTGGGAAGCTGGGCTATAGTTAGTTTATTTTGTTTTTCACACATCACCGTGCACCACACCACCGGCAATTTTTTGTGTGCGCATTAGGTTTATGGGTGGTGGTCCCCGTGTAATTTTGGTTGAGGTAAGAAACAGGGCAGGCAGCTAAATTTCTTCTTTTTGTTGTTCTTTGTTGGCTAGTCAATTTTGGGGTGGAATTTAAGTTAGGCGTAGCTGTGTTTTGTTTGTTATATGATTTGCCGCCACCCGCCGCCCTCTCCCTTGGTTATTTCTATATTTGGGTTTTTTTTTGTTGTTGGCAATAATTGTTGTGGTGGTTTTGGTTTGCATTAAACAATAAACGGCATTCTGCCTTTTTTTTAACATCACGGCACCGTGTTGCTTCCCTTTTTCCCTAGCTTAATCCATCTAAGGGTCGTAACAAGAGGAAACTAACATTGACGGGGAAGGTCGTGGTTGTGAATGCGTTAATCATGAGCAAGCTGGTGTATGTAATGACTGTGTTGGAAGTGCCTGAGAGAGTGTACATGGAGGTGAATGAAATAGTGAGTGAGTTTCTGTGGGGAGGGAAAGGGGTTAGAATAGCAAGATAAGTTTTAGAAAATGAGCATGAGGATGGTGGGTTGAAGCTGATTAATTTAGAAAGGAAAAAGAAAGCACTTAGGGTGAAAATGATGGTAAGATATATAAAGAATGGTGAGGATCATGTATGGAAGCTTTTTTTACGGGAAGCTATAGATAGATGTGGTGGTAGAAATCGGATTTGTTGCAGCCTCAACATTTCCAGACAAGTGAAAGGAGAAAGCCCTCACACCCCAGAGTGTACATACTGAGGGCACATGTATAAAAAGCTTGTGTGCATCAGTGCTTGCGGCTTACGGCCATACCAGCCTGACAGCGCATGCGTGGTGTCTCGTCGCGAGTGTGTCAGATCGACAACGTGCTCCACTTGCTTTTGCAGGTGACAAATGGTGATGGGCACATTAAGGCAAAGCAGAATCGATTTATGTTTGATAAAAAGAAATATTCTGGGTTCGGGTTTAGAAATTAAATACAAATCCATTGGGGTAAGCGACAGTGTTGCACTGATGTTGAAATTTGGAGAGAGGAGGGAGGGGAGGGGTGGTGGAGTGTGGTGCCTGAACTCAAGAAAGCTAGCAGAAAAGGCATACAGAAAAATGGTTAAAAATGTGTAGAACAGGGGAAAGATCAGTTTCAGCATAAAAACAACATGTGTGCATGGTGGGAGACAATAAAAAGGAAAATAAAACAAAAAAGCATCACATATGCAAAACAACGCAACTTTGAGAAAAAGGAAAAAGAAAATTACCTGAGAGAACAACTAGAGTGTGAGGCGCAGAAATTGGACCAAAACCCAAATCACGGGAGGGCTTGATTCCTACAACTCCAAGCTAAAGTTGAGATATGAGAAGGAAAAATGTCAGGGGGCCATCATAAGGAGCAGAGCACAGTACACGGAGGAGGGAGAAAAGTGCACAAAATTTTTCCTGGGTTTAGAGAAAAAGAAGCAGAGAAAGACATTTTTAGCAGAAATTGAAAATGAGAAGGGTGAAAAAATAAGTGATTTGGTGGGAATATTAGATGTGGTAGAGACTTTCTACAGGAAACTGTTTCAAAAAGAAAACACTGAACAAAATCATACAGAAAGTTTTGGGGACAGATATCTGAGGAAGACAAACAAGCATGTGATGGAAATATCACTGAAGAAGAAATTAAATTAGCAATCAAACAAAACCCAACAAGAGTCCCGGATCAGATGGTTTAACATATGAGTTCTGTAAAACATTTTCAAACATTCTTGCACCAATTCTGTTAAAAGTGTATACCTGTATGGAGGAAAGGAGGGAGGTGCCAGACACTTTGGCTACGGGGATAATTACCATCCTGTATAAAAACAAAGGCAGTCCAACTAAGCTGGAAAACTACAGACCACTCAGTTTACTAAATACAGATTATAAAATAATAGCAAAAATCCTAGTGAATAGAATGAGAGAGGTTGTAGGGAACATCATCGCACCGACGCAAGCATACAGTATACCAGGGAGGGAGATCACGGACAGAATATGTACCATTAGGGCTGTAGTGGAGAGGATGGAAAGGGGAGGTCAGACGGGGCTAGTTCTAAATATAGATCTAAACAAAGCTTTTGATAGAGTGGAACACAATTTCTTAGAACAGACAATAAGCACTTTTGGTTTTGGACAAAGATTCACAAATTGGATCATGCTGTTACACAGAAATGCAAAGAGTCAAGTAAAGATAAATGGAGTGCTCACTGATCCTTTCCCTTTGGAGAGGTCGGTCAGACAAGGATGCCCTTTGTCTGCATTACTGTACACGATAACTGCCGAACCTTTAGCAACACTGATCAAAAGTGACTCTTCTTTAAAAGACATTCAGATTTCCGGATGGTGCGCGTAGCCTAATCCATCAATATGCGGATGACACAACATTCACAGTAAGGGGGTGGGAGGACATTAAAAGTATCATGGATCACATAAACCTTTACGGGAGAGCATCGGGAGCAAGGGTGAATGTAGAAAAATCAGAAATCATGTGTGTGGGGGAAGTGGAAACAAACAAATGCAACATGTCATTTAAAATAGTGACGGATTATGTGCAGGTTTTAGGAATAAACATCGGAGTGAACACAAAGGAAGCCAGGGATGCCACATGGATAGGGACATTGAACAGAATAAAACAGACGTTAAACTTTTGGAAATCAAGAGGGCTAAAAATCAAAGGGAAAGTAGTAGTAGTCAATGCACTGATGTTATCGAGACTGAACTATGTGATGGGGCGCTGGATATGCCAGAGTGGGTGTTACAGGACATACATACATGTACCATCATGATAAGGTCACAGTCCTCTCCAGCTACAGCTACAGCATCAACATCAATGTCATCACAGGATGCTGTAATTGACAGACCTGGTCATTATTTTTGCTTTGGTTTAAAGTCAAAATTAGATTATGACTCTCACTTACACAATCTCTTTATGCTTCTCAGGAAACAAACTGCTGTGTCATTTAGATGACACAGTGAAGGAGATCCAGAGAAACCACAGCGTGACTGCTGATGCCACCGTAGAAGTCCACAGATTTTTGGCCGAACCAAACATTCCCAGGACGGAGGACCCCCTTCAGTATTGGGAGAGGCAATGAACCATTTATCCAAATTTGTACAAACTTGCTGTGGAGTTCTTGTGCACCCCTGCCTCATCTGTGCCCTGTGAAAGAGTTTTCTCCAAAGCAGGAGAAATTGTTTATAAAAGGAGGAATCGTCTGAATCCCAGCACAGTGGAACAGATTTTGTTTCTAAATAAAAATGAATAAAGTCTTGAAGTTGCGCAAGCCCATTCACTGCCCTCCTAATGTTCACAAGCACATTCACTGCCCCTTACCTTGTTAAAGCACTGCTCAAACAATTGTTCCCCTGTCATCACATTATTCAGACGTTTACAAAATGATTTACTGATAAGAATTTGACAAGTAATATTCAATTACATTGTGTTGTCATGTTACATACCATAATACAGTAAACAAAAATCTAACTTTTATTTATATGAATGAATACATAAACGGCACATAAAATGCATTAAGATGAATTGATTTATTTTACTTGACAGTCATTCCCATGGCTGCACTGTTGCAGGACAGTCAACTTTATTAGAAATAGATAAAATCACCTATAATACATACACACACACATATATATATAAAAATATATATGGCTGTTTTACAGTCTTTGACCAGGAGGGGGGTTTGTGTGCACATGAAGCCTCGAGAAATTAACCTTTTGGTGAACCATTTGGCTGGAAGACTTCAAGGCTTCAAGAAGCTTCATCTGGCCATCACTACAAATAGGTGGACAGAAATATGAGCCCCTTGAATTCTAAAAGGCAGTTGGATTAACAATCCCTTTAGGTAACCACTGAGTCTACCAAAATGATAGATAAACAAAAGAAAATGGGCTCAAAATGGAACGAAAGTGGGAGTCACTAGATAGGGGGAAAAGGGTAGACTGGAAAACACTCTTCCAAATAAACAGTCAAACTCATTCAGACCAAATTAGAACACGGAGAGACAACTGAAGGTGTTGTTTCTCCAGAGACACACAACCAAACTGAGGCAGGGAAACCCTGCCTCCTTATGTAGCCTCCCAGTCATGCTGATTAGGATCAGCATCACCTGAGGGTTAAGATCACAGGTGCTCCCACTAGCTCCTGATGAGCATGAGGCCTGTGACCTGGATCTTTCCATAACACCTCCCTCAAAAAAGACAACAAATCTAACAGGTTTGTTGGAATTACACAAAAACAAACTCCAACACAAACTTATATGCGTGTTGCCCACAGCACTAAATGGCTCAAGATATTTGGACAGGTCAGAAAACCATATCGTATCCAAATTATCAACTCATATAGCCAATACCCACTCTGGGTCACAGTAAACATTCTGTACATTTTCTGTCCTTTAAATCTTTTTATTCTTCAAACACAAATTTGTCACCAGAAACACAGAATGATTTTTCACCAAACAAAAATTGTCTAACTGATTACTACTTGCGACAGACAACAACAACAAACAACTAAATTGTCCTTTCCTTTGACATGCTTGATTTCAAGTGGTTTTTCTTGTAAGGCTAGATTCCAGCGACGTAGCCTACGATTAGCAAAAGCAGTACACTGCAGGAACAAAGGATTATGGTCTGTGTAAACCAGCAGAGGGTCAGAGGTTGAGACGTAGATCTCAAAATGCTCTAAAGCCAGTACCAAAGCTAGTGTCTCCTTCTCAATAGTAGAGTAGTGCACCTGACTAGGGCTCAGCTTTTTTGAGAAGAACGACACAGGGTGCTCCACTCCACTATCGTCAGCCTGGATAAGCACTGCACCTACACCCATGTCACTTACGTCTGTGTAAAGGACGAAAGGACGATCAAAGTTGGGAGCCATCAGAACAGGGGCGGTAGCCAGGAGCGCTTTTGCTTTTTCAAACACAATCTGGCACTCTGGTGCCCACCGAGAAAGGATCTTGGGGCTGGTCAGGTCTGTCAGGGGGGCGACTACTTGTGCAAAACTGTGGCAAAACGCCCTGTAATATCCAGCCATCCCCAAGAAACGTTTCAGTTCTCTGCAGGTAGTGGGAACAGGGAGGTTGATTATAGTCTCAATCTTTGCAGATACTGGGAGCACCTTGCCTTGACCAACCACCTTTCCAAGATAATTTACAGTGGCCTGTGCAATTTCAGATTTCCCTAAATTTATGATTAGATTGGCTGCCTTTAGTCGTTCAAACACCACGCTCACATGCTTGACATGGTCTGACCATGAATCGCTGAACACCACGACGTCATCAATATATACCTTGGTGTTGTCGAGACCATGCAGCACAATATGCATAAGCCTCCGGAAAGGTAGCGCCAGCATTTCTCAAACCAGAGGGCATTCTGCAATAGGCGAACAATCTGTCTGGGATTACAAATGCAGAAAGCTCCTTGGCGTGTTAATGGGACTTGCCAATATCCCTTCAGTAGATTGAATTTGCTGACATAGCACGCTGAGCCAATCCAATCCACACAGTCATCCACCCTCGGCAGTGGGTAGGAATCAGGTTTAGTTAGACTGTTGAGTTTACGAAAATCTGAACAAAACCATGGACTGGTGGTGTTTGCTTTTGGAACTAAAATGCATGGGGATCTCCACGAGCTGTTACTAGGTTCTGCAATGCCGTGTTCCACCATGTAGTCAACTTCACGTCTTACCAAAGCGCGTTTCTCTGGATTGACCCTGTATGCATGTTGTTTGATAGGCTTAGAGTCACCCACATCTATATCATGTTTGAGGACATTGGCCTCTCTCTCTTCTGGGTCTGAATGAGCTAAATAGCCATCTAGATTTTCCAGGATTACAAAGTTACTTAGACAGCCCACTGGCAAAAACTCCTTGTGGTCGTCGCTGTGTGACAAGCCAGGGTTTACAACAGCACATACAATGGCTTAGGGTTTGCTAGTTCCCTCTCTGTCACCTTTTGCATGGTAAGGTTTCATCATATTAATGTGGCACAATCTTTGTTTCTTTCTTCGTTCAGGTGTAGAAACAATCTAATCTAAATTCCTGATCTTTTCCTCCACAGTATATGGTCCGGAAAACCATGCTTCAAGGGGAGCCTGATCACCTGATCCCCAACATCGAATGAGTGAGAACGGGCTTTTCTGTCATACCAAACTTTCATTTTAGTCTGTGTTCTCTTCAGGTTCTTGCCAGCAAGTGACGGAATGCAGACACATATTCTAGCAGGTTTATTGGAGAGCAAGATTCATCTAGAAGTTTCTCTTTCAGCAAGTCCATAGGGCCTGGAACTCTGTGTCCAAATACTAGTTCATTAGGGCTGAACCCTAGAGACTCCTGCACAACCTCACGGGCTGCAAATAAAACCAGAGGGACCCCTTCATCCCACTCCCTCTTGAACTCATGGCAGTAGGCTCTCAACATTGATTTCAAGGTGGTATGAAATCGTTCCAAAGCTCCCTGGCTCTCAGGATGATATGCACTAGAGGGACAGTGAGCACTCCCCATCTGCTTCATCACCTGCTGGAAGATTTTGGACATGAAGGTCGAGCCCTGGTCTGACTGAACAACTCTTGGAATACCAAAAATTGAGAAGAACTTCATGTTACGGCCCTGGCCGTATTGTGCTATGTGTTTGTTCCTGTGTGGTCCTGTGGCGTCCTTTTGTCTCGTTCATGGTTCATGTTTTTGTGTGTGAGTGTGTGCTCTTCTTTTTTTTTGAGCAGCTGTGCTGGTCCTGCCCTCCTCCGTAAGCCAAGTGGTGTCGCTCTCCGATTGGTCCCTGCTGCAGCATCCAGCTCTCTTAAACCAGGGATTTCTCATTCGCCAGGGGACTCGGCTTGACAGCAGTGGCTCCTATGTTTCTGGCGTTTTGGACTAAAGAACTTTGTCCCCAGATCTCGGTTGTATATTGTGGTAGAGTTAGTTTTGGTGGTGTGGTTTCTGGTGGTGGGTTTTGGATCTTCTTCAGGTTTTTGGTTGGTCGTTTGTAACACTGTATATAGTTAGCACTATTTTGTTTTGTTTTGGCTGTGGCCCTTTTTTACCTGTACATCAGGTCTCTTTTTGTTGATACCAATAAATTGATTGTTTACTATTGAACCTGGTTTTGGTCGTAGAATATTTGTTGATTTGGAGACAAAGTTTGTTTTTTTGTCACTCTTTTATGTTGCGTCTTGGCTCCCCTAGACTGGGGCGTAACACTTCACCAGCGCCTTAACTATGCTCTTGACTGTGATTTTCCTGAGGGGCACTGCCTCAGGGAAACGAGTGGATGGACACATGATTTTGAGCAGAAACTAATTTCCACTCCTTGTTTTGGGTAAGGGCCCCACACAATCCACCAGCACCTTACTGAATGGTTCGTCAAAAGCAGGTATGGGTTGCAGGGGTGCAACCGGCACCACTTGGTTTGGTTTGCTGGTGAATTTCAGCTGGGCTGAAGACTCAAAACTTCTGGGCTGTTGCCTCTCTTGATATGCAAACTGCATTCTCGTTTGTTCAAATTTTATTTGTTCTAGCTTCACGTCTAGTTGTTTTAACCCCACTGCTGCTGCAGGATCGGCGTCACTCTCGCTGCAGTCTTTGAACCTCAGAATCAGTGAGGATCTGCTTCTCCAACAGACCAGTGACTACAGCCCGTTTCACTGCATCCTTTCTGCTTCCTGCCGTCACTGTGATGTCAAACTGGTGAGCAATCTGTAGTAGGTCTGTCTTTCTACATTTATTCAGAGCCTCCCAAGTGGGATCATCAACAAATTCCAACTCGACTCCAACTTCACTCCATGGTTGTACAGTGAACGCAAAATTTCAGTAACTTTAAAGTGGCCAACAAAACACCAAAAAAAAAAAGAAAAAAGATTTATTTCAATCCCAGATGAGCCCCCAAATTGTTACGTTTCCCCAGAAAAGAAAAACTGAAGGCCAGGGGTCGCAAGTGGGAAACTAACAAAGACAGCACATAACCATGTCAAAAAACCCAAATGGGTGGACAGAAATATGAGCCCCTTGAAGTCTAAAAGGCAGTGGGATTAACAATCCCTTTAGCTACCCACTGAGTCTACCAAAATGATAGATAAATAAAAGAAAATGGGCTCAAAATAGAACGAAAGTGGGAGTCACTAGATAGGGGAAAAGGGTGGACTGGAAAACACTCTTCCAAATAAACAGTCAAACTCATTCAGACCAAATTAGAACACGGAGAGACAACTGAAGGTGTTGTTTCTCCGGAGACACACAACCAAACTGAGGCAGGGAAACCCTGCCTCCTTATGTAGCCTCCCAGTCATGGTGATTAGGATCAGCATCACCTGAGGGTTAAGATCACAGGTGCACCCACTAGCTCCTGATGCACATGAGGCCTGTGACCTGGATCTTTCCATAACACTACTCTGGGCCAGCTGACTGAACACCTTCCAGCATTTGGAAGAACCAGAAATACAAGAAGATGCAGCAACAAGACCTCTACTCGGCACTCCATGTGTGGCTGTATGATTTAAGCAAAGACACATTCAATCTGTCCTATGTTCAATCATATATCTCCAATGTCCTTGAGTCTCTTGACAGCTGGTTCTTCTCGCTGTTTGGTTTGCTTCTTGACCATAAACTCAAAGGTCTTGTCGTTGATGAAGACTGGCAGTTCTCTCCCACGGTACCTCTCTTCATACTTCTCCACCTCTCTCACAATCTTCTTGTTAACTGCAATACAGCAACACATGTTTCAAAGTCCCGCTGATAGACAGCTGTAGACCACATCAAAATGCTACACTCACAGTTTTCTCCTGAGCGGTCAAAGTGGCCAATCCACTTCCCGAACTCTCTCCTGAGCATAGAAAAGATGTTGAGCCTGTCTTCCACAGGCTTCCAGGTTCCTCTCCTATAGTCAGACTGATGGCATCCTGAGTGAAAGCTGTCACTTTCTGCGGCACACACGACAGCAGACACAGCTGTTTACAGGTGTTTTCTGTTTATTCAGCAAATATTTAAAATTCATACATGGTGGTGAGCATTTGTATTTGTAGCCCGGTAAATGTGATGTAGAGAGTGGGAGCTCACGTCAATGAGAAACACAAGTCTCTCAGCTGTATCAGATGGGGGTCCATTGCCATATCTCTCAAGCTCTGCACGAGTCTGCGCTAGTTTCTCCTCTATTTGCTCTTCCAGTTGAGGCAGAGATTTCTGCAAATCACGCAGGGGTTAAAACTTAAACGCCTGAAGCAAACAAAGTAAGGTATAGTAAACCCTTTCGGTCATGCAGTAAGAAGTCACCTCACTATGATGTACCTGCTCAAGTGTGAGTTTCTCAGCCAGTTTGGGAACAGTGGCATGGCCTTCATTGTAGAGAGTGCTATGGCAGTGCTATGGTGTTTTTTTCTAGCATCGCTTTTGGTTTTGGTTTTTGTACTGGTGGATTTTTGGTTGCCTCTATTCTGGTTAAATAAATTACTTGAACTGTTTTTGCTCAGCCTATTTTGTCAAGTCTGCACTTTTGGCTTCACGCCTTATTTTTTTCTTGCTCGATGAGCACAAATTATAACACACTATGGAGCATCAAGCATGATAAATCCTTTCCTCAGCTACTGGATTGGAGAAGATGAGGTCAATGAGGTCAATGTAGGGATGCATCTTCTCCTCATACTGCTGGTTCAGAGTGTTCATGATGATGACTTCATGTCTACTGCTGAGAAATTGTGTTTAAAAATGAGCAAACCTGCTGGAGAAAAGTCCTTTTCTCTGATATGAGACTCGTCCGTGTGGACCGAACAGCTGCAGCCACGGAGTGTTTCGAATGGAAGCTGAACTGATACCGCACGTGCAGCCATCTGACGGCGCCGACCTCGTGGGTGGTTGACTCAGCGGTTGGCCTGACATTCTGCCATCAGAGATTGTGATTGAACACAAAGTGATCTACGCCTGCTCCGTAATGATCAGAACAACAATCACTGCAATCCCTGCATTAAGTCTGTAATCCAGCCAGCTGAGACACGAGACTTGTTCGTATAAAGCACTCCATCTAGTGGAGTTAACAGGCCACTGAAAAACAGGTGACTGTGATTGAATATTAAATTACCAGGCAGGCTTGCAAACATTGAAAATGTTAATATCAGAATAAGACTGCGACCATAGCGGAGGAAACTTTGTGATTGAATATAAATGACCTGAAATCATTTTTAGTCCTCCAGACAGTGTGTGCTGTTTATACATCTATATTGTGTGTCTTTTCCTCAAAGCATGTGTATTTTAATCAGTGATTATTTTATCACATTAACTTAATCTGTAAGAATACTGCTTTTAAAGAAATCTTCAGAACAAACTATAAAAGTAGCACTTAAGGAAGAAATTACAAATTATAGCAGAAATAGAAAGAATCATGGTGGGAATGATTTTGTTATAATGTTGTCTTAACACTAACATCATCAGACTTTAACAGATTTGACTGGATTGCCTGTATATGTGAGATTTCAGAAATTATTTGAGCTGTTGTTGGGTGCTAAATTCAGCATACCATGGCCTCACATTACATGGACTTTGACTTTTACACCGGTTTTTCCTGCCCTCCAGTCGATTTTCTTAGTAAAAATTGTGTCAATAGGCAAACCAACACACGTTCGTTGTTTCGTGTCTTTTACTGCCTTTCACACAATTGTTTCGTAGCAGTTGTGTACATATCACATCATGTTTATTGTGTCATGTTCGGCAGAAGTCGAGTTATATACCTGTGGGAATGCATAGCTTGAAAATGAATGTCAAAAGTGGGATTCAAACCCACACCTCCAGGGGAGACTGCGACCTGAACGCAGCGCCTTAGATCACTCAGCCAACCTGACTCAACAAAAACAAAAAACTTTTATCAAACCACATTGCTGTGAAACAATTAAGTACATAACTTCAATACATCAATAAATAAATAAGAAAGGAAACATAAAAAGGTTATAAACAATATATTTCCATAACAGAAAGTAGAATAACAAAAAAATGCAAATTATCCACAGAATGCAAAAAATGCATTCTGTGGATATAATCATTATTTTAAATAAGCTCCAAAGACTGACAGAGGCTCTTCATATCCCCATGAGGATGGAAATTTAAAAAAACATTGTGTCCACCTGCTCTCAAGACAAAATGATGATGAATTGGATGGTCTGTGACATTTTGATGTCCATTTATTCATCTCTTTAAAATGTTGCCACACAGAAACAGTTGACTAAATTCAAAATAATTGTAACTGTAAAATATTTTGTGAGGATAAAATGTGTGGCCTTATCAGAATAGTGTCTTAAATTTTATTTAGTGTCACCTGGTGTTTTGGATTTATGTGCAGGGGGGGTCAAAGGCAGACAATTTTAAGTGGGAGGTGATTTCTGATCTCCCAGTAGTTGTCAGTCCAAGCCTTGATTGGACCCTGAACTGGAAAACATCATGACCGAGTGGCCTCAAGTGAGCACACGCAAACCCAAAACAGCTGTCTACCATGATATCATATGAGACACTGTTCCACAACTGAATTGCATTGCACTGGATTGGATTGCACTTTACTGATCCCTTTGGGAGGACCCCTCAGGGAAATTGGAATTGTCTGCTTAATCTGTGTGGTGGTTCCATTTTGTGACAGTTAGCGCTTTGGACTTTGAATCCCGCGATCCAACTTCAAATCTCAGTGCAACCTGACTTAATACTAAAACAAATTCATCATCAGCATCACCACTACTCCTTTAATTGTG
Organism: Chaetodon auriga; assembly: GCF_051107435.1. NCBI lineage: Eukaryota > Metazoa > Chordata > Actinopteri > Chaetodontiformes > Chaetodontidae > Chaetodon > Chaetodon auriga. Next base: position 20,148,514 of record NC_135091.1, on the reverse strand, counting down.
TGATGTATTAACCACATTTGAAGCAGAATCTGAGATATTTGATAATCCCACTGTGTGTCTGTCAGCCTGTTTTGAAGTTCTTCTGCCTCCTAGCATCTAGAAATCAATTAATGCAGTTTTCATCCACCTATTTAACTTTCTCAGGAAAATAAGTACTAAAAGTAGTTGATGTAGAATTTCTCTGTTTGTTGCATATATTTATGGTGAAGCACATCAACCTGTACCGTATTTGATTTGCTGGATTTGGAAAAAGTGGCCCCTGATCGAGAGCACAGTGTCTACGACAATCAAAGCAACCTTGTCTTGTGAAGACTGATGTGCGTTTTAAGACATCCAGCTCTGCTACCATTGTCGCTGTACGGTGCGATGTCCTCAGTCAGGTGGTGCTTGGCTACTGGATGGCTGTCAGTCAGACAGATTAGCAAATTGAACACTGCAGTGACCTATTTAATAATTTCAGAAAGCTAATGAAGGGTCCTTTTGATTAGATGTGCCACTTAATAAGCAACTAACTGACAACTGTGAACATTGCTGACTGGCACAAAATCAGAAAGTGTTGCTTAATCCTTCATTAAGCCTATCCTCAGTGAAACTTTGAGAGGAACTTTGTGGACTTTGTGGTCTAGCAAATTCCAAACCAGCCTGACCAGAGTGGGAGCTGGCTTTTTGCCTCACTGGGTGCTTTTCTCTCCGCAGTCCCCTTAAGCTTTGGCAATATTTAACATGGGTGTGACACGATACAGCATATAAGTTAATAATACATCCCCTTTAAATGCTCCATAGACCTGATTGGTTCTCCAGAGCCAGCTGGGTCTCAGTGTCTTGTCAATAACGAGCACTACATGTCGTGTTTTTCATTGTTGACATAAAACTAGTAAGGAGTGCTGTGCATTTTCAAGCGTAGCTTCCATAATTTGCACATCTGGACCAAGTGAGGAAATGAAATGACAAAACTAATGTTTACACCGTCTCACACAGTGTATTTGAATGTTCAAATTAGTAGAGGTGAAACCAAACAGCTCCCTGTCAACTTAAAAGCACAAAAACAAATAGTTTGGTAGCTCTCTGGATGATACATTCAGCATAGAAACAGTCACAGTGGTTGAGCGTAATCCATGTTGTCCTCTGCATGAATATTCAGGTGTTTGTTTAAGTTGCTCTACCTCTTAAAGCTTTTCCCACACACCACGCACAGATGGGGTCTTCCCCTGTGTGCATCACCCTGTGAGTCTCCATGTCGCCTTGTCGATTGAAGCGTCGTCCGCAGTTGGTGCACTGGTACGGTCTTTCCCCCTTGTAGATTCTCGTGTGCAAAGTCAAAGCTCCGCTCTGTCTGAAGTTCATGCCACATTCCTTACACTGGTAGGGCTTCTCTTCTATATGGATTCTCACATGATCTTTCAAATGGCTCGACTCTTTAAAACATTTTGCACAGACGGGACAGGTGTGTCTCCTCTCCCTGGTGAGATCATTCACATCTTCTTCCACGAGAACACTGTCCCTTCCTTCAGTGCTGTCGTTTTGGCTTTTCTTTGGCCTCATTCCTGTTGGTGTGAGCGCCTTCATCCACTCTCCCTTCACCACACCGTCTGTAATCTCACCATATTTGTTTTGATCTGCAGAGCAGAAGTGCTGAGAAACTCTGGTCAGTCGGCAGCTTCCTCCTTCAGCATGTCTTCTCCTTTCCTCTGGTGTGTGAAATGTTTGGCTGGTCAGAGTCTGGTTGCGGTTGAGGCTGGAAGATTGGGGCTCATCATAAAGTCTCCTCTCTGACTGAAGAGGGATTCTGTAGTCCCAGCCAGTCTCTTCCTAAGGACTAGTACACTTTTCCTCTTTAATGTGAGGGGGATCCCGGTCCTTGTGGTCCTGACAGGGGCTCCAGTCCTCATGTAATAATGTAGGAATGACCACTGAGTACTCAGGGGTCAGAACATCAGCTGTCGCGGCTGGTGTGATCCCATCACATGGTCTCTAGTTTCACCTTGTTGTTGACTGAAAAGGCAAAATTAATGTAAATATACACTATATTATATTATGAAAAGCTTATTTACTGTGATGCAATTTGGTTTTAGTATTGTCAAATGGACAAAATCCAGTCAAAACGTCTTGACATAGAGTGTCTCTCTGCCCACAAAGGTTTTAGTGTTTTACCACAATCCAGCACACAGGTGGATATAATAAAATGATTTACTTCAGCTTCAGCTCGCCTCTGCTGGATGTGTTCTCACCGAGTACTCTCCTCACCTGTCAGGTCTTCTCGCCAAGATCTAATCGACTCTGGATTTATTTCCCGGGGAGTCTCAGCCTCAGCTGGTTGATGGAGATGATGGAAACTCATCACCATCAGGCTCAGCTTTGCTATCTGCTGTCTGGTGAACAGTTAACAGTCTGTAGAGGTGTGAGGGCGGCTCCTCGTGACCGTCTCCTGTCACCAACTGAGGGAACACGGTGACATCGCTCTGCTGCCTACAGGACGGTCCTCGCCGGGCAGCCCTGTGCTCACACTCCTCTTTAACATGCAGGGTGCTCGGGTGATCCAGGCTCACATATGGGGTCCACTCCTCTTCAGGACAGCACTTAGGAGAAGCGGCCTTATCACAGCAGCAAGGACTGAACTGATGAGCTGCTGAATGACATGAGAGCAGAGACTGGAGATAAAAAAACACACACTTAAAACTCACATTCAAGTCTAAAATGTGTCAAACACATTGTTTTTTTTTTTTTTGTTTGTTTTAGTGTTAAAGGTCACACATGTCACCGGACTCATTCTACTTTCATTTACAAAACATCCTCATGAGAAAGGGAACATTTTTACAGAAGAACTGAAGGGAGCTGCATCATGTTTCCCACAATACCTCATCTCATAGAATGAGAGTGAATCTAGTCTTTATCACTGAGTGAAAGTCTAACCCACACACCTGACCGATGTAATCTGACTTCAGGGCGGAGCACCAGTGTTCGCATGTGAGCTATCTCATGCTTGGATCAGCTGATTTCTCCCTGGTACTCTATCAGCGTTTTCTGCACCGGCCCGAAGATCTCCACGGCCGCCGTCATCAGCTGCTGGGAGATAAAAGCGTTCAGATGCTGCAGAGCGGCCATGTCTGCTCGGATTCTGCTCTGGCAGATGCACACATCCCAGTGTGAGACTTCCTTGTTGTGAATGGTTTCAGTGGTTTTGTTAAAAGCGGTGGAGCACTGGGACGGACTGCTGTCGCCCCCTGCCGGTCACTCAGGAGGATGTCCACTGCTCTGGGTTCACTTCAGGGACTTCCTAGAAACTTGGTGTTTTACCTGGAGGGTCGTGATTTTGCAGGTGGTTGCAGCACATGCTTCAGCAAAGTATGGGCTGGATTTATTTCTAATGTTTGGATAATTAAGCAGACTAGGCTTAATAATACAATATGAGATCAATTTATTACTGCATCTCAAGAATGAATGCAGATGGAATATACCTTTTAGAATATACTCTTTTACCATTTTCCCTTCAATTTGTAGAATTGGTCTCACACCCACATCCATGAAAATTGAGTCTGGCTTTGAGCTGGACAATTCATGCAAGATATATCAGAATATCAGAGTCCAGACCCCTCAACTGAGTAGATTTTTGTTGTTGGACATACTTTCGTCCATCTAAATGTCACTGTATTTAGTGCTACTTCGTTGTGAGTCGATTTCAGAATTTGTCAGCAGTCATGTAAAAGTAATAAAGTCTGAAGGATAGTCTGGTTGTGGTGACAGCCGTGCCCAGCAGTAAAATAATAATAACAATAATAGTAATAATAATAATAATATTTGAAAAAAGCAAAGATTAGGTGAATAAAATGCTTTTTACGTTTACAAATCTATCCAAAAGACGAGGATAGAACTCAATGAGATAATTTTTTGAGGGAGTCCTGTTTATTTCAGGTGCTCACGGAAACAGTGCCACTAGTTAATAAGTGATTGTAAAAACAAAATAGTGCACATTCAAATGAAGGTCACTGTTTGACATTACGTAAAAAAGGACATTTCTTGACAGCACCTGTGTCACAATTTGTGCTTCTCCTGTAACTAACCATTACACTGGAACCAAAAAGACATCCTTCTTTCTGAAAAAGACAACATTTACTGCTGTTCTGAAGGTATTTTCCACAACCCTATACACCTTAACATCTCTGAATAAGTATTTCTGGATTTCCGGACACTTGGGTAAAAAGTACAGCTCCGTGTCTCATGTAATTATACATGAGAAGCACAAACTGTGGCTAGCTCTTGGACTCGTGATCCCTTCCTTCACCTAAGAAAAGTACATTCAGGCATTTGCGATGACAGACACAAAAGATATAGTATTGAGTTTGGTTAATGTTTTGACTGTTTTGTATATGCCTTGAGTGAGACCTCTTTACAGAACAGGCCAGTCATGACCATACGAAAAAATAAAAATAGGAATCTGTGCAGACATTGACTACTTTGATGGTGGTGACTTTGACAACAAAGAGCCAAAATTATGAAATACCTCATCAGTGGGCAACTGTGTCAGAGCGCCACACCAGGTTTCCCCAAAGTCCCTCAGATTTGCTGAGTGTCATTTAGTTTTTTGGGTAATTTGCTTAATTTGTCAGGCAACATCTACAAAAGCATCTTGTATTGTCACCTTATGTTGTTGTTGTGGCCCCTATGTTCACCCATGGGGCCTCCTATGCGCTTGACCTGGCCACCATTTTTTCAACATTTTTTATTATTTCATCATTTTTGATTTATTATCTCATAACTACGACGGAGGATTAGGGCCACATTAAGGGGAAAAAAAATTAATTATTTACGAGAAAAAAGTCATTATTAACGAGAAAAAAGTCATTATTAACGAGATTAAACTCATTATTAACGAGAAAAAAGTCATTATTAACTAGATTTCCATGCTCTGATCAATGGGCAAGTATTGATCAGTTTCCGCTGTAGCAGAATCACGTGATAATAATGCTCTTTTTTTATTCGTTGTTGCGTTATCTTAGCCCGCCCCTTTACTTTTTTGATTGACATGTAAGTGACAGGCTCGACTCCAAAGCAGACGTGCTTGATTCCCCCCGGTTCCATAGCAACGGTGCACCAGAGAAATTAACCAGTATTTTTTCTCAGCGTGAGAAATACAATGTGTGGTGGGAGTGCGTGACAAAAGACCGACTGTCACGCTCAATGCGTGAGACTTGAGAGCCCTGTGTAGTACATCAACCATCTTTACACGTCTCTGGCGTTTTCTCCCATCGACTTCTCCCGTAAATTTATGAGTCGGAATGTAAAATATGACTCCTTGTTTGTGAAACCTATCCTAAAATAGAACTCAACAAATCCTCTGTAGCCCTCATTTTGCCAAGTGTCTCCAAAAGTAGCAGGTTTGATGACTTTATTCTCATAAATAATTACTTTATTCTCGTTAATAATGACTTTTTTCTCGTTAATAATGAGTTTAATCTCGTTAATAATGACTTTTTTCTCGTTAATAATGACTTTTTTTCTCGTAAATAATTAATTTTTTTTCCCCTTAATGTGACCCTAATCCTCCGTCGTACATAACTGTTACTAAGAAGTAACATATTTACTTCCTGATAGATTTTTACTATCCCATAGATTTCACTGTTTATACATAACTGTAACTTATCATGATCATCTTATATTAATATATTGTCTGCTTATATTTTATTCGGTTTTTCTTGCAGACATTGGCTTTCTTAGTAAATCATGATTACGGAAAATCTGGACACATTTCTCCAGCCCCCAGCTCCCCCTGTCTCATCAGCTGTTGCAGCTCTCGCGCGCTCCATCTTCCAGCATGGCCGCCTGAGGACATCTGACGTCACATGAGCGCCGGCCGCTCCTCATTCCTCGGCAGGTGCAGATGATTGGCACACCTGAACAAGAGCATTGAGCTCCAGACAAAGTACCTGCCAGTACAAGGAAACTCGCTTTGCAGCAGTCACTTCCTTCAGTGGGTGTGTGCTCAGGTCAAAGACCACCGCCGATCCTGGACTTATTCAGATCACTATTTCCACTTCTTCTGGAGCGTGGATCATGAGCGAGGGCGGCTTCCCCGAAACATTTCCGTCTTTATGCCACACACGGAATGACTTGCTGTGATTGAAGACCACATCATGGAGATCCGAAAGAGGTTATCTTCGTGTTGGCAGGGGTTTTTGGCGTGTTTTAAAAAACCGATCCAGTTTGGAGACGAGAGCAGACGAAGCGCGACTGCCACAGTGATTGAAAACCCCGGTGTCAATAAGTCAGAGCCGATCTTACAGCCCAGCACATCCTTACCGCCGCTTCCAGCGCAGAGAGCCGGCATGTATTACATCGCCCAGTATGATTACTCCGCCCGCACCGAGGAGGACCTCAGCTTCAATGCGGGGGACACCTTAGAGGCTCTGGATAAAAGTACCGGGGACTGGTGGTTTGCGAGGGCCATCACCGGGGTCTCGGCCTCCAAACAGGGGTACATCCCGGCAAATTATGTGGCACCTGTGGAGAGTATTGATGCTGAAGTGTAAGTAAGATTTCATCATTGTACTTAGAGCCGTCATATTCATGGAGAGTTGTCTGAAATAGTGATTGTTCTTTTGAAAACAGAATGGCAGTGTGTGATTTTCGGTGTCTGATTATTGTCTGAGACTGAATCCCTTTTGAACGCATCAACATGTCATGTTGGTGTCCCTTCACAGAGGTCCTGTTGGTCAGCTATTAGAGCTGGATAATGTCAACAGGGGGAAGCCTTAGATGAAACTAGTTAATGATTGTCTGTGACCAGGAAATGGAGGCTCACAGGTTAATAATTCCCATGAAGGAAAGGCTCAAAAACAAACCTCAGCAGTGCATTACAAGCCTTTGCTGGCATGACACGGATAACTGTATACACTGTTTAACTACTGGCCTACTTCATTCTGGATCACTACAGAAACTGGTTTTGCGACCAGCTTTGCAGATAGACACTAAAGAAAGGCATTGCCATGTTCAGATACTGCGTGTAACCTATCCAAGCACCGTGTTCACCAATAATAAAAAAATAATAATAAAAAAAAACAACAAAAAAAAACGGTTCTTTTTCCTTCGGCTCTGTGTGGGGCTGGAAAAAGTCATGAACAGTAACGGAAAAGTCCAGCCCCTCTTTGTGATGAATCCTCAGCCTACCTGGCAACTCAGCCAAACCAGTTTCGCCTTGGCTGTGCTCTGGTTGATCCTGTTGTTTACAGGCATTAAAATAGCGTTGGTTCCCTTGATTAGTCAAAGCAGCATGCATGTCATAGTTTTCACTAAACTTGAAAGACATGGTGTGAGATTAAATAGAGAAGAGTTTCATAACACATCATGACAGCAGGGTCACATGAATATCTGGGCCCAGAGGCAAACCTCAGTGTGAGGCTTAGTGCAGGCCATTCAGTGTTTGCATAGCAGTGTCCATTTTAGCTCCACTATTGACTGTAATGCTGATCATTTCCTTCTACATCACAGCATCATATTTCCACTGTTGTGCGAGCTCACCTGTGATAAGTTTGACTAAGATTCGTGTTAAAAATGTCATGGGTTTCTGTAGCTATCCCCAGTTTCATAAGGGCCAGATTAACCTGCCGTGAGGGGACCTGGGGGATATAAAAAAATATATAGCTGTGGGAGATTTTGGATTAATTAATTTATTAATTGGTTTATTCAACAGGGAGAGTGCACAGTTAGCCAAGAGGTTAGTTTTCATCTGTAGTCACTGGACATTTGTTCATAAGCGAGGATGGAGCGAGGTTCATCACTTTGTGAACACATGATTGTATGAAGGATATTACTACACGGGCTCAGGAACACTTTGTAAAACAGTTGTTGGTAGACACAGGTAGTATGTGAATGATTTCATTCTGTTTTTATTCATGTTTTACACAGCATGCCAACATTTTTGAATTTTGGAATCACCCAGTAAAAAAATGTGGGAAATAAAGTCAGTAAACCTTCTTACTCCCACTTCATCTGACAAAACTCTAGCAAACTTTGTCACAGACAAAGAAGGAAGGAATGATAATAATAATGTCTCAGGAGCTTTCTGCTGAGTATGTTTTAATTATTTATTTTTTTCTGCCACCTTCTGATTTCCAAACCTCAGCTGAAGTTTGTTTGTAAATGATTGCATTCTGTTTTTACTTCCGTGTAAACAGCATCCCAACTTTTATGGCTATAATATATTGTCAGGTTCTATTTAAAACATTCAACACAGAGGCAGATAAAACAAGACATGCAAAGCAACAAAATGCCAGGTATTAATGTTAATGATAGAAATATGGACTCCACTAGAAGGGGACTCAGAGAGGGTAGACCACTCCTCTATGATGTGCAAATCTGCAAACACAACCACTGCATGTGTCTGGATATATATCCAGAAAGAATATTTGGATGTGAATGAGAGTACAGTTGTGTGATGTGTCTGTGTTTCCCATAGCCACAGCTTAGTTTAGGAAAAAGGCTTTGTTACAATTGTGGCGATGAAACCAATGTCCCCCTCTGTCCCATAGCATTTCTACAGTCGGTTACATTTTGTCACTATTGAACTTTACTTCCATCTGCTGGATTTTAAGATGTTTGGCATTCATTCATCCAAAAGTATCTAACATTTTATTCATCACTTAATGTATTAGGTAGTAGTTAATTTATGGTCATTTCATTAAGTATGAAATTATTTAGGATGGTGCATCATGTAAGATCAGTGTCGACTGAAATGATGAAGGGATACTGCTGCTGTTATCCTATATCAGTCTTATTGTCAACAAAAAGACCATCCTGTCTGTGGCTCTCCGCCAGAAGCCCTTTGGTTCCTACCTGGACATGTAAATTTTTAAAAATGGATCATGACTATATGCTTTCATTTTGTTAAAAGGCTGCTGGGTACTGTAGTTTTTAACAATCATTGCTTAAACAGGAGAAAATGTTTATTTCTGTCTATTTTCAGTTGTGGATTGACACACATTTGTTGCTCTAGTGAGCATTTGGGGCATGGTGGATGTAAGAATGAGTCAAAGTAAACTACAATGTGTGTGTGTGTGTGTGTGTTTGTGTGTTAGTGGTCATTAAAAAACATGTCACCCACTGCAACAGTGTGTCTCACTGATGTATTTTAAAGACATACCAGGCTTTGAGGCACACATAGTTGTTAGTGTGTTTCATTCGTTGTTTGTTTGGAGTTTTTATAGAGTTTTTAAGGAGTTTGTTCTATAATATCACTAGACTGTTCCTTTAATGCTAGATTTTAAAATGTTTGATTGGTTGAAAATGATGGCCTTATATTGTGTATGACTGGTGTAGACAATGTTAATAAGCCACTTTGCAATCAGTCAAATTATCAGTGAACCTTTGGGGCCCCTGACAGTTCATGTTTTTCTTAGATTGTTATTTATACTCTGACATTGCTGTTATGTTTGAGCAATTTTCTGATTTGCAGATGGTATTTTCCTGACACCAAGAGGCTGGATGCAGAGAAGATGCTGCTGGCAGGAGGGAACCAGCATGGCGCCTTCCTCATCAGAAACTGTGAGAGTCAGAGAGGGGAGCTCTCCCTCTCAGGTAAGACAAGAAAAGAAGCTCTGAAGAAAATCTCCTCTGAAAGCTTATTCAAGTGAATTTTTGCTCATCTATTTATTTTTTATTTTATGTAGAAATAAATGTGTACATTAATATTGGAATTAAAGCAGAATTGTGTTAATTTTGAAAGAAGTTAAAAGCTTTGAAAAAGTTGAATTTGTAAGATATAAAGCACGCTGGTTCAATGCACCTGCAAAACTAGGGTTATTGACTTTATGAACTGGTTATTGACTAATGTTAACAAGCTTATTATAGATAAGAGGTGATAACTGGGTCAGTTTGCTGACTCATTCGGTTGGAGTGAGGTATCCCTCAGATAAAACATGCTGCAGATTACTAAAAAAGTGAATGTGAATAAGAAGAGATATCTCACAATGAGTTTAAGTTTCACCTAAGTAATGAAGGAACGGCCCCAGACAGACATGCCTTCAGCATTAAAGCAAAGAGATGACATGTCCCTTTTTCGTATATTTCTTTTTTATTCTGGCATTGCTGAGTCAGTTCTGACTTTCTAACTCTTCTTCACTTGTTGGCTTTAGTTAATCCTTACCGTTATCTCATAATTGCCACAAAGGTCAGCTACATAAGCTTTTTTAAACATTAATGACATTTAAAAGAAAGCATTGGAAATATTCCAGTGTTAACTTACCAGCCTATACAGCTGAAAAGAGAAGTAAAGAAAGACCAGACCATTGTGGTTTCATTGGCAGAATAGTTCGAAACCTTTAATGACTGAGAACCTGTTTGGTTCAATAGTATCTGAATAATATTCCTAAAGCAACCAAGATGCCAACAAATCTGTTAGACTAACATATTATTTCACTTGATCAACATTGTTTTTTCAGATGAAATCATGCCAGTTAGCTAATTAGCATTCTGCTGTTTGTCTGCTGTGAACTTCACATTTCCAAACATGTGACTCACCTGATTGACTCAAATGACTAATGGTTTCTAGGTCATGACGTTGTAAATAGATGTCTCTGCTCCGAGAAAAACCAGTGAGATAACCTTGCTGTAATCTTTCCACTCCAGCCTCGCTTTTTCCATTATGACTGAATTCTTTCCATTGCCATTCATTAAACTCACTTGATGACATCATCTGTTTCACAGCCATTAACCCCAGGTTCATTCACTGATTTTAATCAGCTAACTCAAATGGAATCATGTGTACCCCATGCTAATTTACTTGACTTAGTTCAACTGAATCTTAAGAATAATGTCCCCAATATTTGCTTTTTTTTTTAATTGTGTGTCTTACTAGAGCAATTATGAATTTTCTAATAATGGCCACTATTCAACATCAGCTTTTGAATCTGTGTCTGTGATTAGCTCACAGAAAATCCCTGATAGGAACACAGTTAATCTAGGAAATGCTGTACACTTCATGACAATACACTTAATGAACTCGCCATCGTTGTGTGTATGTAGGCGCCAAGTTTTGCAACTTTTCTTAATGGACACCTGCCTCACTGCTCTCATTAACCTCATTTCCAACTGCATGAGGCAGCTGTTTTCAGTGAAAAAGCTCTGATGTGTGGTGCTGGGCAGGTCATGTATGGTGGGTTTATCAGAGAGACAACAGTAACAAGTAGCTGATGCACACAGTGGAACAAGGTGGAGCAATGTCTGTGTTTTGTTTACAGCTTGTGGAGTTGCCCTTAAATGAACAACAAAAAAAAAATAATAATGCTCCTTAAAACCACATTCAGTGCAGTTGATAGAAGAAAGCCCTTAAAGCATGACAGGTGAAATCTTACTTAGACAGTTCTTGACTCCTGAGTATTTCATTGGATGTTGACTTGTCTTTCAGTGCTGGACAATGGGAAGGTGAAGCATTACAAGCTGAAAAAACTGGAGAACGGTCACTACTTTGTGTCAAGGACCAGATCCTTTGCGACACTGAATAAGTTGGTGGAACATTACTCAAAACAGGCAGATGGTCTCTGTGTGCGCCTGGGTGAACCATGCAAAAAGGTAAAACACACTGTACACTATAACATGAGCCAGGCACATCCTGTTTATTTTCTTAACTCTGCCGTTGTCTTGTTTCTAGTCAGTAATTGCACACTTCTGTACAGCAGAAAGTCACATTGTCAGATCAGTAAACCGTTACTTGTCCCCTCTGTGTAGATGGAGGCTCCACAGACTCATGGTCTGTCATACAACACTGTGGACCAATGGGAGATTGACCGCAAGTCCATCAAGCTGCTGAGGAAGCTGGGAGCTGGTCAGTTTGGAGAAGTGTTCGAGGGCCTGTGGAACGACACCACAGCAGTGGCAGTGAAGACCCTCAAACCTGGTATGTTAATGCCTTCTCTGACTAAAGGTGTTAAAACAGAAACAAACGATTTATGAATCAGTAAAAATGTGTTGAATATAAGTTCTTCTTACTGATCATATCAACAGTACAGTATGTGATCCGTAAAATCTGATAATTCATTCACTATAGTTACACACCAATACTTAAGATCATAGCTATAGTATTCGAAACCATCTGGAAATGGGAGAGAAATGCAATGAATTGCACTTGACGGGAAATGAAAAACCAGGAATTTAAAAAAGACATTTTTCTAAAGCTTTCTGAGCTGTATAAAGTATAAATTAAATATCAGCTGCTGGAGTCTTTGGTTTTATACATGTTTGTACTGCATGTGGTAATCATCAGCATTCCTCTGGAAACATCCACTCTCATGGTTGATTTAACAAAGTGGCTAGTTGTATTCATTATTGGCTATTTGTCAGAATTTAGATTTAAAAGTCTGGTATGTAGGATTAAAGGGGATATACACATTGCTTAACAAATTTATTAGACCACCACCCAAAGTAAGGTTTATGCCACAGCTGCCCTAAATTAACAGCATTGGCAATTACCAAAATCATTTTTTATGTTTCTGTAATGGTTAATACACCAATATGTAGAAGTTCTTTAACCAAAATTATCTTTTTAATGCTAAACTATAATTATTGTTATCCATGAATTTTCAATTTTACTGATTTACAAAAAAAAAAGAAAAAATAGTAAAGCATACTATTATTTTGTGATTAATATGTCAAATTATAGTTATTTACTTAAAGTCCTGAACAGAAAATTAGTTTTAGTGTTTGAATGTTATGCTTGATTAATTTCTGACTTCTCGGAGAAGTCCAGTGAGCCGGCTCAAATTTGGGTATAAAAAGGTGAATTCAGTTTGAAATTCTTCATTCCTGTTCAAAATGGTAAAATGTCGAGACCTCACTGAAAATGAAAGAGTCCGCATTAAAGCACTTCATGATGCTGGATGGTCTCTGAGACAAATAGGGAAAGACATAAAGTGTTCTCTCAGTGTGTTCAAGTATGCTTTGGGGTCAATTGACTGGTACTTACAAAATGCACCAAGGAAGAGGCAGGAAACAAAAGTTAACTGAAGCAGATGTCTGACACCTCAAGATTTGAAGTACTAGAGACAGAAGGAAGACCACTGCTGATCTTCAGGCAGAGATGAATGCTTCTAGATCAGAGTCTGAGAAAGTCTCCAGAATGACCATAAGCAGACGACTGACGGAACAAGGCTTAAAGGGAAGAATAGCTGCTAAGAAGCCATTATTGAGGCCTGCAAACATCCAGAAACGCCTCAGATTTGCCAGGGAGCACAAACACTGGACTGTTGATGACTTGAAGAAGGTACTCCGGAAGCATGAGTCCAAGTTTGAACTCTTCAGTCAGCATCGTCGTGTTTATGTCCGCAGAAAAGCTGGAGAACATTTTGATGCCAGATGCATTGCACCCAGAGTGAAACACGGTGGAGATTCCATTATGGTATGGGGTTCCATTTGTGGAAATGGCGTGGGCAAATTAGTGAAAGTCGATGGTATCATGAACAAGACCATCTACCACAACATCTTAGTGCATCATGGAATCCCTTCTGGACTGAATCTGATTGGGCGGGGGTTCATATACCAACAAGACAATGACCCCAAGCATACTTCAAAGCTGTGCAGAGACTATTTGAGCAAGAATAAGGAATCTGGAGTACTGGAACTGATGGACTGGCCAAGTCAAAGTCCGGATTTGTAGCCTATTGAACAAATTTGTGATTTAGTCCATTCAAAGCACAAAAGTTTCATCTGAAGCAAGTCTGTGGGAACAGCTAGAAACTATTTGGAGCTCAATAACAAAAGAGACTGTGGAAAAGTACATAAAAACAATGCCAGCAAGAATGCAAGCTGTTATCAAGGCCAAAGGAGGCCATACAAAATATGAAGTTTTGTGGTTATTATGTGTGAAAAAGGACTATTTAGTTGTTTCAGTTTCTTATTTGCCAAATAAATAACAATAACATTTTTAGTTTTAAACAAGTTTTTGAAAGAGTTCTAAAACATTTATGTTTTCTTGTTTTTATGACAGGTGATGTAATAAATTTGTATATACTGGCAGAAATTGAATATAATATTTATAATTATGTTTTCATCAGTGTATAATTACCTGAAATTGAGAATTGTGGTGTTGACATCACCTTAGAATGAGCTCTTATATCTACAGGGGGAGCTGGTTCTTTTCCATGGAGTCCACATTGCACCACCATGTTATTGTTATACCCAAGTGTCAGCACTGCCATGTTTCTACAGTAGTAACCTCACTGCTAGATGCCACTAAATCCTACATACAAGATCTTTAATTCTGTATTAAGAGTGTCCAGCAAAGAGTTACAATTGTAAGCACTGTTTCTTTTTGGAAAATGAACTGGATAGTTAGCATAGCCGTGCTATCCTCTATGGCTAAGCAGACCAAAACAACAGAAAGTCTGAAGAAACACTTCACCACATACTATCTTTCACCAAAGACACCACTGACGGCTGTGAAACAATTGCATGTTAAAGTGTGACCACTGAACACCTCTTGCAGGTACCATGGACCCTGAGGACTTCCTCAGAGAGGCTCAGATCATGAAGAGGCTGCGGCATGCCAAGCTGATCCAACTGTATGCTGTCTGTACCATGGAGGAGCCCATCTACATCATCACAGAGCTGATGAAGAACGGCAGCTTGCTGGAGTACCTCCAGAGTAAGATGATGTTTTCCACACGTGATTATTAGCTATTGCCCCTTTATGACAGGATCAGAGTCCAATGCTCCGGCTGTTTTTTGAAAACAGTCTCCCAACCTGTGCAAAGGTCAAGCTACTACAGAGATTTATCCAAGAGCCGCAAAACCATTTTATATCGTGCAGTTTACAAATCTAAGCTTAGTCCCCACATACACATATTTCACATCATATATTCTCAGCCAGGGTTAGAGGGAAATTCTGTGGCTTTTAAAACAGTTTCCTTGTGAGTAAAATCCACTCCAAGTTCCGGGTCCACCCACTTTCCCACTGACTTTGTTTGTTCTTAGTTATCAGCTGTTGGCACCAAGCCAGCATTGCATGGCAGGTTGAGATCATGTTGAGGAAGAGAATGTCACTTACTCTGTGGATATTTTCACCATGAAAGTCTGTGTGCAGAGGTGCACATGTGTGCCGTGATGAACATCATATACAGACATATTAGAATGAACACATTTACTGTACTGTGATGCACATCAGACACGTACGGCGTTGTTGCAGACACTGTCTTTCTTTTTTAGTTTTTTTGCACTGTGCCTTAGACAGTTTTAGTTTTCAAGCTGTTGCTGCAATTTCCTTCAGAAATGGTACTCCTTCTCCGAGTCGTAACTCAATAAAACATGGACTTGCAGATGTGATAAACATACTTTTACAAACATTGTGACATTCACTGACAATATCTCGGATGGCTGTCATGAATCAACATTCATAAATCCACTTAATACTGAGAACTTGCCTCAGTATCAGTTTTCCAGGGATAGTTGTCTGTACAATTGTCTGTGTAATGGGCTTTTTATTATATTTTCTTTCTATAGACAACTAACACCTGTAGTATAAAGAGAGTGACCCTAATGCTGATTCGTATTTTGAAAGAAGACCTTTCATTTGCTTTATTTCAGACTTTGCACTTGCTGGGACATGTGCAGTGCTCACCTCTAGACAGACATGCTGTGCTGAAGTGTGAGAGATGTAGTGTCGCCTCCATTTAGAGTAATGGTCACTCTGACCAGCGCTCCTGTGGAATTGATGTCTGCAGCCCTGAGACAGTCTATGTGGTGACCCACATTAACCATAATTCACCATGTACCCTGCCACTGTAACATGTCATGGCGAGGTCATGTTCAAAGTCACACAAGTATAAAGTGTAGCACATAATCTGGACTGTAGCTGCTATTATACATGTAGTGAACATTTAAAAACATGACTGCAAAAGAACAGTTAGAATTCAACATAGTCGTGGACCAGATCTTACACAGGTTTCCTCAGTTTCCCCTCATGAAGGTTCTAATGTTCAGTTTGTGTTGAGGCTGTCTGAGAGAGATTGTTCTTCAGCTATACCATCATTCTGGAGGCTGCAGTTTGTGATGCTGTTGAACTGTCATGTATTATACTGAGAGGTGATTATGTTATTTAGCATACTGTCATTGACATAAATGAGGTGCACAAAATAACAGAAACACCTGTCAGTGTAACAAAATAATACAGTTGAATCAATAATAGGCTGAATAATTTTCTCCATGAGAAAACATCTTATCACCTTTATTTCTCTGCCACCTGTGATACCTCTAACATGGCAAGACTGCGACTGATTCTGTGCCTGTGTGTGTTGTTATAGAGGATCAGGGCACCACGCTCCGTCTATCTGACCAGATTGAGATGGCTGCCCAGGTGGCATCAGGCATGGCTTTCCTGGAGCTACAAAACTACATCCACAGGGACCTAGCAGCCAGGAACGTCCTAGTGGGTGAGAACAACATCTGCAAGGTGGCTGACTTTGGCCTCGCCAGGGTCTTCATGGTGGGTTTGACATTAAAGTGCTGTTATATACTGTATGTATGTGATATGAATGTACACTACACTAAACAAGTATTTGGGCAAATGAGTGAAACTAAAGCAAGCCTGTGTTTTCTGTTAATTATACATGGCATTGTTTGACAGGTGCGTCACCAGTGCCAGGTATTTCCTGGGGCCTAGTGTTACCAGGCTATAAAAACTCCCCCTCCCTCCCTCCCTGCAGGCGCACCTCTACTTACCTTTTGTTTATTTTGTGCACACCATTCTCACCCACAGGCCACTCTACACTCCTGACACCACTGAGCTACATATCCCATGTCTTTTGCTGTTTTGTGCATAATTGAGTTAATTCTGTTATAGAAATAATTTTATCCCATATTTTGAGACATTGCATCTCCCATTTGGTCACAGCTTTAAGAGCCAGGTTGTGAAGCATTAACTAGCCTGATAAATACTTGACAACCCAAGGCACAATGTTTGCTTTGCTTTAGGTATCATCAATAGTGATGACCTGATGGATCAAATTCCCCTCTAAAACCCAGCTTTGTCCAGCCTTGTTAATGGAATATCTGATCATTACCCTAAAGTAAGAATCTGTTTTGTGTGCCTTGTTTTTTTTTTTTTGTAGAAAGAGAATGAAAATGTATATGAGGCCAGAGAAGGAACTAAATTCCCTGTGAAGTGGACTGCTCCAGAGGCCATCCATGACAACAAGTTCAGTATCAAATCTGATGTTTGGTCCTTTGGAATTCTGCTGTATGAGATCATGACATTTGGACAGATGCCTTACCAGGGTGAGCCTTTCATCAGCCTCATTATCAATCATCTAAAATGTTTCACTGAACAAAGATTTACAGAAAATGAAAAACAGAATTTTCTGAAACATCAAAGTGTGATTGTCTGATGATTTTTGAGCTATGAAAAGTCTCAAACCTTTGGTTTCTTCTGTTATTCTTCCAGCCATGACAAACTACCAGGTGGTCCAGAAGGTTCCCCAGGGCTACAGGATGCCATGCCCCCCCACCTGCCCCAAAGTCATGTATGACATTATGATTGAATGCTGGAAGGAGAACGAACAGGATCGGCCCACATTTGAAACCCTGCAGTGGAAGCTGGAGGACTTCTTTGACCTGGACGCAGCCTCCTATGACGACGCTGCCCGTTACTAGCGCCCTGACCGAGCTGTGACACGTGGAAAGAAAGGAAAAGTTTTCTCTTTGCAGTATCACAGTCAGGACCAGCTGAATCCAAACATGAACAAACAGCACGTTGATGTTTTTCTGAAGTAATAGATTCAAATAGAAAATTCCACTCACTGCGGCCAAATGAAGGATCTGAAATGTTTGATCTGTATGTGATAGAATACTGTGACTGTAACCGACATGCAGTGGGGAAGCTTTTACCACAGCAATAGTTTGTCGTGACACTCCTGGCCTTGCCTTGTTTGGCAGCTGAATGCACTCTCAGACAGGCTGTATACGTGTGGAGCCAAACTCTTCAAGCTTACTTGACTGGAGGAGGCCTCTTTCAGCAGAGACAGAAAGCTGCTATCTGTCCATCCCGATGAACCGGTTGTTCCTTCACTCAGCATAGCTCGCATTCTTTCCACTGGCTACCTGCAGACGATTACCACAAGGTTCCTGAGAGGATTTATGAGTCATGTTCACTTGCAAGCTCAATCTGTTTGGCTTTGTGTCTTTGAGTGAGCGGTGTGTATTATCACCCGATCTCATTCCTGACTGCATTTGTAGCAACCAGAAGTGATGTAACATTATTCAAAGGTAAGTGACTGTCTTTGGCCCACTAAAGCATGAAAAGATCATCTCCTTATCAAGAAGCCACTTCTGCTTTCCTTATCTAAAAGTACTCTAAAGTCCACGCCTTCCTTACATATGCAAATGATTTCACTTAAGGCACATTTCGTCTGCCACTGCCATAACTGCTACAAGACAGCTAAAGACAAAAGAGCGTGGTCAGGTGTGTATGGAGGCCTGCAGGTGACCAAAAAAAAATTATATTAACATTTTAATAAATATTTAAAGCTGCATTCATTTTCGCCACACTCAAATGTAAAACTGCAGCAGTAGGAAGGGAGGATGCAGATCGTTGTCTTCTCTTGCCAGCTGTGTTTTGAGATTCAGGTGCCTTGATGTTGAGTCATTCCTTTATATTAATATGGCTAGTTTATGGCATTCAGTATATGCGTCCTTGTCTCCTCAGGATTGTCTGTGTTATTGCATTGTATGCCATTAGCCTGTTGATAGCTTTGGTTGCTATCATTTGCCTGCACATATACCACTCTGTTAGCTCTGTGGTAACATCTGTTCTACTGTAAATCAGCCATGTGTTTAATGCAGTTTGCTTTAGACTTTGGATGGAGATGGAGGTACATCAGATTTTGCTCAAATGATGTTGTTTGACATCCTTTAAGTATGTTAAAGATTGTTTTTAATGTTCTGTTAATTTGTGCACTCAAATTCAGTACTTGAGAGCATAAATGTTTATCAGAGTGCACACAGGAATGAGTTTTTTTTTCTTCTTTATACCTGCCAGGTCCCATGGCTTTGGCAGTCCAGGTGCCCAGAACTTGTTCTGTGCTTGTTTTCTCAGGCCTGTGGTAGCTACATCATATTGCCTATAACTCTGCAGTGCACTCATCTCTCTCTGCTTTCATTGAGCTGAATGCATTGCTTTGGAAGTCTTGCTCAGGTGGCACTTACAGTATAATGGCTCAATGACTGAACAATGTGATGTTGGACTTTAATCCCTCTTTTTTAATTGTTTTTGTTAAAAGCTGCAGGGCTGCTTTCAGATCTGTGGCCACATTTCTTTCTGACCATCAGTAGCCAACACTGAAGAGACGGATGCTTGACATATAAGTGGTTAATCCTAATGGATTAGCTCATGCTCTAATGATTTTATAGGATGTATTCAGTGTTGTGAACAAAATCTTGTTAAGTGTACATTAAACCATGGCAGTGTTTATAATTATACTGTATTTTAACATAATTATCATTTATGCATGTCACAATTAAATGACTTATATTTACTATGATCTTAGTTGGGTTATTGGTTTTGATGAAGTGTTTGAATTAAGATCAGCCACATCAAGATCAATCAGAAGACATAACAGGATGTGCAGGATGAGTCCATTATGAGGAGGATACAAATCATTTACAAATATAAATCAAATAGGTTTAATAGAAGTCAGCAGGCTGCAGAGCTGCTGTCGTGTTTCTGTGGAACCATTTCCCTGCTGACATTTTGTATTTGTCCAGTACACTCATCTTTTCACCTTAGCTTTAAGTTACCTATTCTCATGGCTACTCTGTCGCCAAACCTGTTGCCATTATTATTTTCAATGGACTGCAATTAATTGTTTCAACCTCTTTTATTACTCTGTAGAAATTGTGTGTGTGCTTATGTGTGTTTGAAGCTCTTTGTGGTATGGGGGAGGTTTTAAGGTACTGCCAGTCCACTGAGAAGTTTCTCAGTGTCTTCTCTGGTTCACATTCTTTGCAGATGTTTGCACTTTATTTACCTAATATTGTCATTGTATTTGCCATATTGTGAATATGCTATTGTTATTTTTGTCTATTCTGTGTATTCTGCAAGCTTGTCTGCACCTGTTGCTCTTCTTGAGATTTCTTCATTTTGTTTTTTCATTAAAGGTTTCTCTTTTTTTTGAGTTGTGTTGTACAGATTAGTCCTCTGAGGCAAATTTGTGATGTTGATCTATGGAAAAACTACTACAGAGCACCCTGGCAGCCTATAATAAAGTGACTACAATTGATTGACAGTGCAGCATTTGTTTGTTTTTTTTTGTTTTTTTTTTGCGTGAGAAGATAAAAATTAAATGCAGGGCTTCTGTAGAACAATTTCCATTAAAATATTTTGAAAAGCAAAACTTTCATTTCATGCATTCTTCAAAATTTCTACCCTATTTCAAATACACCAAATGTGCAACTTCAGTGAGTTTTACTTTGACTACAAAGTTTAGTAAACAATATGAAGTGAATGAATAGCTTGGATAATTTGTCTTTCTAGAACATCTGATAACAAAATTCATATGAACTGACTATAGTTTTAATAAAAATACACTGACTTTCTGACACACTACCTATATTCTCTGGACTGTTTGTCAAACAGTGTACATGTAATATTCCAGTTTGGCCACACAGTGGTGCTGACACCCTCCTGCTTACACTCAAGCCTCACATCTTCCTACCATCTCACTGCAGCCAGCAGACTCCGTTAACATTCCCAAAGCAAAACCACTCACGTGTGACAGGTTAACCTCCAGCCTTTTGTGCCGACGTAACTCTTACATTTTTAGTGTCTGAACTTAAATCCCTCTGATATGTATTCCTTCTACCCATCTCTGTCAGAGAGGAGTGTGTGAGTGGAATGAAATCAGTGAATGGTCACAGGAAGCTGTCACTCTGGTGATCTTAGGGATGTTTTCCATGAATATCTTGACTGATAACTTCCGCCTGACTGATAACCCATCTATAAACAGATGGCATATATTGTACATTTGGTTGTTTCGTTTAAGACAACCAGTCTCGAATTTGCAGGTAGCTGCACATTATTTTGAATGTTGATACATATTTCTGTTATTTAAATATAACAAATTACAGTCTACACATATTAACCACACAGAGGAATGACTTAAGTGATGACATCCATGTCTGTTTTTATTCAGACTTCCGATATTATGATAATGTGTCCATTGACAGATACACACACCATTCACTGGGGTATTTTACACATGGGTTGGCTAAATCAAATATATTCTTCGGAGAATTGCTGCAGTTCCCTGCAGAAGCTGGGGCCTCTTTTGTATTTGTCCAGTAGCACTCAAGTATGGCATGTCTGCACTTGTACTGTCTAAAATTTTAGCAGATGAGCTGAGGAGCAAAGGTCACATAAAGTGTTGTTGGCTCCCAGTTCAGACATTGGAAAGGCTCAGCTGTGCTGGTATGTGCTGGCATGTTAACATGCCAGCATGCAGCATGTAGTTTACACAATGTCAGCCTCAGCTGTCCTTGTCATCCTCTGGTGTACTGTCAGCTTAGTCTGAACATTAACATGCAAAAATGCAAATGAGAGCATGTTAACATGCCAATGTTTAACACATTTGTTAGTAGACCATCCAGAACACACACACAGGGAGAGCAGCACAACCAACATGATGGTCTAAAGCTGCTCAAAGCAGCTGAATGTTCATCACACCACATTCGCTGTCAGACAGTGCAAACAACATGTTAGGGATTTACCTGAATATGGCCTGAAAATCCTGTTTGTCCTGAGGGTGATGCTAGAAGATTGGTCATTAAAAGGTCGTCAAATGAGTTTCTGTGAGTACTTTCGAACTAAGGGAGATATGGAGCTGTGGCCATCTCAGGCTTATTCATTAGCTGTTTAGCTACCAGTTGACTACAACTGTCCAATAATAATAATGCACGTGTACAGTATACATACATTTTTGAGGAAAAAAATGCATATACAAGATCCCAACAATATTCTGCCACAGAAAGCAGTCATCTCACCAACACACACTAAGTAAAATATTTACAGTATTATGAAAGATATCTGCGAGTAGAATTTTGATGTCCTTCAAATGTGTACTGCATGAGTATGGTGTACTGGGGTCCTTGCTATGAGCCATGGAGTCCTTCTATAACCAGTGGGTATTGGGCTCTGCCAGGGTTGTCCCTTGTCACCAAGATTTTCATGGACAGGATATCAAGAAAGACACAGCTCAGGGGTGGAGAGTATCTGGTTTGGGGACCTCAGAATTGCTTCTCTACTCTTTGCAGATGATGTGGTTCTGTTGGCTTCATCAGATTGTGACCTCCATCACACACAGTGGTGGTTTGCAGTATAGGGTGGAGCTGTTGGGATGAGAGTCAGCACATCCAAGTCTGAGGCCATTCTCTGTGGGAAAATGGTGGATTGCTCCCTCTGGAAGTGAGTTTCTTCCCCATGTGAACAAATTTGAGTTAAAGTATCTCGAGGTGTCTTCAGGTGTTCATGTGTATGGCTGAGTGTAAGATTGACGGCCCATCATGGTGAAAAGAGAGCTGAGACAGAGGGCAAAGCTTTCAATTCACAAGCTGATCTACATTTCAACCTGTATCTCTAGCCAAAAGCTTTAACTGGTAACAAAAAGAATGAGGTTGCGGATGAAAGCTGCAAAGGATAGTTGGGTAAGTAAGGAAGGAGCTCAGACATCAAGAGGCAGCTGGAGCCAGTTCACATGGTTTGGCCAGTTGATGTCCAGGAGTTATTCTGGTCAGCACGTTCAACTGGTATCAGACCCTGGGGCAGGCCAGAGAACACATTGGTGAGATTATATATTTCATCTGGCTTGGTAATACAGCAGGACCCCCCAGTACAAAGTATTGTGTCATAAATTAAATTAAATTAAAACATGGGTATGCTGATGCTTTCCACATGTCAGTGATGACATCTCTACTGATGTGTTGATGTGATATGCGATGCAGCTCCCTCCACCACCCCAACCTAGTCTTTATGTGCTAAGGTTTTGAAACTGTTGACTAAGATATAATATTCATATATGTGTTTGTTACATGGGGAAAAGTTCTTCCAGCAGAAAACCAAATGGTGAATTCCTTCACGTAGATGACACATTTATTTCTGACAGCTTTCAGTGGTGCACCTGTAGGGCAAACAAAGCTATATGAAAATATTCCTCCAAGACAAAAGTGACTACATTTGAGTTGCAGTTATCTGCTCTCTGTGCCAGTGGCTGGAGACACTTGAAAGTGCTCAATAATAATTTAGGCCTGGTACTCACTCAAACATGTTGGAAGTGATTGTTGCTATAGGCCTCATTATGTTCCAAGGCTAACCACATGCAGCACTGTAAGCTCACTAACTTGATAATTAAGTTGTTCAGACAGCCACAGTACAACAAGCATGAGTCTTGATGCATCTTAATTCGGTGGAGAGGCTGTGCTGGACTGTTCAAAAGCTTTTTCAAAACATTTCACAGTGATAAACTATTTGCATAATTTGGATAATGAATAAGTAGCAGTGCAAAATAATCCATCTTCCTTTTAGTGTCTCAGGAACACATAAGGCTGAGGATCCACCTTGGAAAAGCACCTGTCTTTTTCCATTAAAAAGTGTATTTTTCCCCATTTACCATAATGCCTCACAATAACAAGAATGTGTTCTAATGCAACCGCCTGTAAAACCACAGCAGATTTGCCTGTGGTCATAAATTACAAGCAGACAACGGGTGATTGCCTCTCAAAGGGAAAACAAGTGGATGAGACAGGTTTAGTGAGAATTATTCAAATGAATTGCTCTTGTTTGCATAGAGAAAAGGGGATTTTGAAAAGATGGGCTGCCTAGAATGGGATGGGTAATTCGTTTTGCAGCCAACATATTTATGAGCACAGAGTTAATTCCGTTATTCACAGGGACATGTCAAAACTCTGGATGTGTTTCTCCTCCTCTTACTCATAGCTGAAGACATGAATTACTGTGACAAAATTCCAGTGTATGGAGAATGTAGAGTGTGTTTGGAGTCCTGTTGAATGCACTGTTTAATTCAAACTGTGTGATTTACATGTTGTGGGTCAGCATTATGGCGCCTTTATATCATAAAATCTATGGGAGAGACAATAAAATTGTATTGAAGTTAAGATTTCCTTTCATGGGGTTTTGGGGTTATCAACATGACAAATTGCTTGTTTTTGTTTTCCATTTGAAAAGAGCTGCTCTCCTTTTGAACTCATATTATCTACTACCCCATTTACGCAGTCCTGCTTAGAGTTCTGCACAAGCCTACAACTGAGACCTGATTCTGTGACACACACACACACACACACACACACACACATATATGCACATATGCGTGTGTGTGTGTGTGTGTGTGTGTGTGTGTGTGTACATACATACATGCACTACCACACTAGCACTGATAGCATTTACAGTTGCCATGTTTTAACCAATAGCCAATTAACATTCTATAATTACCTCTCTAGATTTTTTCTTTGTTTAGTCTTTAATGGTGGAGTCCACCATTCCCATGGAGGATTACAATTACCTACTTACAGATCAGGGATTCGAAGACAATGATGCAACATGTAATCTAGCATCATTGTCTGTAATTTTTACTCACTGATATCAGCCTCACTGTTTGCTGTTCACTCTCCGACTGCGTGAAGTTACTGATGCTAATGCTAACAGAACAATCCCTCCTGCTGCTTTATATTAAAAGCTTTTAACTGGCAAAACACAAGGATTTTATTATGATGCAGTCACAGGAAACAAAATGCACTTCTTACAGAGGTTATTGCTGACTGTGATCACAATCACTGCTGTAGAGTTAGGCCGTGCTTTGAGTGAAATAAGAAAAACCTGAGCAAGCAGGAGCGCTTTAAGTACTGTCGTCAGCCATCTCTGAAACGCTCTTTTCTATAGATCACTCAGTCACAGGAAGAGAAACATTCTGTCTTTTATCAGCAAGCATAAATGCAGAGAAAGATTATTCTTTATCCTCACAGTGAACGATGCACGTTTGACAGCAAGTGTTACATTTTAAAAGGAGTAGATGAGTATGAAGTAATGGAGTACACCCCCTCTCACACTATGCTCCATAGCTCTAATGCACTTTGAGTGATGTGACAGCCCACTTACAGACAGGAAGGACAAGCATACGTTTGCATCTTGTATTCTCTTATTCCATCATACCGTCCACTCTGGTAGAAATCACGGGTGGTGTTGACATACAGAGGAAATCTATCATCATCATCTGTCACAGTCCTTAGCTGGCCTGCTGAGTGTGTACTCAACAAACGTGCAGGTCAATACCTAATCTGCTGTACATGTACGGATCCAGTATTTGATTGAGTTGGAAGTGGTTCTGAATAGTCTGATGCTGACTCTCTCATAAATGCCTTGGGTACAATCAATCAAAGGCGACAAAGCTGGTGGATCATTGTTTTGTTTATATGAATTTAAGTAGTGACTCCCAACCACTTGTACTCCAGGAAGCACTTAGAAAGATTCTAGAGTGGCTTAACTAATTTGACAAAATGGAAATTACAATTTGATTGAAAAATATTGTATATATGTATTCAGAGACATATGTAACACCTGGAAACTATATGCTGAAACTGAATGTGAAAAAAATGGATAAATGGTTGAAATAGCTCACTAAAGGTAATAGATAGTTACAAGTAACAGATAAATGCTTAATAGAGAAAAGTGAATGTAAGAAATACATGGTTAAAAAAGTAACAGGTAAGTGGGTAAAAAACAGGTAAAAAAAAAAACGCCTATTGGAAAAAGTTGAATGATGAAAAAGTTTGCTTAAAGTAGTGGTTAAGTTGTTGAAATGCATAGCTAAAACTATTACGTAAACTGCTGCAAAAGATAGCTAAAAGTAGTATGTGGGACTAAATCATTGATATAGAAAGCAAAAAGTAGCTTATTGGATAAACGGTTGAAACGGAACTCTCAGCAATAGTACTACAACTGTAACATTATGTGGAAAAATACTGCAACAATATCAACTCTCGTATAATTGATAGTGTTAAATAACATCCACTCCGATGAGCACATTTGACTGATGAAGAGGTACCTGAATCACCTGACAGGGCCGTGGAAATCCATCAGACAAAACAGCTTGGGACATTAGCTGTTACAGAACATTTCAAGTGTTTAGCTCTCCTTCATTTGTCCTTCTGGAGGCAACCTGTGAACATGCTTGGAGCCCTGCTGGCTGGGAGATGAGGATGTCCTTAGGGTCAGTTTAGTTTAGGAGGCTGAAACGGTGTAATTATATTTGTGGTGTGGGATTAGGTGAGGTTCAGGAAGCCATCTCTGTTGGGGTTGGAACACGCTGCTGTGTGGGTGACATGATGGATGGACTCCTCCCAGGCTGCTCAAATTGATCCCTCAAACTCTAATGGCCCAGGGAGAGGGGCCAGTATGGGAACATCTTCTAAGAGATGAATGACCCGTACCTGGAGTCCTGTGCCCCTTCTTTCCAGGCCTGGACCATCACATCTTCATCATGCATCGATTGGCAGTGGCGATAAATGCCTTGCTGCGGTTATGGTTAGATGAGCCTGGAAAACAAAGCAGGCTCCTCTCTAGCAGAAACCTAGAATATATTAGCAACCCAGTGTGTACCTCTATCTTTAATTACCTCCACTTTGGAGGGCTGCAGAATTGGCTAAATCATGTGCTGCATTCTGTAAACGTAAAACAAGGAACACAGGACCAGGTGACCAGGTGCTGCAGTGACTGTGCGCATGTGCCAACCGTGCGTGCAGCCTGTTGCAGTTGCTCTTGTTTGTTTTCTTAGTTTTCCAAACTTTTTTACTTTATTCTTTACTTTTACCGTGTGTATTTTTATGACTTACATCTTGAAGCTGTGCCCTCTCTAAACATGTTGGTTGAGAGAGTTCTGGTCTGTTTCTTCGCTACAGAATTAAGATAAGATTTCCTTTATTAGTCCCACAGTGGGGAAATTTCCTGTATTATAGCAGCAAAGTGGATAACAAAAAATAGAAGGTATCAGTAAAAAAGACATTAAATAGCAAACAAGCAATATAAACAATATAACAAGGAATATTGAAAAATATGAACTATTTAAACAAGGGGAAATACAGAAACTAGCAACCTAGTATGGGGAAATGTAAAATATGGGAGTGGTAAAAATATATAGTGTTTTCAACTTTACACCATGGCACAGAGGAATACCAATATTGCACATTGGAAATTAGAGATTCACCAGGTACTGATACTGCACATTGGATGATAGTACTCCTGACTGGAGTATTGCTATTGCACAAAGGAGTAATAATACACCTGACTGAAAGATTGATATATTGCACCTTAAGTTGAAATTCCCCTTGAGCTAAAAATTTTCACAGTATAAGTGAACACAGTTGATGTGTATTATAGTGCAGTCAGTTTGAAAGTCTTGGTGAGTGTGTGGTCTATTGGGAGCAACCGCTGGTTGTAAAGTCTGATGCAGGAAGGAAGGACCTGCGATAGCGTTCCTTCACACACTTTGGATGAAGCAGTCTGTCACTGAAGGATCTCTCCAGTGCTGTCAAAGTGTCCTGCAGGGGGTGGGAATCGTTCTGGATCATGGATGACAGCTTAGCCATCATCCTCCTCTCTCCTACCACCTCCACTGAGTCGAGGGGGCATCCCAGGACAGAGCTGGCCTTCTTGATCAGTTTATCAAGTCTCTTCCTATCAGCTGTCGAGATGCTGCTCCCCCAGCAGACCACTCCATAAAAGATGGCTGATGCCACCACAGTGTCATAAAAGGTCTTTAGGAGTGCCCCCTGCACTCCAAATGACCTCAGTCTCCTGAGCAGATAAAGTCTGCTCTGGCCTTTCTTGTAAAGTGTGGTTTTGTTGTGAGTCCAGTCTAGTTTATTGTTCAGGTTAACACCCAGGTACTTATAAGATGTCACCATCTCGATGTCCGTTCCCTAGATGTTCATCCAGTGTCAGGGGGCAGAGTGTTCGTCTGTGGAAATCCACCACCAGTTCTTTGGTTTTCCCTGCATTGATCTGGAGGCAGTTCCACTGGCACCAGTCCATGAAGTCCTGTGTCCTTGCTATTCTTACTGCGCAGCGACTTCATGGCTGCATTGTTTACTCCAGAGATCAGCTGATCACGCTGAGGCAGGCCGGCTTGTCGGCCAGAACATCAGAGATCCCCGCTGAAATGTGGAGGAAAACACACAGAGGATGCAGGGGAGGACTGAAACAGCGGAGGAAAAGAGCTGGGTCGAGACAACGAAGGTTTATGGACAAGAGGAGATATAAGCCATGTCTCCCCTCTCTCAGCATGGGCAACGTAAGGTCACTGGACTGTTCAGGCCGACCGGGATTGCACGGAGAGCAGTAAGCGTAAAGGAGGGGGGCTTGCCGTTCTAGTCAACAACCAATGGTGTAATCCTGGTCACATTACCATCAAGGAACGTATCTGTTGCCCAGACATTGAACTGTTGGCTGTTGGGTTCAGGCCAGCTCTGTGGAGTTCTTCACTATGTCTTCGACATGAGCCTAAGTCTCCAGAGGGTCCCCATGCTGTGGAAGACGTCCTGCCTCGTTCCTGTGCCAAAGACTTCACGGCCCAGGGCCTCCAAGGACTACAGACCTGTGACATTGACCTCCCACATTATGAAGACCCTGGAGAGAATTGTCCTGGAGCAGCTCCGGCCCATGGTCAAGCCACTCTTGGACCCCCTCCAGTTCACCTATCAGCCCCAACTTGGAGTTGAGGACGCCATCATCTACCTGTTCAACTGTGTCTATGCCCACCTGGACAAGCTGGCGAGCACTGTGAGGGTTATGTTTTTTGACTTCTCCAGTGCATTTAACACCATTCGTTCAGCTCTACTGGGTGACAAGCTGACAGCATTGCAGGTGGACGCCCCCCTAGTGTCCTGGATTGTGGACTACCTGACTGGCAGACCACAGTATGTGCGCCTGCAACACTGTGTGTCAGACAGAGTGGTCAGCAACACTGGGGCCCCGCAGGGGATTGTCCTCTCTCCCTTCCTCTTCACCCTCTACACCATGGACTTCAACTATTGCACACAGACCTGCCATCTTCAGAAGTTTTCTGATGACTCTGCGATAGTTGGATGTATCAGTAAGGGTGATGAGGATGAGTACAGGGATGCTGTGGACAACTTTGTCACATGGTGTGAGCAGGACCATCTGCAACTAAATGTGGCAAATACTAAGGAACTGGTAGTGGACCTGAGGAGAACCAAGGCACCGGTGACCCCTGTTTCCATCCAGAGGGTCAGTGTGGACATTGTGGAGGATTACAAGTACCTGGGGGTACATATTGACAATAAACTGGACTGGGCAAAGAACACTGATGCTCTCTACAGGAAGGGCCAGAGTCGTCTCTATTTTCTGAAGCGACTGAGGTCCTTCAACATCTGCTGGACTATGCTCAGGATCTTCTGTGAGTCTGTGGTGGCTAGTGCTATTCTCTATGCTGTTGCATGCTGGGCCAGCAGGCTGAGGATGGCGGATGCCAACAGACTCAACAAACTGACCCGCAAGGCCAGTGACGTTGTGGGAATGGAGTGTGACTCTCTGATGGTGGTGTCAGAAAGGAGGATGCTGACTAAGCTATGGACTGTCTTGGACAACGTCTCACACCCACTTCATGATGTGCTGGTCAGGCACAAGAGTACTTTCAGTGAGAGACTCATCCCACCAAAATGCATGACTGACCACCACAGGAAATCATTCCTGCCTGTGGCCATAAACTGTACAACTCCTCCCTCTGAATGACCCTTGGACTTTTTCAATATATATGTGTACATATTGTTTATATATATATATAGTTTTTTTTTTCCTCTTCTAATTAATCTCTTCTATCTCTTCTTTTCTTATAAGGAGCACCTGTGACAAAAACAATTTCCCCTCGGGGATCAATAAAGTATTTCTGATTCTGATTCTGATTCTGATGCCCTGGACTGGAGTCTGTCTGGAGCCTTACGGAGAAACAGACAAGACAAATGGCATATTAGCCAGCGGTGGAAGAAGAACTCTATTATCTCTACATTATCAGCTTTAGCTTTATCATTATGCAAAATGGCTCTTTCTGAATATCATATCATTATATACATTTGCAGTATGATGATATTATACTATTATTGATGCAGCAAAAACACAATTTAATGTTGCTTATGTTTTCAAATATTATTGTAAGTGTACAAATTATAATCAAGAATTAAATCAATAAATCATTTAATGATGCAGAATGATGAATGAAAACTGAATGTGAATTAGAACAGATATCCCAAACATTTCTCTGTGTCTAAGAATGAAGCATTGTTGAGTCGATTGATTTCCAACTAGCAGGTGGGCATGGCTGAGTACTGAAATGAGTATAAGTACACAAAAAGTATCTCAAAATTGTGTGTGAGAGAACTCGTAAATGTACTTGTACAATTGCTCTTTCCTGCTGAACATGAAGGCACACGCTCCCTCTCCACTATTTGTGTTGCACAGCCATGCTTGTAATTTAAGCATTGATTTAAAGATTCATGCTGATTGATGAATGTAGATACAGAAGTAATAAGCCTAAAGTCTAATTTTATTTTTTTCCACAATTCCTCCCCCTCACACAATCCCTCTCTGTTTAAACATTTACAGCATCCATTCCTTTCACTCACGTCCTCAATTAAAGATCAAAATCTTTGCATTTTAATTGGAATTATATTAGCCCATTTAACGCTTTGTGTCATTAAACTTTTATCCATAATTTAAAAAAAAAAAAAACAGGATTCATCTTGGTGAAAATATCTCCAGATGACACTCTGGTGAAATGGGGCTGATGACATTGGGCTGTAGCAGTGAAGTGTAATTTGTCCAAAGCTGGTGACACTTGCCCAGGTCTTGAAAACTGAGTCAAGCTGTTACCTCAGTGTGTGACAGAGGACACCTGCTCCATCCGCGGGCCACTGCGCTTCAGCCGGCCGGGTGTTTTAGAGAATCACTCTCTCCTGGGAGGTCATAGTTCCTGCCTTTGTGTTGTATTTTTGTTGTTATCACTGTGTGAACACTAATGAGTCGTTATCCCCCATGATGTCCATACCATTTTCTAATAGGGCTGCCACCTCTTATTTACTACATTTTGAACATGGGGGAAAAACACAGTATTTGATTTATAATTTTATTGTATTTGTCACAAAGGCCTCACCTTAAATTTCAGGAGTCTGCATGTTAAATATGAACACTTTATAATTTATTAATGGACTACCAACATTTAGAAATAAGTGATTACCAAAAACCAAAAGGGATTTCTCACAACCTCATACCATAATTATTATATCTAATCTATAAAGCACTGTCTGAGAGGATTACTTACCTTTTCGAAAAGGGGCTGCAGAGGATCTGATCCAGAATCCATGTATTAACACCTTATTAAGCATTTATTGATAGCTAACGTTTATATCTGCATTGTTACCACATATAAAACATAAACACCAGCCACAGGGGATTTTCCAGAACCTGGTAACTCCAAAACTGTTGCACTGACTGGTTCATACAACCACTCCTGGAAAAGAGCTGCAGAGACTCTGATTCTAAATGTATTTATGTCATTAACATCTTATTAAACATTTATTCATGGATTGTCAACTTTCAGAACTGTATTATGACCTTTAAAGACAAATACCATCCAGTGAGATTTCTCACAACCTGGCAACCCAAGATGTGTTCTTCTAACTATATACTTATAGCTTATAGCTAATCTGTCATTAAGAAAGCATTAAAGGGTTCATAGGTTGCAGCTCTTTCAGTGTTAATGAATGCTTTGTGCATGTAACCAATGATTGTATTATTGTTGCAATTTCTAAACCCTTTCATAACAGGCGCTTGAGAGAGTGATACCCACATGGAAAATATTGATCTTAATAGCCAGAGTAATGAGAGGCACGCTCAGTGTGTTTACAAATGTCCACAGTGTTGTCAGACTCAGCTGGCTTTGTCAGAAGCCAAGGTGTTCATCAATGATGGCCATGTTCATAGCAGAAGTTTGAGTTGAGTCCAGTTTCCTCACCTCTTCTGTCAAGGCTTCATTCTCATGCAGAGCAACTGTTGTGAAGGGGGCTAAATTACCCAGAATCCCACTGTGTTACCATATGCTTCACCCATTTTGTCAGAGGCTCACGTTGAGGAGAAGTCTGCTGTTAACCGTCTGAGATCAAAGGCAAAAGTCCCGCATATAAAAGTTGATTAGTGCAGAGAAACAGACAGATGATAGCTGAGCTTTGTTTTGTCAGAAACCCAGATTGTGCATAAAGTGGAGAAATGGTGTGAAATCATTTTGTTTCTTACCCAGCGTCTTCTTCAAAGTCAGATTTTTCTTTCTGTTTTCTTTCTGATTAGCATCAAAGTAATTATTAACATTACTGAAACAAATCTTGGCCGAAATCTCAAAGCCTGACAGAGCATCCCTGCATCCCCATGGAGCTTTGACTGCTCCAGCTCTCTATAAAGTGCTAATGAGCTTCTACCAATTTGAAAAATGAACTTGACAACAGATGCTTGTGTTTCTCCTAGAAATTAAATGCCTGAACAACAGCCAGAAATGTCCCTTTTCACCTCTGTATCTGCCGTGCCAAGTACTCTTTGACATTGGTCCAGATGTCCAAGTCTATCAAATGGTGTTCGAGGACTGCCATGACCATTGGCAAAGCTGGCCAAGAAAGCACTCGGATTTTCTAATCTGCCACGGGTCTTTGTGACTTTGAATATAAAAAGCTTGCCCTTCAACTCGCATGTCCTCTTCTTTTCTTCTCCTTGTTTGAATGAGCAGAACATGAGGGGTGTCTATCTGCTTTTAACAGACCTGCTACTGTTTCTTATCATCTGTTTGTGCTTTGATGTAAAATTAATAAACCGGTGTCTGTTTGTCATGAACAGCAGAGATTTGTGAATGCCCTGTAGGGACACAAGCTGACCTGATCAAACGTGAAATCAAATCAAATATTGTAGCTTTGTCACTTGTTTGGATTTAAGTGAGATATAACACAGAATTGCCTAGATGAAAGCTTGTTTATGACAACATCCCATCTCATATCTCTGTCTGCATATGAAAAGATTGAACAAGTCAGTTCAAGTAATCTTCATGCCGAGTGTGATTAACAAAAAAAAAATTAAAAAATAAAAATCTGTAATCGTACTCTGTTAGAGCCTCTGCCTCAGAGAGGAAAATGATCGATTACGTTATGCAGTGGACCTTTGTCTTTCTAGCTCCTAGGAATGAAGATAGGCAATCGTCCATCAGACCAGCGCAACTGACTGCTTCCCGGGCCTGAATATATGATTACATTGCTTTGACTCCATTTATCTGCATACCTCCTATTCAGCAGTGTGGACTGGAGTGTGCTCCTCCACCCCAAAAAAACTACAGCCCAGAAAATTCCTCACAAGCTGTCCCAAATCCTCTTAATGCTATCAATCCTGCTTTTGCTCATTCCACTTCATTGTCTCTTTATTTCGGCACTTTCCTGCATGGGGAAGCTTGATTGATTTGGCTTTCAAGGATGGGAGACAGGAAAGTTGGAGAGCTATGCAAAGTGTTTGGGAGCATCGCATAAACTCTGACACAGACAAATGGCTCGGACTGGATCGGCTGAATTATTTGACTTTTGGAATATTTCAGCAGCTTCCTTTCAGACGAGTGGCCTCGTCATTCCTTTTCTCCTGCTTCATAATGTGGTGACAAGCACATCTGTTTCTCTTTGGCCCGTATCACTTAGCTGGAGCAAATGATGAGCAAACCCACAGGCAGCTTTTATAATGACCAGGAGCAGTGCTAGCTTCTTGGACACCCCTGGGTAATAAGTTATGTCTTTTATTAATAGATGGATTGTATTATAAATAGGGAAATTTGCATGTTTCTTACCCACAATAAGATAAGAGGACTAATATCAATTTCACTTTGTGTTCAGTGCAAAAACAGGTCTATGTTGTTTATGGCCAAGTTTAGCAAGCACCAAGCACGCCCACCTGCTCAATCACCTGACACGCCTGGGACTCATCACCAATCAGTGCAATACTCTCACTCGCTCACTCTTTGCCAGATTGTTCTTCGCCTTCATGCAAGACTCTCCATCGTTTATCTTTGCCGGTATCGACCCAGCCTGCCTTTGACCTCGCCTGTTCTCCTGTCCCCTGGTAAATACCTCAGCTTTGTGACTCTGACTACATCTTTTGCCTTGCCCTTCCTGAATCTGAGACTCTGTGAGACTGTCTGCTGCTTGAAGAAGAAGAATCAGAGGGATTCTTCTGAATCAGAGGCATTCTTCTGAATCAGAGGGATTCTTCTGAATCAGAGGGATTCTTCTGAATCAGAGGGACAATCCCCTTTATTTTTCACACAGTTACATTCACACACACACACACACACCATGTGTGTGTATGTGGATTTCCTCCGCCTTTAACTGATCCTGGTCGCCCTTCCTCCGCGGCAGGCCAGGAGCGGCGCCCGGGGACCCAATTCTTTTAATCACCATTGGTCAGGTGGTGATCTTCTTGCATGTTTTTAGTGGGGGTATTTTTATGGAGGATACATGGGGAACACGATGACCACAGGGAGAACAGGCAAACTCCACACAGAAAGGCTCCTTTCCTCAAGCAGCAGGCACTGAAGGCATGGTGGAGGACATACCCCTGGCGCCCACAGTGAGAATCGAACCCAGGACCTTCTAGCTGTGAGGCGACAGTGTTACCATGTGTTACCATAAGAATCAGACCTGATGTGTTTTTAAAGCAGTTAGCACTGGAGCTCTGTTGTGTCAGAGCTCGTCCATGTTGCTTTAGCCTAGCTTAGCAGACAGAGAGCAGGTGAACTGATAGGGCAGCGCCATCAACAGTGGAACAATATGTCCTTGAAAAACACCAAAGCTGAAGAACACCTTGCTCTTTGTTTCGTACCACATTGCATTGTACTAGATGCACAGAGATTAAAATTGATTCAGATTTTCCTTTCCCAAAATTTAAAAACTGCTCCTGCAAAGTGTGTTATCCACAACTTTAAGTGAATCACAAACCTATTTCTTCCTTCGCAAGAGTATATTTTCCTCTAACTGCGGTCCCAAAACAACACTGGATTTACTTAATTTAGGTTCCTCACTGACAAGACTGAACAACTGCTCCTCTAAGGCTACAGCAAATATGCATCAGCAGACATTCAGCCAGTGAATGAAGGAATGGAGCGAACGTAAAACCTTCTTTGCAAACATAGTTAGAGTTTGCCTTGTTATGGAAATCGCAGTGGCATTGATTAACACCATGTGCAAATTAGTCAGACAGAGCTGAGAGGCAGCTGAGAGCCACACAGTGGGACAGGGACTTGGGGGCAATTAACAGCATTGACACCATTTTGTGTGTTGATCCTGAGCAGCAGGGTTTTTGTTGAGAAGTCCCAACAGTGTCAAGCAGCTCTCCCTCACTAATCCGCTGCAAGATTTCCATTTTTAATGAACTTCATTTATTTTTGTTACAACCGTTTAAACATTTCAACAGGGTTTTTTTTTTCATTGCCTATTGGAAGAGGCTTAACTTGATGTATTTCAAATAATTGATGGAATAGGGCTTAGCCAAAATAAGCATGAAATCATTTCTGACCCCATCCAGAAATGAGGCAGAGAGTGGATTCAGAAGCAGTCAACACTGTGCTGAGGACATTGCCCAGCTGCACACTTTATACACAACAATATCTGACTGTATGGCCACACTTCTACAGCTGTTTAGCTCAACAGAGAGAAACAAGTAAGTTAAACTGATGGATCTTTCCTTACACTTTTTTGGTCTTTCCCCATACATTTCATTGAAAAATCCTCCCCCATTTTTTGTCAAATGATGTTATGCATCAAATGTCGCGGGTGGTGGGTCTGTGGGTCACTTCATTAGTGCTGATTATCAGAAATATGCAACAAGTGGAGTGGGAGGAACGCTAATTACCTAAGGTGATGCTAATGGTTATGGAAGCAACCTCTGCATCTCAATGAGCTTAATTTGGTTCTCTGACACTCTTTGAATGACTAATTGCCTGTAGTTAAATGTATACAAGTTTCTTTTAAGGTAAGGTGGTACTTTAGAGAGAGATAACTTAATGATTTCACTAATTGCATACGTTTCTTTATATGCTGCAGTCTGTGCTTGTTGTTACAACTGTAAAGCTGCAGTGAGTGTTTTGTCAGCTCTGTTTTTTTTTTTGTTTTTTGTTTTTTTTTAAAGGAATAGTTCGAAAAAGAGTCTCAACTCTGCATCGTAAGCTGGGGGTTAGTTTAGCATAAAACAGGGGCCCTAATCAAAGGAAATGAAATGCATCTACTGACTCCTCTAAAGACCACGAATTAACACTGATTAGAAAGGAAACTATCAAAGACGGAAGGGTCATTATATCACCATGTGGTATCTAGATTTTATCATTATTATTCATTTATTTGAAACTCAATATTATTAAAGGACACTTCATTTGCAACATTTTTAATTTGTCATGGTGAGTATTTTAATGTGACTCACCATGAGCCCTGTAAAGTATGCCTATAATCATCTTTAGATACTATTTACAGACCAACAGCAAATAAATGAATGTACACATTTGGAAAAATGAGTCGGCAGCTTTTCTCTGAAATGCGTTTCTTTCATTTGCGGGAGGCATGTCTTCATCAAAGGTCATATGACAGAGATATGCTGGGTTTTAATGTGGTTCTTAATGCATCTCCCACAGGCTTCAATATAACTGCCACCAAACTGGCACCAAGCAAAGCATTAAACCATTGATATTGTGATGTAATGACCCTGCCTTCCTTTATAGTTTGGTCTGAACAACGAAGTTTCTGGAGTCTCCAGTGGCCCCTACAACTGGCACCTGACTATCTATTTTCCCCTTTTTCCAGTTATGCTAAGTTTAACTAATTTTCCCCAAAATGTCCAACTATTCCTTGAAGGCATTAGTAGGTTAAGATGTTTCAGTCTGGTTTATTCTTACGCTTTAACTGGAAGTTGCACCATTTGCTTTGCATTCTCCATAATATTGTGGTATAAGTTGGATCTTAAGCCCCATTGAATAGATTTTATATCATCTTAAAATTATTTTGATGACCTGATTTTTTTGCTTTTGAGGTCATTTATGGCATTTGAGAAAGTGGTATTTAGTGGAGTTGCTTAAGACAGAAATGTTAAACTCCTACACATAAGGGCTTTAAGTTGCGAGTCAACATGGAGTGTACTTGATTTAATGTTGTTAAATATCAGCCATATCAGTGTTTCTGTGTCAATTTACTTTTACAAATATCATTAATATTGGCATTGTCTTTGTCATACCCTAAGCATTGACGAGTCTATAATTTCTTGACATCCAGAGTCAGTGTTTGTAGAATTATTTATTTGTGTTATTTGTGTTATATACATATATATATATTGTGTTAAATATGGTATGGTTTAAGTTAGGGAAAGCACATGGCTATGGCAAATAAACTATGGTAAAAGTTTTTGTTAAGGTAGGCAAAAGATTGTTGGGACAAACATGA
This sequence comes from Chaetodon auriga, assembly GCF_051107435.1. Taxonomy (NCBI): domain Eukaryota; kingdom Metazoa; phylum Chordata; class Actinopteri; order Chaetodontiformes; family Chaetodontidae; genus Chaetodon; species Chaetodon auriga. The sequence goes on along the minus strand of NC_135091.1, from coordinate 20,110,969 downwards.
ACTGAAAAGCAACATTTAACTGTTGCATTAAAATGGGACACAAACTGTAATGTAAGCATGAAATGTATTGGATGTGTTCCATGTCGATGCACCACCCTGATTTCCACACAACACTGCACTAGACTACATAAAGGGCACACTACTTCAAGCACTGGCACCAAATTTTGGCCATGCATCAAAGCTTTGTGCTGCAGAATTATCCAATATGAATGGATTTCCTTGTAATACTGGGCTGAATCTGTTACATCAGTAAAACCACACCCCTTGGTGTGGGCAAAACACTGTCATGCAAGAAGCAGCCTTATGGAGAGGCACTGGTGCAGAAACATATATGCTGATGCTGGAAATCATGGTTTTGAAAGGAAAACTCAGTTTTCATAACAGGTCTTGTGATGGCGAGTGCACACTCCTTTCCAAATGAGAACTTGAGAGGCTAAAGTCTGCTCTGCCTTTTCTTCAACAAAGTAAAATGAGAAGTGATGCATTTTACAGTGTACGTTTTGGACACAAAAACAGTGTTTTATTCTGGATGAAGTCATCAAGACCATTCTTGCGGCTAGAAGCAGAGGGGGAAAAAAAAGCCACCACAGCAACAATTTACTGCGCCACTGGAATCACCCTAAAAAATGTAGGTTACTACGTCAAATGTGACTTCTGCATTAGAAATTAAGTGCATTGTAACACAAATAAATCAAGAATCTCTTTTCCAGTGTCTGAAGTGAAACTTTTAAGATGTACTAACATCTGTTAACTGCCACCGGTGCTTACAACTCAATGTGTTTCTGTTTCAAGGTAGGCCTACAGTGTAATTCAATATTTATTGAACCTTATGCTTCCCTTGTTTTGCCTTCCTCAAGGACAGAGGCGGAGATGTTTTGATGTGTACAGGCAGGAAGGTAGGAGCCTCTCACTAATGATCTGGCCAGCTGATAGGGACCTCAGGGTGCTATCTGCTGCAGACTGTAGCAGCAAAACGCAAATTAGGAGGGTCACCAGATAACTAATGAGACCATATTGTCAAGGGACAATGGAACAAAATAGAGTCTGTGGATGAAGAGGTGAAAGTAGAAGAACAAAGGTTTCAGAGGGAGTGTTGAGTGATGAGTGATTCAAAAAGCTACAGGACTAACTGGCCAAGGAAATCAATCACATTAGCTCTTACAGTATGCATTAAAAATCCAGCTGAAACCACAGTTGTGAATAATGTCAAACCAGGAAAATTATTCTCATTGTGCAAAATGTCTCAGATCTTGTCAAACTTGGAAGTCCGCTGGATCCCTACCAGCAAAGACTGTTGTTCTGTCAGCCTTAACCACTTTGTTGTTTTTATAATGAATATGAAATATAAAAATGGCTGACAACTGTTCTCAAGAAAAATACTACAACATACAAATATGATGGAAAGGGAGACAGAAAGCTGCGGCAGGCAACAGTTGAAGATACATAGTGCAAAACCTCCAGTCTCTCTCAGTTGCCTTGTATCAGTCCCTGAAGTTCCACGCACCAAACTGCAACGATTTGGTCTTTCCAAGTTTTATGTGTTCTCATCCTGTGATCTTTTATTGCACTCGTGTAAGTGAATGTCCTTGCACCACTCAGCATAAGATAACGTGACTGGTGACAGCCAGTTTGGATAACAGGAGGCAGATGACACTTTTCTCTTCTCTCTCGTCTGTTAGTGACGTCTGTTACATTAGATACACGCCTACACAACACACACACACACACACACACACACACACACACACACACACACAGATTGTTTATTACATGTCAAGGATAAGGCATGAACAAAGCATGATACGTCCCCTTCTTGGAAACTGGCCAATTACATTTTGTAACGTATGTCTTTTTATAGTACGGGGTTTGGTCAAACCCAACAAGATAAATATGAACATTTGTCTGACAACTGTGTTCATTCTGGCGGAGCTCCTGCAAGAGCTCTGTCATTCTGAGACCAGCGCTGCTATGCTTTACCTGTGGCCTCAGTGAACTGAAGATGTCTCCAGACTGTTCTTGGGCTTCCAACAAAAGCATCAGGGCTAACAAAACCCTCTAGTTCAAATGGCAGCAGAAGGAGTCCGTTGCCTGCTCTCCATGATGTGAGCCTTGCCAAGACCCTTGTCCCTGACTGTTCTTCTCCAGTGCTTTGCTGCCCCACGGCAGCTGCCCCAGGCTTCATAGGCAGCTGTGATGCCACCTAAACACACACACACACAGACACACAAAAAAGATATTTGTTATTGTTTATCATCATGCCTTTTTGCCACTCATCGATATGAGCTCCATGACATCAAAACATAATGAGCCCAAAGCCCCATGTGGGGGCAGAATGTGTTCACACATGTGTTTTGTACTATACATCATTGTAGGTGAAGAAGGCATTGGAAGTTAATTGCAGAAGTTGTAGAATTATTTACAGGATATTCTACCATTAAATCAGGCTTTCACTTTCACAAGCCAAACGTCTTTATTTAACCAAATTATTTAACAATAATTTCGAAGTGATAATTGTTGAAAGAAGACCTCCACCGATTTGATACACTGAGGTCAGTTTACAGTTTATTTACTGTTTGATCAACAGTCAAATGTGGCAGAGGAGGATCTTTGTCAAGTCTGAAAAAAGTAACCCTAGTGATGTCATCAGGGTAATCTTGAGATTTTTTTTTTTTAAAGGGAAGCATTATATGGTGTAGAGTTTAAAAGGTGGAGGCACTTATCAGTTATGCAGGGTCTCATATGAAAGAGTTCACTGGAGAAACCTTTCAGGTCAATTATAAATGAAAAATGGCAACATTCCTTCTCCATGTGAGGATTTGCTACTTTTCTCTGTTTTACATCAATGTCAAAACACTATTTTTGGGTCGGAGAAAACAAGCAAGCTCAAGCAAACACGTCAGTTTCCCACTGGTCTGTTGGAAATTGTCATCAGCATTTTTTACTTTTTCCTCACATTTCATCATCTAAATTAATGTTTAATCAATTAATTGGAAAATAATTTGATTAATGCATAATGAAAAATTTTGTTGTAGCCCTAAAAATGAAATGTGTGATGATGTTTCCATTTCCATTTTGTTTCCTATTACTTCAGGAAGCCAACAATCCTTTCAAACATCTGTAGGAGCCTTCCTCATTTGTTTTCTGAGGCAGAAGAGAAAGGTCCTTTTGGATATGATTAATCCATAAAATCTATAAAAACAAAACAAGTTTATCTTTCCATGCAGTTGTCCAGCATCCTGACACTGAAGGCTGCATGTCCAGTCCTAAATGTGCTGCAGCTGGGACAATGCTGCATCACTGTCAGTCTCAAATGAGAGCAAAAGTAATTGAGCTTGATTAACTTGGCCCTTTGCCACATCATTAGATTGATAGATGGAAGTGGCAGATCAGACAGGAGAAGGCGTGAAGCACTTAAGTCATACAGCAAGGTCGTTCTTACCATGTGACTGACTCATTTGCAGTGTTTGTTTCCACTTGCCTTGGCGCGATGCTTGCAATGTCAATTGCGTGAACGAGGGGCAGATATTTCACTTTCCTGGGTGACCATCTACTTGACGACTGCATTGTAAATGCAAATTGAAAACAGGAGACCATGAATCAGTATGCACATACATATATTCACGGTGTATGGATGGCTGGAGTTGCTATCTGTTTCAGCGCCAAGAAAGGTGTGGTGCCATTCCTTTTATCACATTTATTCAGTTCTATCTGATGAGCCGACCATTCAGAGCAAGTCAGATTTGTTTTTATCCACTTGCATTATTTGTTCTTACTTTCCAAGGTAAGAAATCAAAGAAGCGAGTTGCCTCTGACTGTGAAGCCATTGTCATTGTCATCTTTAGCCATACCATATTACTGCTTATCTATACCAGTGCAATGAGTTTGTTGACCTTTTTTTAAATGGTCAAGTCAGAGGCTGCATTTATAACAGAGTTTCTACCCCGTGGAAGGAGGATTCTATTCACCTAAGAGTGGATTGTAACTTCACTTTTTTATTCTTTTTTTTTTTTTAATCAAGTACTGTACTCATGTACAAATCCACATTGTACTTTGAGTATTTCTGTTCAGTACTATATACTTTAACTGGGGAAATATTGTACTTTTTACTCCTATATTGATTTGAAATCTGTCGTTCCTAATTACTTTGCACATTAAGATTTTACATACAAGTTATAAATTGAGCTCATACAATATGATGCATTTTCTAAATGAAAGCATGCATCAGTATGTAAATTACTTATAATTGGCTTCACCGTGACTAGCTACAATAATGAAGTGCTGCTTACACACAATAATACAGCACGTAATCGTACAATACTCAGAGGAACCATTTGAAAAATTACTGCTTTTACTTTTAATACATCAAGTGTATTTTGTTGATAACAAAATAATATACTCGTAAGCAACATTTTTAACAGATTATTTACATGGACTCTTCACGTCAACTATCCACCCTCAGGTACGCTCTGTGTTACACGTGTGCTATAAGTAGAGGAAAAATATGTTTCTGCCAGCCTACATGTAACCTACTCATGCAATATGAAAGCAATCTTTCAAATATTGTAACTCCACATTGGCAAAACAGAGAGTCCACAGCCATGCTAGCAGCTCTGTATAGCTGCTCTGAGGCCCAGTGGTGCGTTTAACTAAATGCTAATGTCAGCATGCTAACATGCTCACAGAGACAATGCTAATATGCTGATGTTGAGCAGGTTTAATGTTTACCAGCACAGCACAAAGCACAGCTGAGGGTGATGAGAATGTTAGTTTTGCAGGTATTTGGTCATGAGCAAAAGTTACTGGCCTTAGAAGAGCAGTCAGGATTATCGAAATCCTCAGGATTTGTCCTGTGGAAACCATAAATGTCTGTCCTAAATGTCATGGCAATCAATCTATCATGTATATTTGTCTGGACCAAACTGGGACGAAGACAGATTGATGTTGCCATCCGCTAGTGTCACTAAAACAAAGCAATGAGCTCTGTGAATGCTGTTTTTTGTTTTTATTAACTTTATGCTGAACGGAGGAGAAATTAATAAACGGATTAATCTGCACGTTACCTGAGACAATGGAAAGCAATCCTTCCTGACCTTCTTTGTCACTGTAAATCTTCGTATTGCTATCTATACATTAGTTCACAAATTCAAATGTCTGTCTTATGAGGTTTTTGCATTTAACAATATACATCATGAAGCTACACTAAAAGCTTGATCAGACCTCATTTGAATGTGGATTTGTGTGCAGTACTCAAACTCAAGAGGTGCTTTGGGATGCAGTAAGCAGGCTAAGTCTGGAGCGCTGAGTAGAAAATTTAAATTAAAATGCATATGGAGACATCCGTTAATTGGTCTGTGAACATCTCCAGCAGCTGAGAATTCTCTCTGTCTTCTCTGCCTTCATTTAGGGAGAGAGCTTCATCCAGGGAATACGCTATTACTGCTGTTTATGATGTGCTGGGGGGCCGGGGGCCACACCGTTCAGTACTTATGGTTTTCGTGTAGGAAGATTTTTGGGAGAAGGAGATTACACTGATCTAATTAATTACCATCGTAAAAACAGCAAACATCATTAAAGTGTAATTCCATTAGAGCTCCTCATTCCACCAGTATTCATTAGCAGACACAAGTGGAGAACGGGAGACACTGAGCGAGAGAGGAGGGTGCATGTGTCCATGCCCAAACACACTCGTGCACACGCATACACACACACTCTAAAATGAGGTTGGGGTTTTATGCCAAATTCAAATCAGTGTTTGACTGTTAGAATCTGAGATGGACACAGAAGGAACAGCAAGAGTAAAATTCACAGCTGTTGTAATTTTTTTCTAAAGAGGACATATGAGTATTATATAAGGATCCTATGGGATCTTTGTAGGGGCTATCCAAGCATGCAATTGATGAAAAGCAGGGAATCATGCACCGCAGGTCACGGGTGATACGGGTGATTAATGGTGATACTGTATTTTTTCGCAGAGAATGTGCCGCAACTTTTTGCATTCAGTTGCGGATTAGACTTGTTTAGTCAAGGGTGAAATGGTGGCAGCAGTAGTAGAACAGGAGTTTTAAATCAAGAAGAGTAGCACCTGCTCAAAATGCAACATGTATTCTTGCTCTATTGAATAATGACAGATTAAAGAAGGCTTTGGTTTTAATCCAACTTGCTTCTGTTCTCACAGTTGTGGCAGTCATTCATCATTTGTTGATAACATAGTGAAAGTTACACTGGATGATAGAAGAAGCAATGCTAGTTTAGCTAACAATGCCAGAATTCAGCATTCAGAAAGGGCAAAAACAAAGGGAAGGGTTAAAAAATATGGCACTACTCGGCTTCATGCTGCTTTGCTGTTCTTTTCTAAAAAAAAAAATAATAATAATAATCGATCACCCTTCCTGTGTTGTTCTGAGTACAACAATGCATTTGAAAAGTCTTACATCTTAGTTGAAATGCGCATATCTGCGAACACGTCATGTCCAGTCCCTCCACCTCCTGGTAAAACAATACACTTACTGGGATTAGGAACTAATAATCTAGTAATATGAAAATCACATACTACCCTACATTGCTTTAATTCTTTGACTGATGATTTGAATCATTGGTGCGTAGGGGACAGCCTGTGACAACCTAACTGGAGGTAAAAGTGAAAGTGAGTTCACCTGAAACATCACTAATATTGCCTCGGTGGACAAGAAAAACATGTCCACTGAAGCATTTCCAGTGGGCAGATTAAGCTAAAGCAGGAAATTGGTTTATAAAGTGTGATAAAAGTTTGGGTAATAATTTAGTTGACTAAAGTTATTATTAGTGCTCTGAAGTATTGCTAAAACTATTAAAATAAGACTAAGATTTCAGTCTGTTTGATTGGTTGACACCAAAAATTAGTGGTTAGAGAGCTCGACATTCATGTGATGGACCTGCATTCAGATCTTGGTAGACTGTTTGGTGCAAAGTGAAAAGAGAAGTTTTCTCACCCAACAACAACAATCTTATAATTACAAGAAAAAAGCTGAACTGATGTCCTGAACAGTTCGAGCCACATTTAAAAGCAGCAAAACCGATTTCACAATGAAAAGAAAAAAAAAATGGTTTCATCATGTGACACTGTGCCCTAATTGGCAACTTGACATTCTTCAAGTGCACTCTTGATGGAGGGAGCTTTTAAAGATCTCAGTGGTAAGAGGAGAGACGTTCAGAGCACACTGTTTCTCCTCCTTACCTGAGTCTTCACGCTGTCCCTTCACCACAGAGGAGACCATGAAGGAGATCATATAACTAGATGCTCCCAACCCCCTTGCAGAATCCGAAGTCTTATCACCTGACCTATAAGATTATCTAGTTTGTCACTGATAAACTCACAGTAGCAGAATAGTTTGGTTAAGGTCACACTGGATTGCGCTCATTTGGGTGCCTGTCTGTCCTCTTGAGGGACTCTGAAAAGGTCACGAGGAGACAAGGCCTCCACCCCAGGTATATTGCTTTTGTGTATTTGACTTCTATCTCATCAGACTTTTATCACTTAATCCATCTACTTGACCTTTGGAGGAGTCTCCAAAACTATTTCTTTTAACAGATTTTGCATTGAGCCCTGTCGGGTCCCCGAGGACACCACAAGCCGTTTCTGAATGATTAGTGCCCTGCTTTGTTCTGCCTGAATGGGGCTTGTAAGAAAAGCTTTTTCAGTTGGAGATCGGTGGAGGGGAAAGACACTGACAATGCCACAGGAATAAATAACATTCTCACACCCCATAGTCATATCTCACCGGCTACTGACAATAATAAAAAAAAAAATCTTTCAGGGTATGATTTATTACTGGAAGAGTGGAATGCAGATTGTCTGCAAAGTACTCCTATTTACTTCAATACAGTGAATTGCAAAGAAAGTGTCGGCAGGCTGGATTCTTTCCACCTTTGTCTTTCTTTACACATCAGTAAGACTAATGAATGGAAGTTGCACAAGATGTCACAGATCTGTATGTCTCACAGAAAGTGAAATCAGAAAAATCATATATGAGAAAGCAGCTACCACTACTGAATACAAATAGCATCACAGGGTGAGAGCATCCTCCTTAATTCCACCCTTTGCTGTGGTCCATTGTCCATTATGTATCCAATCTGTTGTGATGGAGCAGAGTGGCCACTCCTCACATCCATCTGGTCAAGTGTTGATTGTCTGAGGAATCAGATTGCCCAAGTGGCAATGGACACCCTGCAGTTAACACCACTAGTGCAGGGGAGTAGGAGGGGGAGGCATCTCAGACACTGACACAGTGTCTAAGGAGGGACAGAGGGAAGGGGATCCAAATGTGAAGATTTCAACTCTTAACAAGTGTTTGTGCGATATTCAGGCCAAGAGAAGGAGAAGGAAGGAGAAGGAGAATAACATGTAGAAAAATGTAGAAATGTGTAAAATGTAGCCTGGGTACAGTGGAGAAACTCATGGAGAAACAAGATGTCTGGGCATAACTCGGATTTGCTTTGTGCAGATGTCGAACTCCAGAATTAACCCTCTAACCCTCTTTGTTATAAAGGCATTAGTATTCTTCAAATGAAGGAGCTGTCAGTTTGTCGAACAGCGCCTAAAACCCCGTCCCACCACAGTTTTCTGGCAACAGAACTTGGAGGTCTGCCAAGTTTGTAATTGAGGTGTTTGTAATTTTCAAAAACTTAAAATCCAACAACCTTACCCACTTCACGCAGCAATCAGCCAGATGTGTTCAGTGAGAATGTATGCATGGTTTGAATGGTTATTCCATTGTTCATACAACTTCTTTGGGCACTTTTTGTGTACAATCAAGTACAACCCCACAAATACCTTTGAGGAGAGGCTGTGTCATTAGGCTGTGTAGTTATCCTCGTCCTCTCTGTAACAGCAGACTTTTAACACCATCTCTGAGTGTGGCCATTTGGAACACTTTTGAATTTAGATGTGTGGAGATGACAATATGAAACTGGTAGTGATGGGCACGCCAGTTCTTTTAGATGTACTGAATCACTAGAATCAGTTCACTAGAAAGATTTGTTCAAAAGATTCGTTCACTGAATCGCCGAATCATTCAGTGCTTGGCAAGAGGAGCCAGCGACTCCTGAACTGATATACGGCTGAACGGTTTAAGTTTCAGTTCAGTTCACAGCTTCCAGGACCGGGAGACGAGAGTGTTGTGACTGTGTTGCTTTGACAAACACATTTGTAAATATAAAACTATATATAACTATATTATAAATCATGTTGTATTAAGTGTCCTGTCCTATGGTATGCTATTTAACTGGTCTACTCAGCAAATTGGGCTCAGTGAGTGATCCGTTCACTGAACGTATACCCCACAGTACATTCAGTGAAGGATTCACACTGAATATGCACCGTTCCCTCGCAAATTGTCGCAATGAGATGATCAGACAGTCACGCGTTTTCTCAAACTGCGGGTTTTATACACTACTTGTTACATGCTGTGTCCTACTGTACTGTTGCTGCGGTGGCAAATTTAGCAGAGTTTAAAAAAAAGTTAGTTTTCTCCGAGGTACACTTGAACACAACACACCCCTATCTCCCTCCGTTGCTCCTCATTACTGCCAGCGTTTGTTTATCTGGAAACTAAATCTGTTAAAACAACGGGGAACAACGGTCGCCATGAAGTGTATCCCTCAGAGGCAAATGATTCAGGAGAGTGTAGTTCACTGAGTGATTCATATGGCAAGCCGTTCCTGCCAGAAATACGCCACATTCAGTCGCGTTTCAACTTCATTACGGCGTAAAAAACGGTGTTCTTTTTGCGCATTACGGCGTAAAAAATGGCGTAAAATCTGAAAAAACAGCGTTTTTTACGCCGTAATGAAGTTGAATCGTGACTGAATGTGGTGTATTTCTGGCAGGAACGGCTTGCCATAGATTCATGCGTCGGTGACGCAGCGCAGTCGCCGCGCGCGGTCCCTCCCTCAAGTGATTCGTTCGTTTCTCAGTTCAGTTGAACTGTCAGCAGCGCCGGTGTTGTGTCCTGAAGTGATTCGTTCATTTCTCAGTTCAGTTGAACTGTCAGCTGACAGTTCAACTGTTGAGGAAGTGATCCGGTTCAGTACGTTCACTTAAAAGATTCGTTCTTTTGAACGAATCGTTTGCGAACGAGACAACACTAGAAACTGGTTCGTCCCACACTGATGCCTTTTTCCTGAACCTCTTTTTCCATTGTGTTTGTTCAGAAGAGTGTTCCACCTTAGATTAAGCAAACTCTCTTAAATCTGTCATAATATGTGAGTAGGTGTGTTTGGGAAAATTGGTCATGAACAGAACTGATTTAACCTAATTGCTATGCTTGTTGCATTCACCCAAGTGTCACCCAAGTTACAAGAACAGCTTTGCAATACAGAGCTTCAGGTTCTGTTGTTAGAAGTCAGTTAAGAGAAAGATATGTCATACTTACTGTTATAAAACTGAATGAAAACTATTAAATGATGCTTATATCAATATTATTTGTGCTGTATTTATTCCCTTTGGCCACGAATGGAACATGCTGTAAACACTGCATCTGTATATTACCACAGAAGTTGTTAAGGCTAACATGTTCGGATTCAATAGGTTGTACAACACTTAATAATGTGCACCTCACAGACACAGGGCAACAATAGCACTCATTTGGAGCTGTGTTTATGGTTGTTTACCAATATACATTTTTCCTTTTAGCTCTGCTTTGGTCTCCACCAATTCTTGAAGTCCTATTTATAGAGAACTGGACCAATACCAAATTTTATTCATGCTTAAGTGAGGATTTTAAATGTGAGAAAATTGGTGAATGCAACACATTTTCTTAAATGACTTGCCACTCAAGAAGAAATCTGTTTGCAGGCCCATTGTTTCTGGCTATAAAAACTGACACAAAACCCTCAAATATCAGACCTCCAACTGTCTCACAATTTGCACATCTCTATTAGCAAGCTAGTCAAAGTTTTCTTTCATTATTCAGCCAGCTGAGGTGTGCAATATCATTAGCAGGAAGAGTGTGTGGACAGTGAACAGGCTGGAGTGTCCGAGCACTGGGCTGCTGCCACTACAACTGATGGTCCATTTGGCACAGGCCTGAAGAGTCAATAAGGCGTGCTGACTGCACTTCATATTCTGATGTAAGTGCCAGAGGAATATTTTATATGGTCAAAAATGGTTGGCAGAGTGATTGCATACAGAAGTGCTAATTCAGTTTTTTTTAAGAAATTATAAGGCTAAATTGACAGTGATGAAAAGTGTGGTGTCCAATTAATTCTGTTAAAAAAAAACAAAACTGGTACATCTGTCATCAGGCTGTCTGAAAATCTAAAAATGAATATGTAGCCCTGTGTACCTGAATTTTGTTTGTGCACTAGTTTATTTCTTTTTCAACCTAATTCCTACTTTGCTTTTGTGCAGGAATGTACAGTACTCATGACTGGAAATGCTGAATTTATTCCTATCCAATCTGAGGACAGTGGTCTAATCAATCACCAGGCACTTTCCCTATGGCATCAAGTGATAGATCAAAGTGAAATTCCTTTGTACAGTTGTCTCTTGAAGCAAGAATCTTACCAAAGCCTTCCAAAGTCTGCAAGGGCTAAAAAGTCTGTGACGTGAAATCATATAAAGGCATTAATCACAGAGAGTGATCCTATCCTAAAATGTAAGATTTCTGGTTTGAAATCAGATGTTTGCCTGGGATGTATTAAAGTATGCATGCTTCTATCATCAGAGAGGATTATACCTCATAAGCAAAGGTCTTTTGTTAGACTTTATTAGAATAGCTCCGTCAATCCAATATTGACTCCGAAAGTCATTTTACTTATTTTCAAGCCCTTGTGCAGCTCATTCTGAGGTCAGATATATATATACAAAGATGTAGTTTACTCTGTTATCTATCTTAGTTTTTTAGTCCTTGATTAGGTTGATTTTGATCTTGGCTCTCTCCTACACATCAGCATTCCCCAAGAACATTCTGGATTGAACATGTCCAGACACAGTGATTGAATAAATTCCGGTCCAGTGCTCCACCTGTTCTGTCTCAGTGTCCCTCTAAAGTGAGTGGACTTCCCATTCAAAAATCTATTTGTAGTATGCTAATTAGAAATAGACAAGATTGATGGTAGAATTGCATATTAATTGAATGTCTCGCGCATCATTGAATTCCCCATAGAAGGGTCAAGTGTTTTGGTTTCTATAATCCGACTAAAATAACAACTTCTACATGAATTGCCATTACATTTTATACAGATATTCAAGGTCCTAGTGCTACCATGAGATTGATATTTTGTTTAAAATAAAAAAAGAGAATTATTGGTTAGATTTCCATAAAATTTAGTCCAGATGTATATTATGCTCAGAGGATGAATCCAAAGTAAAGAAGAATCCTGATTTTTATTCCCATTCCTCTTTGGTCACAACTTAAATATCTGCAAAGCTAATGTTAATGCTAAAAACATTAAACTGAGATGGTGAACATGATAAAAAAGACCTGCCAACACAACTGTTTTCGTCAGATTTCTTCTGCATTTCAAGGCCATCTCCCAGCGTCCTCCTGTTTTGTTGTTTCTCCCAGGAATTTGCATGGCCCTTAAACTGTATTATGAATAACTGTCATACATGAATCCCCGATCCATTAATTCTTCAGACATTTCATATGCTTGTCTGACCTCACCCAAGTTTTTTTTTGGATTATACAAACAGTATTTGGACTACAAATTGACATATGATCATAAATTGTCGGAGAAAAGATTGCCAAGTGCTACAAATTAGCTACATCCCGAACGTGTCAGCTACTCAACTACTGACCCACCTGACCTACTGTAGCTCTCACCTTGCAACGCAGAGACTTGCCTGAGAAAGATTTTCCATGAAACCAATCAAAGGCACAGGTGTTTCAGTGTTCAGTGTTGGTCAAAACCTGCATAAAGATGCAATGTGGGTTTGTGATCTGGCAGAGAAACATTGTAATTTACTACATGTGGAGAACAGACGTGTGGAAAATCCATCCTGACAGGGCCGTATGTTAATGGTAACTGCTGTAATTAGGCACCTGGGGGGCAGGGTGGGATTGTAAGTGTATTGGAAGCAAGGTTCTCTGCCTTCATATTTGGGTTTGATTGACACACTGGAACCAGTAGGGAGGTACTGCCAGGCTGGGCAAGTGGAAGCGGCAGATGGGTGGAGAGTGTATCCACTGGTATGTTCCTGTCCAGTTCATTGTCCCCTGATTATAAAGCTGTCCAGACGTGACTAAGCAGCTTAATCAGATTTTTTTCTTTTCCCATGTACCCCATGCTGGCAAAAGAGAACATAATCAGCCATGCTTAGACCATGATGAGGATTCTTCATGCACAATTAATTTCATGGATGGATTATGAGACAATGGACCTCTGGGCATAGACACGTAAAAGGCCCTGAAACCCTAGTCATAGAAGCAAGACCTCTAAACCCTGTGTAGTAATTTTGCGTGTCATTGTGGTTGGTTGGTCTCTTTGTAGCAATTTTGCAGCTATTTGTAGTCATTTTGCTGCTATCTTTAGTAATTTTGGATCTCCTTATAGTTGTTTTGAGTCTCTTCGTGGTTGCTCTGCCACTTTCTCTGGTCCCGAGCTCATTTAAGATCGACTGAGGTGAAGCGGAAAACTTACCTGTAGTCTGACAAGTTAAAATTTGAAATCTTTTTTGAAATCATGGACGCTGTGTCCTCTGGTTTAACAGCCGGCATCCATAATGCTGAATGATCAACATATGCTGCCTCAGTTCCCCAAAGCTTATAGTCTTTGGGAACTGAATGTTGTTAGGAAGAAGCAATGCAACAGAGTGGTAAACATGACCCTGACCCAACTTTTTTGGAACATGTTGATTTGATATTTGATGATGATGTTGTCTTTGTGCTGTTTTCAGTTAAATATGGGGTTTCAGTTTTTTGCAAATCATCACATTCTGTTTCTATTTTCATTTTACACAGTGTAACAGACAACCTTTTTGGAAACTGGGTTTTAATTTTGCATCTCTTTGGGTAATTCTGCACCCTTTTGTGGCAATTTGGTTTATTTGTGATTATTTTGCATCTTTGTAGTTGTTTTGAGTCTCTTTCTGATCACTTTGTATGTCCTTGTAATTGTTCTGAGTCTCTTTGTGATCATTTTGTTTGTTCTGCATCTTTTTGTGACCACTGTGCCTCGTGATGAATCTCTTTGTGGTTGTTTTGGGTTTTTAAGGAGTCATTTTGCATCTTTATGGGAGTTATGCTGCTTTGTAGTAAGTTTGAGTCTCTTTCTGGTCATTTTGTGTCTTTGTTGTAATTTTGCGTATGTGTGTGGTTTTACTGTCTCTTTATAGAAAATTTGTGTTTCTTTGTGGTCATTTTACATCTCTTTGTGGTCAGTCAGGACATTCTTATTTTTAACTGAGCTCTAAAACTTTCTAACAAGACATGTTAGGTCATTTCAAACCGGGGATCTAGTCCAAGAGCCCCCTGACCCTTTGGGTCCCTGGGCCTGTGTCTAGTTGGCCCGTTCAGTAATCCATCCATGATTAATCCCTTCTCCATTTGGTCTGCATGTCCTGATGAGTTAAATGTCAGGGAAGGAGAAGTGTAAAGAGAGTAGTGTCACTGTACTTACACTAAACAGCCATCTATTTGTCCTCTCCCTGGTCACATGAGAGAGTCTTTAAGCCCATCATGCAAAAAGGACACTCAAGCCATTCCAGACATATTATGAACTCTGCCAGACAAGATGGAGGAGAACATTTGACCGTGATAGCCCTCTCCCTCCCCTTCAGGGAAACTGCCCTCCCCCCTCTTCTGAGAGTTTATGCAGGGGGTCACTCGCCTGTGCATCTTTGAAATGACACATAAATCGGGCCTGGAAAAAAATAAATTCAGCTCATTTACACAGAAAGGCAGAGATGGGTTCCACTCTCAATCATGGCAGTTGGCAGGACCATGCATCTCAGCGACATTTCAGAAATCTTTGAAAAAACTTTGCCCCTCCCAGAGCACCGGGGTCATGTCTGTCAGCTCCATCTTCTCATGTCCAACCTTGGGGGAGGCCTTGCCCTGCTGTCCCAGAGGGCAGACACAGACTGACAGACACAGAGGAGACAGACAGAGAGGCAGACCCGGAGAGGAACCTGTCGCTATGCTAATGCAGCAGCGTCTATCAGGCGCCACAGTGACACCATCCTCCCCGCCCGGCTCAGCGCGCTCAGGGGACAGCCAGCGGATTTTTCTCACTTCCACAGGCAGCCTTCATTTTCCACACTAGTGGAAACTGGACACTGTCATCTGTTATTGAGCTTCTGGACGGCAGAGCTTATCTCTGTATGGGAAATTAAATGCAGTGCTTTTTGTTATGAACAGGATTACAGTTGTTTGTCATGGGCCAGTTCGTCATACCTGATGATGAGTTGTTTGCAAACATACATTTTTATTACATGTGTTTCTTTAGTGGAAAGTGGTCTACAAAGGTCTAGTAGTTCCAACCCTGTGGAGATTTTCATGTTATATTGCATATTATACATCTCTACAACATAATTTAAATTAATTATAAAAAATGTTACAAATATTTAGATTTGTAACTTTTCTTTTCACAATTTTTGTCCTCTCTCAAAGTGAGTATTTATTAGATGCACCTTTGGCAGCAGTTATAGGTTTCAGCCCATGTGGATACGTCTCCTATCAGTTTTGCAGCAACTATAAACCATTCATCTTTGCAGAACTGCTGCAGCACTGCCTGGTTGCATGGGGTTTGTGAACGAAAAGCCTTTTTCAGGTCCAGCCATGAGTTCAAGACTGGACTGACATCTGGGCTTGGCCACTACAAGACATTAATGTTATTGGCATTTAGTCTGAAGACCACAAAAGCACAATGTTGATCTCAAACCCTAGAAGCTTCCTCCAACTTACTTACAGTATCCTTCGTGTCTTCTGGCAAACTGTGGCCATGATGTGGAGAGTTATTTCATTATTTATTTATTCTCATTTATTCTCAAGAGTGGCTTTCTCTATCTCTCTATCCCCTAAATAGCTGTGACTGGTAAAACACCAACTGTTGTTGTCTGCACAGTCTCTCCGATTTCAGACCCTTGGTGGCCTCCGTCAATAGTCTATTTCTTGCACAACAACTCAGTTTTTAAGTACATTGGAAAGAGAGGACAGAGACAGACAGAGAGAGGTCAGTTGTATTTATTTATTCATGTACAGACCAATGGCAGACTTCTTCTTGGAAGGAAACTGGATACCCACCTACCACAACCCATGTCTGTTCTACTGTTAAGTAACTACAAAACAAAAACAGGCAATTATTACATTTGAAAATGTGTATACCATATGCCATATAATGGGATGATGGCCATAAGTTTGGTTGCGTCTAAAAGTAAAACAGGAACACCAAGCATACAAATGATCAAGCCATTCAAGGTATCAAGGTCAAATCATTAATGACCATACATAAATCAATTAAAACTGACAACCTTAGGGAAATAAAGCCATTATAATGAATGTCTTCATGAAGTTTACTACTGAACAGTCCCAGATGACCACAGGACCACATGACCTGGAGCAGTCACAAAAACTTAAAGGCAGTGATCTAAAAAACAGGAAACCAATATTAAATAGAGCTAAAACACAAGAAACCTTACAGCCTTACAGCCAGGGTGCAGGTAGTTTAACTAATGATACCAGTCATGCTAGTGATAATTTATATATGTCCTTTTAAAGGGGGTATACACATGCAAACACGTATTTTGCAATTTACCACTATCATTAATTTAGAAGTCTTTGTAGAGATCATCTTTTAATTTGATGATAAAGAATCTGTCTTTGTTGATCAGTGTGGCAAAAAGCAACATTAAATCTACTTTGATTCAGTGTTATGAAACAAATAAATGGGCACATATCAGTGACAAACATCACATGACATGCAGAGAAACAACATCAATGCAACTTCAACAGCTTCTCCCACAAAAATTTATTTCCTCCAGGCATCAATTAAAGTCTCTATAAAAGATTGTAGGTAGTCAAAGTGCCCATGATGGAGCATTATAAAAAGAAACCTTGACAGACAGTTTGGGATCCAGTGGATGAATCAACATTATAAAAGAGCAAGACATCCATCATCCACCTAATTACCTCTCGGGCCAAATTAGAGGGTGTCAACAAAAAGGTCAAGGTTGCCATAGTGCCTGTGTTCATCCTCATTAAAATGTACCAGGACGTTTACCTGCTTTTGAAGCTTTGTTTCCCTCTGATTTGCTTTAGTGGTGGGACTTTTCACACATTCAGTGCTGTCAAAGGCAAGATGCCTTGGAATACATTTAAATCATCACCTAAATAACCCTACCAGTGACAGCCCTCACTACCTGCGAGGGAATAAATATGCCATGCTAACCAGGCCCTATTTAATAATGCTCAGTGGATTGCATCTTGGCAAGAAATGATTGTGTTCTGCATAAATAATAAATGTCACACTATATACAGGTGTGTTAAATCAACAGCAAATCTTTACCTGCCAGGAATATGACACACCAACACATCCAAATAAAAACATTTTGGTTCCACGATTAGAGTTACCGGTGCATTATCAAGGTAGTTTTGCACATGTCAGGGATGGACTGTGAATAATTCTTTGAGTAGAAAATTAAGGTTTATTTCAACTACCTGACTGAAAAATATTATTGTACTTGAGAACAGTGTTGCTTTCATCACTACAACCTCCTACTACTTACTAATCATCTTCTACTTCATTTATTGACTTAGATATTATAATACAAACATATCAAATAACTTTACATGAGCAATAACAACAGTAGGTCCAACTAATATTCCATATACAATTCAATTCTGTCACACATTAAAAACAAAATAAACTTAAACATGGACACTTTCCAACATTTGGGGGCAAGAACTAAAAGTCTGTGTCTGTGTCTTTAAACACTGAACTAAGATCATTTCAGTTGTGACCTAGTTTTACATGATCTTATGAGTCTCTAAGCTGCATGTGCTCAGGTGTTCAAGTCGTGCACGGTCTTCAATATAGGCTCTAGTATTTGTATATGGTAGATGTACAATTCAGGGTTTAGTTCACAATATGGCTTATATTTGCTTGTACCCTTTTAATCATCTCTTCTCAGTTCTGATGACAATATAATCCATCACTTCCTTCACTTGTACAACGTGAGAGCTCATGACATGATTCTTATGTCTGGTTAATTTTTAACACAAAACCCAGCCTCTAACAAACAGGTCAAGTTTTTTGTGGACATCTTCACTCCAAGCAGAGCTTTCCCCTCAGCCATGTAGAGTGTCTCAGTAGATTTGCACGACACTGTAAGCCTAACATTTATTCAAAATAGCAGAAGAGAAGGCAGCTTCAAACAGGTGTTTGTTAGGGTTTGGCTGCCACTCCCTTCCCTTCCTTGTGTCTCCCTGTGTTTTCCCCTCTCCCCTCTATCATGTTAGTTATTCCTCTCTATGGTGGTTATGTCTGTGTGTGTGTGTGTGTGTGTGTGTGTGTGGGTGTGTGTGTGTATTTGTGTATTTGTGCGTGTCTGGTCTGGGCGGTTCCTCCTCCAACTACTGATTACCTATGATTACCTACACCCAATTCCTGTTGCCAATCAACTGTCACAGCTGCATTCCATCCACTCATCATCCATCACAAGATAAAGACCTTGATCTCTTCACCAGATTGTTGTTCTCATCAGCTTGGTAAATACATAATGGTCACAGGAAATTCCTAGTGTGTATTTGATGGTATTATCCTAAATTCTCCTGTTGTCTAAACCCTTGAGTTTCTCCTTGTGTCCCAGGATTACCTTACTCAGTATCTGCCTGCCTTGCTTGCCCAGTGTCAGTTCACTGCCTGTCAGCCTGGTGACTCCCCTCCACTGCCTGTCTGCCCAAACATGGACCTGGACGGATTGGTTCTCCCACTTAAAGAGTGCAGTCTACTAGAATAAATCTTTTCTTAACCCTAACCTCCAGTTTCTGTGTTCTGCTTTGCAACCCATATAGTGTAATACATGAGTCTGAGATACAGCGAGCTGTGACTGTCACATACACAGTTGTGGCCAGCGAAGTCCATCCATCCGTCACTCTAGTCTCTATATGTTCCCGTGATGTATAGTATCTGTTCTGAGATTGTGTCGTAACTCGGAATTTTATATTGTGGCTTTTTCATTTGTGCAATTTCTAATTTTAGACATTAACCAAAGAAGACTGCCTGTTTTGACACTGATGAGTACATGTACATGTATTTAACACAACATACATATAAACCTCAATGAAGTAGACATCGTTAAAAAGTCAAGAACAATAGAGACAAAACCTCAGCAGTGTGCTTCCTCTTCATTAATAAACAACATGCTGTGTGCAGACTCAAGATAATTCAGCTTCCCACATCACACACATCTTGAGCTTCTTGCTCCCTGCTTGTTGGGTGCAATCCAATGGTCTGGAGAGCAGAGAGCTGATAAGCAGGTAGAAGCAAATCAGACAGATGGCAAAAGTCAGGAGAGGATGAGATGAGGGAAGGAGGAAGGGGAAGGGAAGAGAGTATTTTGGGGAATCTTAGCTTGGTGGGATCGTGCTGAGAGACAAGAGAACCTGGCTGCCGCTTTCTTCTCCTCAACATCTCTGAATAGGAGGTTTAGCAGAGTGAAAATTCAAGTGGCTCTCCTTCTGTTTTTATGAAAGCTATTCTGCACAGAGAATGTCTACAACCACAGCAGAATTACAAACAATGGCTGCTCAATATAAAAAAGAAACCAGGTCATAACCAGGGCAAAATGCGGTTCACTCTGCTACAATCCTCAAGAATCTGTATAAACACAGGAAATCTTAATATGTAAGTTGATGGTAAAGTGTACAGAACTTACTACAGTGCAACCATAGACTGAAGAAGCAACACTAACAGCCGGCAGCGACACCACCAACTTTAGGAGGCTGCAACAAGATTCCTTGTAAAGGATGTTTTCAGTTCATTACAACTTGGGTCCTATTTTCAGAGTTTTGGCCATCATTTCTATCAGTAATAATAACATGTCTAAGATCTGGGAGGGTGGTGACATCACTACAGTGTGATGGGCCAAAAAATCTGAACAATCAGACAGTCAGACAGGTTGCAAACAAACCAACAGTTTATCTCCATTATCTAAAACTATTTATCTAGGAAGACAGCTGAAATGAATACACCCAAAATATACCATACACCCACCATTTGCCTTTGTTTTCCTTTCAAAGGCATTTTATTAACCTGTGGGTTTGTTTGCAGCCTGCCTGATTTCAATGTTGCCATGTTCCCATACTTCAGCAACTAATTTGGTGAGCGCAATGTTATTGTTACTCATAACAATGATGCCTGAAAGTAGGAAAATACCCCAAACTGTTGGTTCTAATTGAGACAATCCTTTAAGTACTAATTCAAGTGTTAACAATGGATTGCAAAACTGTCATTCATTTTAGACAAGTGGAATTAGTTTTTAGTTTTGTTTTTTTCTTAAATAATAGTAATTATTAATCACCCCCCAAAGAGTTGGTGCTGACCTTATTGACAGTGAGCCTAATTCAGTCAGTGCTCTTCTTGGGCTAGCATCTCGTGGCCACTACTTCTATCCAATATCTGCACCAGTAAATATTCTTATATTTACAGTAGCACAAATGACATGTGAGTGGTGGTGCTGAGAGTGACAAATCCACAGATAATTGTGACTCAGTTTGCCTTACCTCTATGGAATGTTTTAGGATCTTTTTCAGCTTATTGTTTTGGTTTTACAATCCACAGTTTTGTTGACTGACACTGCTCTTATCAACCTGCTGGCAGCTTCTATGAGTGAAAAAGCTCTGATAAGCCCATTGCACAACACCTGCTCAGCATCTATTTTTCTCAGGAATTTGTTAAGATTAAAACAAGCTCAAAGCAGACTGAATACTGACTTCACATTTAAACACAAATTAGCTTGCAGTAACATGTCAGCTTACAGAAATGAAGTCATAATATGCTGAACATGTTTTTGGTGTTTAGTAAGTTGTGCTGTTTTAAGAGACGTCCTTGTTTGGCTTTGGCTGTAGGCCATAACCAGAATGGCAACCCTGTTTCTTATGCATCACATTATCTGCTAACTCACAACTAATTTGCATCAGTCTACCTGATACATGCTTGGGGATATTGTTAATCAGTTGATTTCTTGATTGTATTCATTGACAAAGTGTTGTACTGAAGCAGTAAGTGGGCCATTCCTATACCACAGCGAAGGAGTGTGGGGATTGATGGCAGGGTGTAGCTTTCTCAGAGAAATATTTGTTTTCTGGATCTCATGCAGAGAATACAACCATATATAAAACAAAGGCAGTTATTGCAGAAAGTATCTCCTTCCTTGGTGAGAGAGAAGAAGAAATGGTGTGTCAGTCCTGGAGATGGAGATTAATGGCTGTTTGAAATGTTTCTGAAGAATGTGAGTAGAGTGAGAGAGGGGGACATCTGGGCTATGATTTGATCATGGCACCTAGCCCTGTGAGTGCATTCCCATGTCCAACACCTTGGATTACAGCCCTCCAGGTCATTAGCAGAGCTACTGTGGGAGTGTTTGAATTGGAAATCTATTCATCTTCTTTTCTCATATTGATTTGTGGTGGCTGTCTACTCCTCTTTTCTTTCAGCAGCAGAATACCGTTACTGATCAGTAACAGTACAGGAAGCAACCTGGCAAGCCTCAACAGCGCTTTGTAAGCCCCTTTGGCTCTCATAAACTCCCTTCATTTCTCGACTTGTGTGGCAACTAAACTTCACACATGGAGAGAACAAAGCGTCATCATTCGTCTGCGTCAACACGTCTCGGTGCTGGCAGTCGGCAGCTCCGCCATGCTTCAGTGCACTGTGAGGGTAGATAGGCTGGGAGCCATTTCTAGCCATCTCTGAGAGTGTAACAGAGACTCACTCTCAGTAATAAGACTTTAAATGGAGCTGCCTTGCTTCTCTTCCCCACTGCATTCCCCTCCTCTTAAACACAGTTCTTCTCTAATATCTTGAGGTGATGGTAATAGGACTTTCTGCTATCTGTCAGCTCTTCAGTATTTAAGGCTTTATCAGGGGCTGATGGAGTAAAAACACTGCTGTTAATTTACCTGATGTAGTTACTGGTAGGTCAGGTGTGATCACATTGTCATCCCCAACAATATTAGTTACTCCTTCTACTGCTACTAAAACTAGCCTTGTTAACCCCTGGTAACACATGGAAATCCACAGTAACTCAGTAGCTTTCAAACTGGAAAATAATGCTAAATTAAACTGTACATTTTTCAATGTTCAATCACAAAAAGCAGAAATTTGCATTTGGTTACAAAAACATTTAAATTGTAAATTGTTTTAAATAAGTTGTTTTAAATAACTTTCACAACCAGTTGTGAAAGAATTTCCTCAGTGACAGCTTGAGGTTAAGTTTTCAACCCATTCCCATTTGCAGGTCATCAAATATCAATGTTTCTGTCTCACCCTTCAGCATCTCAAAGTAGACTTTAGTGTCTGTATGTGACGCCATGAAGTCATACATGCCAGAAAGCTTTTATAACACCTGGTTAATGCCCAACACGTCACATATGGACGCTTGGTCAGGATCCCTTGGTGTCAGTTTTTGAGGCACTGAATAGCTCTTCAGCATAATTTTTCTATGTGCAGGGTAGTCTGCTAGACTTGACGGCCAAATAAAATAGTAAAAAGAGAGACAGAAGTCTGCATCTGGGTTATTGGTTGGGTAAAGAACAGGACCTTAACTCAGGAGAACAGGGTTCATGTCCTGTGTGAAACTGAAAGTAAAGGTTTCTTTTTTAAGTGAAGTAACTTAATGTACATAAATAACATGCGTAATTAACATAGTTATTTTAAGCCAAATCATGATCATGATCTGGTTTCACAATTTTAACCATGAGGTTTTTATTGTTCTCAGCAAGCTTTATATTTAATGTCTAACCAGATGTTGCTAACTGCATGTTTTATATTAATTATTGCTAACTTGACCATGGTGGCCTGCACATTGAAAATTGATGCTAACTGGATCGGGCAGCACCTGAGAAGTTTACCATGCACATGTAACAAGGGTAAAGAGGGGGCTCACTTTGGGGGGCCAACATTTGTATCCTTGGCATGCCTGGCCCTTAGTTGGCGCTGCATACATGAACACATATATCACACTAACCTTTGCATTGGCTGGAACTGTTTCTCTTTGGTGAGGTGTCTGATGTCAGATGGTGGAGATGATGATAATGATGGAAGTCGGAGTTGTTTTTGGGTCAGGGACAGGTTTGGGTAAGTCAGTCTTGAACAGAACTGAATTGATGCGGGGGGACTGACTGCACATGTGTTGTATTTATTGTCACTGAAGAGGAATAAATCTCATTCATATATGAAGTTCCACTGGTGTTTATCAGCCATACTAATGCTAATGACATCTACAATATGTCTGACAGGCCCAAACAGGAGCTACGATCAGCCATGTTTCTGCTACAACTAATATACATAATAGATCTTGGAGTCTCCAAACTTTCAAATCAGGTATAAGCTACAGTGGTACCCTGAATATGTATTTTGTTGGCGAAATACCTGTAGAATTTTTTTGTGATATCTGTCTCCGGAGTTTCTTGCTCTACCCGAATGAGTTTTGTTTGCGGTGCTCACAACATAGAAAAATTGCATTTAAACAGTTCAACAGTTATATTTTCATTTCTTTCTAGAGACAGTGAACCTGATACAGTTCTCAAACTAATCACAGTGAAGTTCTGATCATTATGTTGAGTGGACCTGAATAACCTCCCCCCTCTCCATCATTTTGTTGTTTATTCTTGAGTTTCATGTTTCATTTTTGTATGGGACAATTGCTGCCATTATTGCTCAATGCTGCTGTTGTCATTATAGTGCTTTTAACCTCCCTTGTTCCTGCATATTATTATCAAACTGTTCATGACACATCATCACTGAGGGAGAAGCTAATAGCAATTTTATGCTGCTGTATTTTGTTGCTAATTGCTGCTCTTTGGTCCTGATTTCACTGACAAATAAAAGAGCCCAGATATGATAATGTTCATGGTATATTTATAAGTGCAGTAAAAGGAAGTTTTGAGAGAATCACTACGTGAAATAATTGCCAGTTGCACGGCAGTTGCCTTGCTGCTTAGAGCAGATGAAGCTCAATTCTGCCTGAGTGTGATTCTGTGCAGACATCCTGCCGCGATGCGTCCTGCTGCTGATGATAATGGGACGTTGGGCTCTTATTGGCCTGTCAGCTGTTACAGATGTGCTATTCCCCCCTGTAGGTCACCCCTGGGCTGCAGCAGCTGCCTCCGTCTGCTCATTGCTGCTCGCCTAGTTCCCCCCATTTGCCCATGATGTGGGTACTGAACTGCAGCCAAGCCGGCTCAGCCCTCCCGGTCAGTTGCTCCCACATCCGCCCATCACCTCAAGCAGGAGATGGGCACTCATTTACAACTGTCAAACATGGTGGGGAAGCGTTGCCCCTGCAAAGCGTTTGCTAATAAAAATCCCATTACTGTTTTTTGCTTTTGATTTCCCCAAAGTGTCTCTCAGACTTGAGGTTTTCAGTAGCCAAGACTGATAGGGTGTGGCATGAAGCTGCTGGCAGCAGGTAATGAATCAAGGGGGATGTACGAGCCAGTGTGAGCTGTAATTTTATTAACTGCAGCCCATGATGGATCATCCTCCCCTCACTCTACCCCCCAAAATAAATGTCTGCTGCATAAACAAGTCTTCAAAAAAAACACAGGAGCAAGGTGATGTGGTTGTTAACATTGTGCTGAATTCCCTTCTGTCTAATGAGCAAACAACACTGATGTGATCCATTTCCAGGAGCCCCGGCCTTGATTTCCAGGGGAATTATGGGCCTTGGTAGGACCGTGGGGAGAGTGTGAACTGATACTAAAGCATCAACTTCCTCTGTATTCCACTCTCACTCTCCTTTAATGTACCTCTTCATACATTCTACTTGTCACTGTATGCAGACCTGTCCATTCCTCTCCCCAAAATATAAAGCATTATTCTATCATCTCGACGTTCCTCCTGGATTGCCAGCAAGATTACAGCCATAAGTATTCCACCAAGGTACAGGGCTCATACATCGACTGCGGGAAGCTTCCAGCTGCCTTTTCTTTATTTATTTTACAAGTTAACTTCTTTTTCATGCATTTAAATGTCTGTAGTCTTTTTTCCCCGGTGTACTAAAATCTGTCTTCCTGACAGGTGCACATGTCATAAACACATACAAATACTTTGGGCCTATTGCTACAAGCACAGGTATTGCTACATTGCCCAGGGGTGTTTTTCTCTGAAATCCCAGCGAGAAATGAAAGTGAAAGTATTAACTTTGGTCACCACGGCAATTCACAGGACAATAGTCTCGGTCAAGTAATATCTTCAAATGAGTAGTATGACTGACCGGCCAGCTCAGGTGTAAATGGAGCAGAAAAGAAAACTCCATGTGTATGCTGCACTTTAAAGCTAGGGTTGGTAACATTGGAGAAACCAGAAATGGATAGTACCCAGTTGAATTATTCCATCCTGTCCCTTCAGACCTCCTTTCAAAGCCACTCCCCCAAAACACATGAATGTACAGCACCTGACTACTGAATGGAAGACCAGTTCTTTTAATAAATACATAAATCAACCACTCTGTTAAATCCCGAAATCATAAAGACAAGCAAAATAGCCAACATGAACATCTTTCAATCTTTCCGTCCAAATGACTTACCTGGACTTATTGCTCACTGCAGCATGGGTGTGTGCTTTGTGCTACAGGCTTAGCTGCTGAACATTAGGTTGTCATTTCAGTGGGTGTGTGCTGTACAACAATCAAAATCAAAATGAATGTAATTAACTAAAATGGCTATTCTTAGTACTTGCAATTGTCAAGCTAGTGTGTTAGCCGTGTGAAATTTTGGCTGCACTCTCTCTACCATTCTTGTTTGACTAGCTCGCTGTACCTTCAACAATATATCTGCCCAGCCTTGTGGAAGGCTCCAGGCAGGTTAGACAGGCAGGGAGACCATCCAATCAGTTCACTCAGGCTGGATGAAATGATTGGATGCGTTTCTTACAGGCCTGCAACAGCCACAGATAATGGATCTTTTGTGTTTTTGTTTATGTCAGAGCATTTGATTTATTGATTGCTGTTGGGTTATAAAGATAATTTCAACAAACATTTACAAAGAATGTGTCTAAAATACATTACCTACTCTAGCTTTAATATCTGAGCTTTTGACCTGCAAATGCTTTCACTGCAAGTGTGCAAGTGCAACACTGCACACAGCAAAGCCATTATTTTCAATGGAGACTGGAGCTGTGCTCTCCTGAGCAGCTGCCAGAGCTGCGCACACTGCCATGATTTTCAGCCCAATTCTGCGGCCAAAGTTAATCTAAGTTAAATTTAGACACCCAGATTTACTGACCTGACATTCTGGTGCTGACAAGAGATAAAAGTTATGACAAGGAAAATGTCACTGTAGAAAAGAATGGAGGAGGACATCATTTTGTGTCTGACTTCCCCAATACTTCAATCGTACTGGGACTCGGGCAAAACATCTCAAGCATAATAGGATATTAGGTTTTAAAATTAATTAGTAGTCTGATCTAATCCACAAGCTCATTAGCTGCTTTGACAGATATTTAAAAATTTCTGTGACGATCATAATCCTGCGTTCTACCTAGCACAAACTGTAAAAACTTTTGTTTGGCGTGAAACTGACACCAGGCCATCTCACGTCATTAGGAGTTTATAATCATTGTGGTTATCCACCACAATGAGCTGTTTGTCTTTACTGTTTTGGTTTACTCTCACTGCTCTATTACTCATGTTTCCAGCAGCAGCAGCAGCAGCAGCGGGCAGCTGTTTTCAGTGCAGAAGCTCTGATAAACTCACAGTACACAGCCTACCCAGCGGACAGCAGCCGGACACAGTTCAAGTCTCGCTGATGAACATAGTGGAGCATTGAGCAGCAGGTGATTTTTCGAGGAGTTGGTAGAGCTCAGAAGAGAGCTTAAAATCATCAGGTCACCACAACACAACTCTAAATGAATGCTAATGTTGCTCCATGTCTGCTGAACGTGTAAAGAGGCAAACGTGTTTGCGAACATGGTCGCCTAATTAAAATGCACATGTCAAATGTGTGTGATGTTCAGCTTGTTGTGGAGGTCTGACCCCTAGTGGTCATCAAAATGATGATAAATGGTGATTGGTTGTGTTGTTTTTGTAGGTCAGTAACATTTTAAAGCTCTAGCTACCAACAGCACTCACCAACATGACTGTACTTCTGTTCGTTCAAAAGGCTCACAAGCTATTTCACGCAAGTTTCATTCATGAACGAAAAATGTCACATCATAACCCTGTGTCCTAAAAATGTGAAGACTTCTTGCACCATGACACCAACTGTTTTGTTTTAGAAATATATTTTGTAGGAAACAATATGCTGGTCAGATTCCATATTTATCAAGATAATGAGGAAAATATTGATTGTGTTTACTGACTGTTCACTGCCACCACAAAATGTTCATACTTATAAGCTAAAAGCAAGATCCACATTTTTGTGATTAAGATTAGGGAAAGATTGTGGTCTTGGCTAAATACTGAAAAATTCAGCACTGAAAAACAAGACTATTTCACCAAAACTAGTCTTTCCCTAACCTGAAAGAAAAATAGTTCAACCTTTAGGGAAATATGCTGACTGCTTTCTGAGAGTGGGCTGGGATGTGCTTAGTCTAGTTTAGCATAAAGACTGGAAGCAGAGCGAAGCAGCCTTGCTCTGTTAAAAGTACAATTACCAGCATCTCTACAGCTCACTGGTTAACATGTTGTATCTTGTTTGATAATCCGCACAAATACAGAAGTACAGATACAGATGTTATAATGACAATTCATGGTTTTAAAGTTAGTTTTGTGTTGGAACACCTCCTTGATGACCATCACTGCAGTGTCCTCTCTTGTATCACAATTGGGAAAAACTTACTAGTTAAGCTAATTGAGGCAGCAATTATGTCTCCCTCAAAATGTCTCAGGGACTGTCCCAACTGTACTATATAATATACCTCCTGTACTGGTGCATATCGTATACCCTACCACATTACTCATATATCGTACACTAAATGGCCTCATATACATCATTTGTCATATAGCAGACGACAGGGAGTCCGCTCCTCAGTCCATTGCAAAGCAGTAAGGATGCGTGGGCTCGATTACTGGACTGGGCAGCAGAGGAACAGATGATGAATGACTCAATGGCCTCCCAGAGACAATGGCCCGTTTGTGTTGATCAACATTTACAGTGCAATTAATTTCCTGAATAGCATCTAAATTAACGACTAGCCTTGACAGATATGAATGAGGCATTACTATGTACACAGTAAACCCTCCAGTGCAACGGATGTGAGGGTGTAAACCTTTTGCAGTCTGACACTAAATCAGCTTCCGTGCATTGTTAATTTCTTTGTTATACAAGTTATCCATTTCATCAGCAGTGCTGTATGAGCAGAACCTTGTATCTATATTCTCTTCACTGGTGGTCTATCTACTGCAATCAATACAAAACCTGTGCTTCTTTTGTTTCTCTTGTTTTCTTTTCATATTGCATCCTGCACACCTCTCCAGCCCAGTGACTGATGCGGTTGGGATGGGGTGCAGGGGCTGTAGGGGAGTTGTTAAAAGCTTTCACCAGAGGCCGGTGAGTTACGGCTGCAGCCGAGGACACGGCGAAGAAGAAGAAGGAGAGCCATCACTTTATCTCTCTTGGGCTGGGGTCACAGGAGTCACAGGGCTATCATGCATGTCAGGAGCGGTCTTTAATCACATAGGAGACACTCTCGTACTTTTTCTTCGACTGCCTCATCGCTTACCCCCAGATCAACCAACTAATCTGCCAGCTCGCTGTCCACCTGGCTGCTGAGTAAGCTAACGAATGGGTGCCTGAAGATTTGCCCGCTGGACCTTCTGTGATTACACAAGTGCCACTGCCAGGCCCGCTGCTGCCACACTCATGAGGTATCAGTCCAAATTTACAGTATAAGTAGGTGACAGAGATCAGTGTGAGGTCCATGGGCTGAATTTTTACTATTTACTTATGAAATATCTCAAAAATAATACTCTGACAAAAGCAGAAAAATTTATCGACTGATGAAGAACATGAGCTGTGGCTGAAAGCTCTGAAAAAATCAAGCAAGTGGACCTTAGTTCAGTTTGGAAGCTGAATGTGGGTAATGTTTACCAGGAAATTCAGCTCTAGGAAGTGGAGGAGAAGCCGGTGGTAGATGTTTGGTCTGGGCATTTAATTTGTACAGTACATCTGAGGTAGTTCGCCGTGTACCAGATATTAAGCTGTTGTTTCTTTAAACAGGCTTCCACTTCCTCACCCCTTGTATGTCAGTGCAGGCAAATACATCGGTGAACAATAACTATGCCGAAACAATAGCACATAGTGATATTTGGTTTGTGGCACTCAAAGCACTGACAAGAAAACACAGCAGGGAAACTCACAAAAGCCCAAAGATTCAATCATTAACTGTTTTATTGAGAACTATTTTCTGCCGAAGTACCCCCGCCAGTTGTACTCTGTGCCTGTGCACAGAAAGCGTGACAGCACCCACGGATGACACAGACACACTCACACACTGCAGCAGATGTAGACACCAGCATGTGGACGCTGTAGATAAGCGACTCTGTTAGCTCACCCACAGACCTCTGCTGAACAGAACCCTGTGTTTACATGTATTATACTGCATCATCTGGCATGAGACATACAGCTGGCAGGTGTATATCTGTAAAAAACAGTTCTGAGTTAAACTATTCACAATGGGCTCTGTGGATTATTGAGAGTTGTCGTTGTTGATTTTTCGGTACCTGAAACAAAAACAAAACACAGCAGAAATTTAATATTTGGATGATGGTGGTCACCAGCAAAGTTCATCCTCTAACTCTGCTGCTTCTTGTATTTTAGTTGTTTGTACGTGACAAAGATTGGGTATTTTATTTTACCAGGATTTAGTTTATCATTTATATATTATTTTTTTTATTATTTGTAAAATTAAGCAAAAATGTAATTTCTAAACAATTATAGTGACTCAATTTTACTTAGTAGTGATGAAGATAGTCAAGGGACATTAATGTTAAAACAGAAGGTAGGCCTATAGGAAGAAAACTGATGCATGGAAGCATGTCTGACTGCGCCTTGTTGCATGTTGTGTTGTGTGAAATGGGTTAATCACACATCAGCATACCAGTCAAGGTTTTTCCATGACTAAGTTGTTCCACCACTTTGTTCCAGACTGAAATATCTCAACAGCTATTGAATCAACTGTTCATGTTTATCCTCTGACTTCTCATTTTCACTCGACATACATCATCAGGTAAGAATTTTTATTTGATAGCATGGAAACACATGAAACATGGTAGACATCACACCTGCTCAACGTCAGTATGTCAACATTGTCATTCTGACTGTGTTAGCATGCTTATAGTCAACAAAAGTCAAGCAAATTTTTTTTTATGGAAATCATATTCTGAAAATTTGCCTGAAAGGACATTATGTATTGGATATAAGGCCAAAATACTGCTGTAGAAAAATGTCAAAGTAAGTATACTCAAAGCCGTCAGTGTGCGCACTAAAAACACAATTTTGAATGTGTAAATGATGAATTTTACTCATAATGCAGGTGATGGTGAGACAAAAGCACAACATTTTCAATTTGCTCTCACAGTCAAGTTTAACTGGCAGCAACTCTCTGAAATCACAGTTTGACTGACATCAAATGTATCATTTGCTGTTTTAAATTTTAAAATGGTAAAGGACATTGATATCATGCACACTGACTGCCAAATATACTATTAATATGTAGTCCATACTGCAGTCAATATGTATGATAGGATTAGGGCACAGCTTTAGTCTTGATGTGTATTGTCATATGTGCTGCAGCTTGTTTTGGTCTGAGCAGTCACCACAAATCATATTCATGCTTCCACATCAGTTTATATCATCTCGTGTAAAAATGAAAATAAATGAATAAAAATATGAGCTTGATAGCTAAATATATAGTACGCGCTCTGGTTCAACTGAGGCACCAGGTCAGCTTATTCCTCTGCTTCTTCGTCACACAAACCTTTTAACGCTGCGTATAATATTGTATATTTTCCATTACTGTGCAGAATTCTCCTCACATCTAGTGCAATACTCGAACAGGGAAACTGGAATGACATCTCCTCATTACATATTCCTCTTTTTCTTTCTAAAGATGAACACAGGCAGAAGTAGCAGTCTGGCTTCCTTCCAGCTTGCAGTCTTCTGTGATTAATCATGTTTCATAAGACCCAAAAGAAGCAAAATAAAAGAGAAAATTAATAAAAGAAAAGAATGCCCCAGGGTGAATTGTGGAACCCCACCTTGCCACTGCACAGATATCACTATCCCTGTGCTCTGAGTTTTGGCTGTAATTGTTTTCAGGTATTGCTCTCCATGGCTCATTTATTTCCTGAATAAATCACACGTAGAGTCTTGAAGTATTTTAATTGTATACCACAGCCTGGGGCCAACAGATTTGATGGATTTCTCTCATGCCAGGCAATGTGAACAATGAGACAGTGGAGCCTCTGAGGGAGGAGATAACGCCGTCTCACTCTTTAAGGATCCTCATTAGGAGCATTTAAATGTACAATGCAGGACATTTGAAAACCAGAGGCGGCATTTAACGATGAGCTTCTCCTTGACCAGGCCTGATCCGACCATGCTTGCCTGCTGTTAAGACTAATCTCTATCATCAACCCCATCCAAGTCATTACACCTCCGGGTCTCATTCAGCACCAAAATGCCAATTTACGCATTAGTCAAAGATGAGCACTCAGGGTGAAGGTGTTTAATTTCACATTATTGCATTAATTGTATAAGACTCTCTCACAGAGCAGTAGGAGTGAAGGCTGATGTGAAGGACAAATATAGGGGGATTTCTTTGGACTCTGTTGTTTTTGGACCAGGCTATGTCTTGATTTATTCATTGGAACATAGTGTAATAATGTGAGTGTGAGTCACTGTTCTGATGACTAGAGTGCTATTTCACTTACTTTCACTCACACACACTTTCTCTCTGTCTCTGTTTCACTCCTCCTTTCTCTCTTGTCCAGTCTGCACTCCAGTGGGGATTACAGGTTGCATTAAATCAACCACAAGGCCAAACAGCAAAAGGTGGAGGCAAGAAAAAAAATGAAAACCTCTCATGGCTTCAAAAGAGCCTCTCTTACCTCAAATGAATAGGGAATTAATCAGCACACAGCGGTGGGGTGTATTTGATCTCTTTGCAGGGACAAGCTGCTGTGTGGTGAGAGCCTTGATTACTGTACAGAATTTATAAACCATACATGTTCATATCATATCAGGTAGAAACACTAGTAACCTTGAAATAAACTAAACAGATTATGCAGTTGGGACCATTATTTAAAGCTGCACTGATCAATAGTTTTATATCAAAAATGTATGTGTAATGTGGTTGTTGTAGTGACAGACCCACAGATGATTTTCTTTACCCTCTTTTAGCTCATTATTTTGGTTTTACAGAAGGCAGACTTACTGTTGTGGTTCACTATTCCCTGCTGTTTTTAACCATAAAGTTCTGATAAATCCAGCATACAGCAGACAGACAACTGAGCTTTTGAACATAGCGGATGATTTAGCAGCTAAACAGCCATGTTTTTCTTTTTAGCCCAAAAGCAGAGCAAAAGGAATTAATTGAATGGACATTTTGTTAGAGTTTGTGTAGTTTTTAGGACCCAAAATACTGAGCTAAGGCAGCAGAGATAGGAGTCGCAGGAAGGTTAGCAGTTTTAATTTGACAATTTGAGATTTGTGCAATAGGTGAATCCAGAGGCACAGAGGAATCCACAGTACTGAGTCCAGGAAGCGACAAGTCCAGTTTCTTCAGGAGAGCAGACAGGCAGGGCACAGATAAAGACAGGTGAGGGGTTCGCACCTGAGCACAGACAGACGAAAAGGGATCAGCAAGGCAGGTAGCAGACAATTTTAGTGAATCTGGCTTAAAAGATAGGTCATGGCATTTTAATTTGGTCAAACTATGATGGAGAACATGTGGAACATTACACCAGCCAAATATCAACATGTTAGCATTGCCATCGTGAACATGTTAACATGCTGATGTTAGCCTTGTGTTGATCAGAGAGTCACAAGTGATCACAAATTATGCCATAAACGTGGTGACTTATCTGTCTAATTTGAGGATTTGAAACTGCAGGAGAGCAGGGGACAAACTTTGCCACTTCAAAGTCAGTATGGAGAGGAAGAATGAATACAGTGACCAGTAACTCCCTCAATGCACACATGGCATCTGAGTGTTGTATTTCAATATTCTTCAACATTTTCAAACCTATGCTTTAACCTTGATGAAGGCCATGTGCTGACAATGCTTTGGTGAATAAAGTGCAGACTCCATCAGCTGGTCCTGCCAAGTTATCTTTTTCTCACAGAGGTACCAAGCTGACAGGTGAGATAGCAGCAGTACAGCCTTCTTTGTGTAATCTTTTTCAACCCATAAAAAAGTAAAGAAGCTGAGTGAATATAGAATACAGAACTATTACTACATGGTCTGTTAAATGGTCTCATGCTGGAGCCTCAGAGAGAAATTAAAAAGTGAAGTCACCAAATGAAAACAGCATGTAAAACTCATCAGAGTGACAGGAGCTGCAGCCACGAGCACAGTTTTATTCTCATATTATCTGACAGCAGGCGCAGCAATGAGCTAACTATAGAACAAAAACATTTTCGCTGTAGACGCCTCAATCAGCGGTGTGCTTGTGTTCTGTTTGAGTGGTACACAAGCAAGTCAAGTCACTTGTCTTGCTCTTATCTGGATTTCTAGCTTTCTTTTAATATCTTTGCCATGCCAAGATGTCTTTTCATGCGGCTGAACTGGGACATATTCACTCATGGTGCTTTATCTGTTTTGGCAAGATTAGTTTCACAGCACTCGTGTTTTCTAAGGTGGTTCTGACAATGTTTTTTTTAGCTTTGGTATGAGCTTTAAGATGGGAAACACACCACAGGCTTTGCTGTCATTACTGCAGCCCCATTCCAAGGTTGCGTGGATTAGTGCTACATTGTCACCTCAGAGAGGGCGCAGATGTTCGGGTGCACATGAGGAATATCTGCTGTAGCTAAAAGGAGATAGCGTACATGCTGCTTTAGCACTCTGACCTAAATTAATCATTCAGTGCCTGAGCTTCAAAATGCATCTCTTGCACTTAAAGCTATTGCAGTCGGTGCGGGGCAATGGCCTGTTTAGAGGAAAGTACCTGCTCTTCAGATTGCATTGTCTGCACTGTAAAGGTCTAGGAAGCGGAGGCTGTTGAATCTCATTTCGTTGCTTGTGATGATGAAATGGCCATGCATGGCTTCCTGGGCGTTGAGGAGGAGGCCCATGGTTCACTTATACCACATTTGGACCCGCTGAGCACTGCAAATATTTGAAATGTCAATCCATTTGATAATGTCAGTAGGCCTCAGAAAGCAGACTCTGCACTACAGGCAACTCACACCGTTGAATATTAGCAGCTCTCTCCTCCATCTTCCCCCATTTCCTCTATTTTCCCTGTTTACTAATCCCTCTTGCTAGCTGCTTCAGACCAGATTACCAGCAGAAAGCAAGGAGCAGACTGGGCAGGCCACAGATGGCTGCTCAGCTCTCTGTAGCCCTCAGTGAAGCAGGTAATCGAGGTTTTAATAAGCCACAGCAGGACATTTACCTCAAAATACCATCCTGATATATTAACGGCCCCATGCAGAGAAGGTAATTGTTATATTAAAGGAATCTCATTTATATCTGTGCAAAGGTGTCTCAGGAAAAAAATTCAACTGGTGACCTCAGATGTCTGGATTCATGTAATGAGTAGCTTCAGTGTCTGTTATCATTCAGATGTGGCTTCATCTGTAATGCAACAGCCCAGCTGGTTCTTCCACTATTACCACTCCTGCGCTGGCTATCAGTCACTACTCAAATATGATTCAAAACTAGGGGTGCCCCCATAGTTCAGCTGGTAGGGTCTGCGCCCCATATATTGAGGCTGTCAGTCCGGTTCGACTCCCACCTGCGGCTCATTTGCTGCGTGTCATCGTCCTCCTTTCTCTCTGCCCCCTTTCCTGTCGTATCTCATAAAGGCTAAAAAGCCCCCAAAAAATAATTGAAAAATATATATATACATATGATTAAAGACACACTTGCCTACTGTGCTGTGAATAGCTCAGGTCCATCAGGATGCGGTCAGACCAAAATCCCAGCCCATTCACTACTTTCTGCTACTGCCAGTCAGCTATGCTTATTGTGTTATATTGTTTGATTAAATATTTGTTTTCCTTCCACTTGTATTGAATCCATTTCAAAAGATGTTTTAAGGTATTCTAACTTCAGATACTTTATTTTTCTGACATAATTCAGTAGTTGCTTGTATTGGTCCTCAGCATTGGTGAGGAGCTACAACTGAAGTTATGAATTGGCATAATTTTATTGCTGGATTTATAAATGTACTTTTCAAGGATGACTTTCATATTTACAGAGTAGATTACCTACTGATTTATTGAACACTGGTGGAGCCAGTGACAGTTAGAGTCCAGCTAAAAATACACAGCAGCGTTCATGATTTCTGCCATCTCCACTAATCTTGCATCATGCACTCCAACTGCTGATGATACAGCTGACCACACTTTTGAGAAAGAAACAACTCAGAGATTTGTCAGCAGACTGGACTGACAGAACATGTAATCACTGTAACGTAGTTCTGTCTAAGAGCATAATGGACGTACCTATTGCCAGTGATGGCTTTGTTCACTAAGACAACAATGGCAGCCACTGAGCTTGCTGATGCAAAAACAGCACCAAATATCACAGACTTTCCTCAAGACTAAGTGTGAAAGGCACCAGAATGTGCCGCAATGTTGAAATGACTTGGTGCGAGACCAGCAGACTGCTGACTGCAGCAACCTGGACACCAGGCAAGTGTCTGCGGTTTGTGGTGTGATTGCCTTTATGGAAATAATGCTGCATGTTTTTAGAAACAGTACCAATGTTAATGTGTGCCATCTTGCATTCAAACAGGAGAGCAATCCATCACTGTGTCTGCTGGGCCCAAGACAAACTGGATTCAAACGCGTGATTCTCCCCCACTCCCCAGTCCAATATAAGCAGGCAGGAAGCTGAGACTGCATTAATTGCCCTGAACCACTTTCTATTGTGGTGTGCACAGAAACAGACACAGTACTAACAAAATGGGATGCTGTGTAAAATATAAATAAAACAGAATGTGATTATTTGGAAATCCTTTGTGACATATACTCAATTGGAAACAGCACAAAAACAATATATTTAATGTTTTACCTCATCAGCTTTATTGATTTTTGTAAATGTGTGCTTATTCTGAATTTGTTGAAAGTTGTGGAATGCTCCAAAACACCTGTTGGGAACATTCCACAGGTAAACAGATTCATTGGTGTCAGGTGATAGTATCATGATTGTATAAAGGATGTTAGTACCTGAGCTCAGGAACACGTATGATGTTTGGGTTGAAGAACAGTTCAGTGCAAAGTGTTTATGTTGAGGCAAAATGCTTGAGTGTGTGTGTGTTTCTGTGTGTTCCGATAAGCCTCATTGCCTTATGGCTGAACTTCATTTTTTACCTGCAGCTACGAAGACAAATGGTATTTATTGTCATCTTTGCAAGTGTTACCATGACTGCTTCAAATTCCCTGCTGTTCACATGAAGACAGACTTGCGCTCTGTTTGTCACCATCTTGAAAAAGAAATCAACATAATGTGCAGAAAAAGACGAACCAGTCCACAGCCAGCAATCCCAATCCCTCTAACACAGTTAATGATAATGATGACAGACATATTAATCTCTCAATTGTGGGATGCAAATGCACCCGAGGCATTCACAGATCAAAGAGAAATATTGGGCTCGGTTTTCATTTGGTGCATCTCATCTGGTCTCTGACAGAGATATGAACAACTGAGGCCCAGTAAGTTTCCCCAAGGCCTGTTTCCCTTTTTCATTCATCTTCTTAATAGAGACAATAACAGCACATTCAAAGTGACAACACAACCCACAGCAAAATTACAAAGTCCGACCATTCCTCTGTATGAATGTTTAAGATGCCATCAGACCTAAAGATAACATACAAATGAACAAACAGCAGGTGTTCAGGATCATCATCGTCACCATAGACAGAAACTCAAACTTATCCAGAAATGACCAGTATAGAACATTTACTGAAGGAGCTGAGGTGGCATCAGCAGGACTGCATTACCAGCCAAGCAAGGTGGGTAGCGAGGGGCTGCAGACCCTTAGCAGCATCACTGCTTGTTACCATAAAAACATAGTTGTGAGTTAGCCTGAGAGTGGGGTGGCCAATTGTTTAGACTTAAAAGAAGTCAGTTTTTATTGTTTTACAACCATTTAACTAGCATCAGACCAGTCTAAGAATATAAAATATCTTTGTGAAACTAAACTCTGAATTGTTGCATGTGGTCTGTGTTTCCCACAGATGTCCAATATACAGGCTGTACAGGCGTTAGCAGTAGCTAGCTGGGCCTGTTCAGGAATTCTAATTATTTCTCTGAGACATTTCTCCTTTTACGTTTTGAGCAGGAGTTCTCCAGCTTTATGGCTGATTAAGAAACATTTCAAGTTAAACATAGAAACATTTTCTGCTGTGGGTTGCAGTACCAAGAGAGAATTTCTATCTGTTATATGCAGTTGCACCATCTGTATAATTTCCTTTGTGGTGAGTCTGAACACAGCTCTAATGAAAGCTAAAGTTTATTACAACTTGGGTTTTATTCTCATGGCTCTAGTCATCAGTTCTGTCCGTTGCAATGGCACAGTCACAAAGGTTATTGCTGAGCTCCTGGAAGATGGCAACTTTGCTAAAAATAAGTCCAATGGGGCAACAAATGCAAGGAGACGATCAAAAAGATGATCAAACAGCAACTACTTCATTTGTAGGTACAAAAGTGGGGCAAAAATGATGTAATGTTGCTAGTACTCCCCCTGTTCAACAGGAAAACTGAGGGGGGGCACAAGCACAGCAAGTACAATAGGTCAAAGTTGAACCAGGAAGTGGGTCTGTAAAGTGTCATGCATGTTTACAGTGCTTGAGTATTTATTTTATTACATTTTTTCCCTTCTCCAAATAGTTGTGGCTAACTTAGTGGTTTGTTTAACCCATCTGATCATCTGGCTGCACGTTCCTTACCTGGGACACTTTTGGCAATGCCCAGAGGCTCCAAGCTACATTAGCCAGCATAACACACCCAAATCTCTGACCAAATTGTTGGTGTTTGAGTTGCATTGGAGGTAATGTACACACCTTCATATTGACAAGAAAGAAGAATGGACAGAATACAAATACACAAAACCTTTGCAGCTGCATATTTTGAGTGTGTAATGCTAAATTAACAGAGTACTCTTTTCACAGTGCATGCACCTGACGCCTGATGCTTCTTCCATGCTCTCTTCACACATGTCACAATGGTAACACACAGTGGAGCAGCAGTGATGGAGCTTCTTCTGTTGAAGAAGCAGAAAATATAAGGAACAGAATAAAATCCTTGTAAGACTGAGAAGCACATGCACCAACACTGCAATGACTGCTACGGTGAAGTGGCATTGTGTCAATCAGCTGTGGAAGGATGCTGGCAGCAGAAACCTCTGATGGATCTGCATTACATTCATGTGGACAGAGAGGCCAGGAGCAGCCAGTCTCCTGGGCGGCTGGTGTTTGCAGAGAGCACACACAGACGGCTGCCGTGATTGGATTCAGATCAGGTG
The DNA here is from genome assembly GCF_051107435.1 of Chaetodon auriga. Lineage (NCBI taxonomy): Eukaryota > Metazoa > Chordata > Actinopteri > Chaetodontiformes > Chaetodontidae > Chaetodon > Chaetodon auriga. Next base: position 20,072,130 of record NC_135091.1, on the reverse strand, counting down.
TCTCAGAGAGGCTGAGCTCCATGGCAATGAGGGCTTCCTCAGAGACCGGCCGTGTGGATCCATCTCTTCCTGCAGCTGCTGGAGTTTACATAGCAGCAGAGCAGACAGAGAGACTGTCTCGGTGGTGAGCCACTGACCCCCGAGGTTTATTTCCTGCCATCCGAGTCACCTCTTTGTTTATCGGTGACATTTTAAGGAGCTGTGCAATATTTCATCCATCCATCCATCAAACTTGAGTAATCACTGAATTGAATAATACATAATACAATAACTTGTAATCCCTGATATTCCTCTTGTTGTGAAGCACTTGCTGTGGTGTTTCTGCACTCCACCCTTGTAAATCAGTTGGTAGTCAAACAGAGTGCTCTCTGCTGTAACAGCTTTTTCCTTTTTTCCTTTTCCTTTGATTTCCCATTGATGAAGTTTGAGTGTGTATTGGGGTTATGCCTGTCTGTCTAGCTACAGATGTATTTCTGTCCATGCTGACTAGCCAGTGATGCATCTTTTTATGGAGATTAAACAAACAGCTGTTTCTGCTGAAAACATAAAGCACTTGTTAGTGTCCTCATGACGGCTGGTATTGTGCGTTGCTTCAGGGAGCTGGTTGTGTGTGTCCTCAGTGTCTGAAAGGCGCAATATCACGGATAAAGAAGTGAAGATCCACTAACTTATAAATAAAGTATTTAATTCAATCTAAGCCATGATTCTTCCCCAAAGCTGCGTCAATGCAGGAGGCCTAGCATGAGCAGTACAGCAGAGCAGACCAGCAGCTTCAGTGTTCTCTCTGTATCTACACAGAATGCAGGATTCAGGTATAGTATTGAGTGGAGGACACCAGCTTTTGGCAGCACTGTAGTTACACAGGTAAAAAGGAAGAAAAATATGCAGCGGTCTTGTTTATTGCAGGAGATGGATGACTGCAAAATACTGCTGAAATGCCTCCTATATAGATACATCATAAATCTATGTAAGCCGTTTTTGTGCCTAAACTTAACCAGAACTTAGCCTTGGCGTTGTCATATCGTAAAACAGATTTATTTCTCGACGCTGATTTGTAACAGTTGTGGAAGGCACAGGCAGATGATATCATCCTGCTGATAGGGCCGTATGATCAGAAAACTGCTCTGGGTCATTGTGGAGGACATGGACACATCTTGTTGTCTGCTTTGAGGGACCCCATGAAGGGAGAGGGCAGCATTCATCATTTTAGATATGTGTGCGAAATGGCATATGTATGTTTTTATGCTTGGGAATAAAAACTACATACTGCATTGTACTGCATAATACTCAGCTCTCCCCTTCTATTTCATCCCCACCTTATCTTATCAACTGCAAACCATGTGTACACTGGTCAGAACTACATTTAAGGGGTGCGCATGCTCACTGCACATTCTGCCTTAATTATGGAAAGGTTGTGCTACATCAGCTGATGGTTGCGAAGAGAATGTAGTTCTCTGAAAATAACATATTTAACAGCCTCTTTGACAAAAACAGCAAGAGAGCATCTTATTTTGAAAGCAAATAGAGTTTTGTTTTTCGTAACAAACTGCTACTGTATATCATTTAGTCGCTGCTCTTCATTCGATTTAAACAAAGATGAACACAAGAGGAATTGAAATGAAAGAGATTCCACCTTTCAAACTGATTTCAATGGGCACACATTGTGGAAGTTTTCCTTTATTCATAAGTTCCATCGAACTTCAAACTATTGGAAAGTTTATGAAACCTTCCCAGAAGTGAGTGCAGTGTTCCTGTTTTAATTTATTTCTGCAAAGGGACACAAACAGTGGACACAATATCCCAATCATTACCAATCTTGTTGTCCAATTAGACAGATCTTTAGGAGCTGAATCTATAAACCCTCTCCCCTGCCCCTTAATTAATCCAGCCTGCTGTAGATTGGACTCAATTAGCCTCTGCTGTTCTATCGTTATCATTGATTCTCATTTTCTAGCAAATCCATTCTTTCATTCTCTTGCATTCCTTTGCTCTTTGATAACTGTAATGCAAGAGAAAAGAAAAATAGGAAGAACAGGGTGTCTGTGGAGTATTAAAAGTTCTTTTAAAAAAATTGCGAACATTAAGTCGTATGTAAGCTAACGCTTGCTTGAATTTAATCGTTTCGTAGGCATGTATTGGGATTCGGTGTAAGTTATGTTCAAAACAGACATGTTCAAACAGACAAGACAAAACAAGGTCCATGGTCCGATTCTGTTTTAGCCCTTCACTTTAAAGAACAGCTTGGTAATAGCATCAACAAGGCTTGAAAGAGCCTAAGAAAGAAGAAAAAGCATGTTCGTTATTGGGAGAATGCTGTATCTGTGTCCGCTATCTTGGCTCGTAATTTGTTGTTGTGTTGTGTCACACTAAAGTAAATGTATCTCTAGGCTACTGGCATTAGTACTTATGGCCTCATGGCCTGGGCTATAGCCTTCATATTAGACAGCTACTGACTTTTATTTATGAGGTGACTAACGACAAATTTTGTGAATTATTTAAGCTACAAGGGTTAATGCCAGAAATAATCTCAGTCAGCAGCAGGACAGCATCTCTTCTTCTCTTCTCATGCAGAACACATGCAGACAGGTGAGGGTGAGTTACTATGGTTACAGGAACGCTCTGTGTCTGTCACTCTCACACGTTCTCCTGGTTCACAGAACAGGGAACCCTGGTTCCGCCTGCTTCCTTACCTGGTTACTGTTTACAACTTGTTTACATTTCAGCACACACACACACACACACACACACACACACACAGATACAGATACACATATATATTACTACCTATTAAAGAAAAAAATACCACATTAAAAACATTAACGCAGATTAATTGTGGTATGATGTCCCTTAACCACATACATCACTAAACAGACAACTGTTCACATTAGCTTTGGAAACATAATGGAAGCAGGTGATGGGATGATAGGAGAACCATTCTGCGTAAGTTTTATGGTAAGGAATTTTCATACAATCCAAGTTCAAGCTTGGAATGTCAGCCAACACCAACCAACAACCACCAGCCTCATCAAGCTACACTCAAAGTGCTCAGACACAGACTGAAGAAGGCTACCTGTGACAGATAATATATGCCATTAATTTACATTAATCAATCACAAAGCATGTAATGAATTAGATTTCAGTCATTTTTCAAGCAAAAATGTGATTTGCTGATTCCAGCTTCTTTAAAATGAGGATTTGCTGCTTTTCGTTGTTATTTGTGACAGTAAATGAAGAGTTTTTGGGTTCTTGGTGTGTTGTTGTTCAAAAGGAGTGACTTGAAGACGTTACTTTGCTCTCTGGGAAACTGTGGCGAGCATTGTTCACAATTTTCACACATTTTAAAGAGTAAATTATTAATTATTTAATTGTGAAAATAATCAACAGATTAATCAAAAATGAAAATAGTTATTAGTTGCAGCCCTATCATTAAGTTCATGTTAATTTCATGGATTGACAGGGTCCTCCTGCTTCCCACTACCATTCTGTGGCCACAGATGTTTTGAAACTGTCCCTGTGGCAGAGACAGGGACCTCTTAGCCTCTTATGGCACCACTGGGCAGCACCAGGGGATCCTCTCATCGTAGCCAAGCTGGACTTCTGCCTGCTGATTTCCAGGACCTTTGGCCCCTTCCTGTTAAAATTACAAACTGATGGACCAGTGTTGCCCCTCTTAGCCAAAGACTTGGCTAAGAAGGTTTTAATGACAGTGATTAAACTGAATTTGATTAATCCACATTAATGGTTCTGTCACTTCTTGTTATTTCTTCATAAAATTGTAGTGTCAGCTGAGGCTTTTCATGAAGAGGGAGGTCCTACAGGACATCTTGTCTATACCTGTACACTCACCGCCAGTATAGTATGAATACATTAACATTTTAAAATTTGATTATGCCAATGAAAGGGCGTTGTTTTTTGTTTTTTTTTTTAACTTAACATGCACTTGTATATTGAAACATTTTGTCAGTTCAATGTGAGATGAATTCTTTTGTAAAGTACCCCCTCTGAACAAGTTTATCTTGTGGAGGAATATGTACGATATATCTAATTTGCACTCATTAAATTGTTTCTGCGTTGAAATATTCACAGACAAAATATGATACAGAAATAGGATGAAGAACAATGAAGTAATGTATTTATCATAAAATGCGTATAATTAGTGAGTAAATAAATGAGAGATTAATATGAAGGGAAATCAGAGTCCAGTAAATACAAGAAATACATTTTTAAATGGCAAATTAAATGATTAGTCAGTTTGGTGATAGTTAAAAGAGTATGTGACTTTAAATAAAATAAAATCTGTCTCCTGTCTTATGAAATTGTCTGGTTTGATACGACAGCGACAATGTTCAATCAACCAAGTTTTAAACATTATATTATATGTAAAAAGCTTCACATGAAACATTCATGACAGACATTGTTGAACATCTTCCTGCTTAACAAACAGAAACATAAATTCAATATTAATCAAAGGAAAGAGTAGCAGGTTAAATGCATTCAAGCTGAACGCGGAGTCTTTTTAATTTAAAAGTGCATGTTACATGTATGGTACACATCCAGATCCTTATCTGTTCTCATCAGAGTGAGGGGAAGAGGCAAAGGGGTGATTGGATAAAGACAGTGAGGGGGAGAAAGAGAGATAAAGAGTTGATTGTCTCCTTGGTTGTATTTTGTTCTTTGTTTATTCAGTCAATAAGTACAGACATCCGTTTTGGTCCCATGCAAAGAGATAATCCTTTGATTATTGGTAGATCAGAGTCTTCTACTGTGGTTTTGTGTCCAGATGAATAAAACAAAGAGTGTTAATGGCTCCCAGGCCGCAGTTAATCTCGTTAGCAGAACCATGACACACAGCTTTCCAGATTGTGGGAAGCTTCAACACAGGGCTTTGGACTCGTGTCATAGTGACCCTTTAACTGTTGAGTTTGTGAGAGAATCAGGAAAGAAAGTTTGCTTCAAATCCCACTGAAACTCTGAAAGGCCATGCCAGTTCTTCCTTATAAAAGAACAGTAGAATGAAAGGTCAAAATCTATCCTCCATTCATTGTGTTTGAGATGATCGTCATTCTGCTGGGATATGTAGACCATCAGGACTTCCTGTCCTGCTGATTAGCTTGTGATCAGTTTCTGACTTCAGTGAATTTACAATAATAATAATAATAATAATAATAATAATGTTTAACCTTTGATTTGTGCGATTAGTTGAATGTTCCAGGAAGGTAACTTGAATGTTTTTTCGACATAAAACTAACATAAGGCAATATTCTCCAAATTTTCTTGGAAGATTAGTTGATTTTACAACAAAACAATAATGTTGCTAGGATGTTTTGGGTGCCACATTTTGCTAGCTGCTAGCTTTAACTCTGCCTTTAGCTCCACACTCTTAACATTAAAATGCAGCATCCAAATCCCTAAAAGAGCTCATGCACACTACCATACTCGTCCTCCATACTGTCTTTGCCGAACTAAAGCAGCACAAATCAGTGCTTCTCTGAGTGTGCATGTGACAGCCAGAACTAAAAGAGACTCAGGTGCAAGGATCATGCGAAAATTCAAGTCCAAAAATTTGAAAAGTTGAATTAATTTTGGGTAATAGACAAAACACAAAGTCAGCCAGTAATGTACATTCAAACACCAGGCAGAGATAAAACACAACTAAACAACAATGGGATTAATGAAGGCTGGAACACTAGTCTGCATGCACATCGTCACACAGCAAGACTCGTGTTTCCAGTATTTATGCTATGCTAAGCTAACTGGCTGCTGGCGGTAGCCTCTTATTTACTCTACAGACATGAAAGTGGTATTGATCTAACTCTTGGCAAGAATGCATATGAGCGTATTTTCCAAACTTTTTCTTTTGAACAGAAGACTGTCAGCTGACATATGATGTCACTGGATCCTGATGTATCATTTGAAAAATCGATGAAGGAACCTGTTGACTGAGTTGGGTCCAGCTCTAATTTTTAAAGTCTATCTGCTCATTTATATTTTCAGATAGAAACTCCATGTAAGCCTTAAAATGTTCCACATTTTGGACATTATAGGATTGATTCAACATTTCAGTCCCATTCAGGGTAATTAAGCCATACTCATTAAGCCAGCTATGTGGTTTAGCTCCAATCTCCCATTTTACACCATTTCATCCCAATTCATACTCTTTTCAGCTCTTATCTGCTCATTTATACCTTAAGCCACGAACTTAATTTCAACCTTAAAATATCCCACATCTTTCATATATTACTGATATTATAGAACTTTTACAGCCAGCAGTGCAGTTTAGCATCAGCTTTTCAACACTCAGCATTTCTACCAACTTTTTTCAGAGGTTGCCTTCTCTGGTTCTGACTTACGTTGAATAAATGTCGGATTTTCAACCCTAACTGACACTGAATCAATATTGATTCAGCCATCATCTGCAAAGCCAGTCTGCAGCTACATTTCAGCTGATTATATATTGAAACAGTGTCATGAAACAATATTGATTCAACCATCATCTAAAAAGCAGTCTGAATCTTTAGCTGATTCAAAAATTTAAACAAAGTTCAAATATTTAATGAACTTTTTTTGTTCTTTGATATATTTTGCAAATAATCTAAGTATGAAGTCAGGACCTTTATAAGTGAATGTTTAAGGCAAGTCGCACTAATAATTTTCTCCTGAAATACAGACCTTACAAATTTGAGATTAAGAACTACAACATCCCTAGAATGCTGTACTGTATACGAGGTGGTCTAAACTTGTAAAACACACACTAAACCCTGTACTGTTGGCAGATATTAGTATTATTAGCTTGTTCAAAATGACCTTTGCATATGCTTTCTAAAATCTAATGATAAAAAAATGATGAAACTATATGAAAACACAAAAATCTAGCAGGACCATTCTTAAAATTACCCCCCATTACTTCATGTGGTAATAAGAATGTTTTAGGAATGTTACATTGACCAAAAACATTTGCACAACATTCTTAGAACATTATAAGAAAGTTACCCAATAGAAAGCTGTCAGCAACATTCCAGGATTGTTATCAGAACAGTTTGTGTTAGCTGGGCAGGCACATTTAATGACACTCATTGAACTCAAGTGTGAAAACATAAACTTGATTATTACAGTTGTACCTTATCTTGGCATAGAGTCAAAATCACAAGTTATTTGCATCTTGTCTTCTGCTTTAAAAATGTCAAATTACTCGATTTTGTGTGAGCTCTTAAGATGTCAGGAAAGGGTTAGGTCTTAACCTTAACTTCAGGATTCCTGCTGATACTCTGGAGACGTGGTTTGTGGGTAGATGTGTTTCAAGAATGAAGATCTCTAGCTGTGTATTGTTCTATATATCTTTGTATTGAAGGGTTTTTTTTTTTTTGTAATTCCTCCCCCAGAAGAACAACAACATCAGTCATGCAGCAAGTGCAGCAAAAACAACATCTGGTTACAGTGGAGTGACAAAGTCCTCTATCATCCACAGCATCCTTGTATTGCTGGCTTGGTTGAGGGGCTGTCAGCCTCCCTGCTCACCCATCTCTACCTTTGGGTGTCCATAGCTCCGCTCGTCTTCATGGTGAATATTAATACCTTTGCTTCCTACTTTTCCTCAACCCAGGATGCCCCAGTAGATTTGTCCTACCAAAGGTTGCTTTTGACCCCACCATTCTTCTGCCTGTTGGAGTCTCAAGTTCTGGCTTCAAGGTTAACCCCTCTTTCCTCTGATCTTTCTTCTCTCTCTGATCTTGCCTCTTCAGCTGTTTCCTTTTTTTTTATTCTACAGACTTGGTTTATATTCTTCCTGGTCTTTTCTGCCTGTTCACATCTCCTTTCTTTGCTTTGCCTCTCTCTTCTGTCCCTCCTCTTTTCTCTCTCTCTTTCTCTCTCCCCTCTCCTATGTTTAATCCTATGGTGGTCCACACGAGGAGGATGGTTTTGAGTGACATGCTCTAGTCAAATTATTGACAGCTATAGTCATGATTTTTGGTGCAACTGTTGGTTTGAAATCAACAGCGGCAGCTCCTAGAGAGGTTAGTGTAGATGCTGCTTTGGCATCAGAGTTACATCAGACCTGGAGACTATTTGAGCATTGAAAGAAGAGCAAAGAGCAACACTGAGGCCATTTCTCCATGGAAAACATGTTCTTCTCCAATCTCTGGATGAAGTTAGCCAGTGATACACAGTGATAGACAGATGGTTCATCCAATCACCTGCCAAGTATTGTTTTAATACTTTTTTCCCAAACAGTTTCCATGGATGACTTCCTAGATGGTTCTGTGTAACCGACCTTCTGTGAAGTCAGCTGACACCTAACCCTGACCCTGAACCTGACCCTGACCCTGAACCTGACCCTGACCCAAACCCTTTTCAAGAAGATAAATATCTTTTCAATACAGAGTTTCTTTGACTGTCCAATCACAATCTGACATTATCTGGTTTGTAAAATAGTTGACGATCTGCACTTTGGTTGATTGCAGGCAGCTCACACACATCCTCACCAAGTCATAATATTTAGACCGAAGTTGGAGAACTCATCAGCATGTTTCCAGAGAGAGTGGTGCTTGTTACGATTTATGGGCCATTTCATGCTCCCATTTCCTTTAGTAGGTAATATGTGTCACTTTTATAACACTATGAAGTTGAAGTGTTGAGGTGAAATGTTAAGTGATGTTTCAGCGATATGCAAAAGGAAGAGATTGGCTTAGCCTTAAGTGGATATTCCAGCACTCATCCAGCCATCGGAGGGATCAAAGACATTCTCTGACTCTGACATAACAAGGCCAAATGGAGCGTTTGTGTCCTTGACGAGCCCTCACAGTGCTTTACAGCCTGTGGGAGAAGGACATCCCACTGTACTCTCATGCAGTGCAGTATCATTTGAGCAGTTTGGTCAAGAAGTGTCCATTTTGTGAGCCTTATTTGGTTTTTATACGTGCATTTCAGTCAGTTTACCCGCACTTCTGCTGGGTTTCTTTGTGTTGGTGTGCAGGGTGTCAGACATCAATGCTTATTGTCAGTACACTGCATGTTAAAGAGAGGTTGTCCTGTCTTTTGCAGTTAAAAGAATCAATCAATTAAGTATATGTTGAAATTAAACAGACATTAGAGATCGCTGTTCCTTATTTCTTTAAAACATCAGTCAGATTTGATTTCTATTAACATGATTACAACTCTTAATGGGCACTGATGCTCACTGATATCTTCTGATAACTTGTCAGAGGATTTTAGGATTGTCAAATAGAGATCTGATGGATGACCCAGTCAGCAGTATGAAAGAACAAACAACCTGAAAGTGATGTTGACACATAAACAGACTTTTTTGTTTGTGTCAATGTTCCAACTCACTGCAGTATATAACCTTTAGTGAAGGAAAAGTTAAAAATCTCCTTAAAACATGCCACATGACTCGCACACAGGACTTGGAATCGGCCCTACTGTTGTTACAGTGTGCTGCTGCACGACTGCAAATCATCATGTGCAGCATAAAGAAAGGTTTAATGATAATAGCTGCAAGTATGGGTATATTCATATTTAAAATGAGTGATCACAGAGAAAATTAAAGACAAAAGATTTCTTCACCTGTCTGTCACACAGCCCCTCCTGTCTGAGCAGACAACAGAAACGAGCGTCAACCTTCATCCTGTCCCTCCTGCTCTCTGTAATTTTCTAAAACGGCAAACAATGTAGTTTTTATCAAACTCAAACAGCAAGAAATAGCGTATTTCTTGGGGACTATTTTCGGCAGTGGATTAATCCACGTATTTCTTGTAGCAAGACAGTATATGTGAGATTAAATCAAAATGTCCAGGGAAATGCGTCATTTTGGTTTTGGAGGGTACAGTTTGGTACAGCTTTAGAAGATTATAAACTGGGAATTTAATGGTCAGGGTGTGTAACAAAAGATGCTTTTGGTTACACAATAGGTAATAAGAATATTTTTGGAGCTAGCCCCAGACAAGGGCCTACTATGGATGGCAAATCTCAATATTTCACAATATCTGAAAGAACAGATTAGCGCCTCAGACAGGCACATATTTAGAGCTTGCCACCTTACTCGGTGCTTAAAGTCAGGATATCTCAGTCTATGCTGCTTCAATTTTAATCATTCTTTTTAAATCAGTTCATTTTGAGTCTATCAACCTTAGAGAAGTGACTAGAACCCCCCCCCCCCCCTTAAATGTCTCTGTCTCTATCTAGAACTTTTCACATACAGCATGCACAGATTTCCCCTCGAGTCAGATCGAAGGGCTGAAAGTTTGAGGTTGGACTTTAGTGGTGTTCAGTGTCATCTAGTGTAGCCTGCATGAATTTTTTGGTAATCATGGCCTTTTTTTATACTTGCAATTACTTTACTTGCACTGAATTACAGCCATTTCATGTCAAATGCTTTGTGTACATCAAGACTGATTTGCTAAAAATGCTTCCACTTTGTCACATTTTTGTTTTATTGATGCATCAACTTTTACACCTCAGCCAAGCATAAAAACTCTTTTGTAATGTTCAGCCTTTCCTCTTATGCACAAACTGCAAAGGCGGTAGATGCAAACCATCTTGTGTTTCTTAAAGATCATGTGAATAATCTTCTCATGTTTTGTGTGCGTTAATTGACTTTACTGATTATCTTGACTGTGAGACAGCTACATAATAACCAGCGAATCAGTCAACAAACAAATTCTATTAATACATTCAAACTTCTAATTATTTTTTTTTGTGTGTCATGCCAAAACAAACAAAACAAGGCTAATTTTCAGCCTAATGAACCACCTCTCTGCTCTGTCCTATGGACGGTTTCTCCATGACAGCAGCTCAAAGTGAGGTTTTTTTTTTTTCATGTTTGCTCATTGGCTGTCACACACTGTCATAAGCTCTTGACTGAACTGACCTTTCAGACCCATTAGCAATTAAAGCCCGACATATCTCACTCTGTTTGCTAATTAACATTCAAATAAACTCATGAATTATGGAAATGGATTAACTGGACTAAACTTGAAAGAAATGTTGAGCAGATGCAGAGCTGCTTGGAAAGTGACTGTTATGCTAATGTGGATGTGAACGTGTGTGTGTGTGTGTGTGTGTGTGTGTGTGTGTGTGTTTCTGTGAGACATATCACATTTTATTGAAGCTATGTCAGTTTATTTGTCACTCATGACCTTTGCATGCAGTTCAGAGCATTTCATTTCCACACATTATTCAACTGATTACCTGTGAAACTGCAATCATTAAAGGGACGTTGTAAAGATTTAGGAGACAAGGACTATGGCAAGAGTAACTGTGAGCCTCCTGCAGCTTTCCAGAAAGTCTTCAATTGAAAAGGTCTGGCTGGTGATGTCCTGTATTTTTCAAATGTCCCACTGAAAAACAAAATCAAACTTTATTCTCAATATTTTCTGACTTCCCTCTTCTGTAGCTCCCAGCCCCAAACCCATTGGTTCTTACTTAAAACATAAATAGACTCAAGACATAAAAGTCACATATATATACTTTCATTTCTAAAAAAGCTCAGTCATTTCCCAAAATAGCTGTTCACTGTAGTTTTTAGCAAACATTACTCAAACAGGAAGAAACAGTGCCTTTGTTTGGGATTATTTTCAGCGTTGGATTAATTCTTATTTGTCAGGTGACTATTTGGGGCAGCAGGACAGTTTATTTGGGACTGAGTCAAAACAAACTACAGTGTGAGTCCATTGCAATGAAGGAACATGTCACCCAGTGCAACAGTATGGATCACTGATGTGTTTTTAACAACAATGGAGCTATTTGCCACAGAGGGATAACATATCAGGCTTTGGATACACACACAATATGTCAGTTGATTGTTGGCTTGGTCTCATTACAGAGATGATTTCAAGCACTGCTGTCACAGTCTCTCTCTCTTTTTTGTTGTTGTTGTTATTGTTAGGATCTGGCTTAGTGCTTTGTGTTTTAATGTCTGTTATCCTTATCTTTGCTTGGACCTGTACCTGCCTGCCCGTGTACCTGTGCACAGGCTTACATGTACCTGCCTGTAAGTCAGCACTTCAATAAATCACTGAAGTCATTATACTGCCTCCTCTGTTAGCGTTGGACTTAAAACACTGTGTCTGTGAAAACACAGACTGCAGTTCCCTGGAAATCGCTGTAGCTTTGCCGATGTCTCTAGCTAACTATATAACATACCAAATCCATTTCCTGGTGATTGACCTTTTAGCTTGTGCACAGTCCAGAGTAGTAGCAAACATGCGGAGATGTCTTTTTTTTTGTCTGCAAATTCCCAAAGTGTAAAAAGTGCAATGACAAAACTGTACAATAACTGCAGTTGTGGCCCACAACAACAGCTAAAAGCTTTGCATGGAGCTGATTTTTGTGATTACATTTGTTTTGAGACAAAGACAGTGTTAGAGGGGATTTTTGTTGAAGATTTTCAGAAAGCTGTCAGAGGCTAATACCGCTTGTCTCGAAATGTTATGACCAGATATCGTAATGGACAAAAAACCCTGACAGTCAAAGTCACTTTTTAATGTAACAGTGGATTCATATTGAATACTTCTTAGTATTAGTAATTACGTAGGTTTATATGTTAAAAGACTACCATGAAATGAAATACTTTTTTGCCATATACTGTAATGGTGACACTTTTTGATTTGATTCAATCGATATTAATGAATTGTGACCTGACAGTGCAGCCGATTATTTCTAAGAATGGCAAAGTTTGTGTCGGGATCAGTGGTTCTCCTGCCTCCTTTTCCTTTTGGATGATGTTCCCCTCCCCCTGTGTCCCCTGCCTGTCTGTGAGTGTGTGTGTGTGTGTTTGTGTGCAGGCTGTGCCTGGCAGGTCTGCATACTCTGTTTGCCCCGCCTCCTCCTCTCCCTATCACACCTGCTGCTAATCATGCAATCAAGACCCGTCTGCTACCACGGTATTTAAGCACCAGCTCTGCATCTAGTATTTGCTGAATTGTCCACGTGGCAAAGACTGAGACGCCCATTACTGCTTTTTGCTCATGTGTTTTGTCTGCTTGCCTGCAGTCCTGCCTCCTGTCTGTTTTATGTGCCTCAGGTTCAGACCATCCGTCTGCTCCAGCTGCGTCCTGCAAGTTTGCTGTCGTGAGTAATCAGGCCTGTTCGCTCTCAGCCCATTCATCTGCGATAGTGTCGGATCATCTGGACATCAGAAATCGTTCTTTAACTCTTACTCCAACCTTCTTGTCTGAGTTCAGTATTGGGGTCCAGTTTCTCTTGAGCAAGTCTGAACAGTTTGCTATAGTCCTGTAGTGTCTCCCAACTATTCAACTTACAATTCATACACAAACCGTCTGAGGCCACAAGTCAATTATTAATTGATTGATTATTATTAATGCGCAAAAAAAATTCATTAAAACAACATCGGAACAGTTGCATCAGCACCACGGAGAGCACCACACATCAAAGAAGCAAGACTACTACAGCATGAATGGAGCTCAGGGAACATTTTATTCTACTCTCTTACATATCTATTACTCAGTATTGGCTGAAATCTTTAACCACCTAGAAGCTGTAAACAGCTTACACAAAAAATGATATAACTAATTTGATCAGCTGCAGCCTGAGTTTCCCAGAGGAATGAAATCTCCTCAGTAAACTGTCTTTTCAGCTTGCATTTCTTGGTCAGGCCTTTCCTAAAAGCAAGTTGAATCAAATGAGCTTTCCGGGGGTGTGACATGCTTCTTTGGTGCTCAGTGAACACATTTTTCAAAGGGAAAAAAGAGTTCTCACAGCATTTTCCTGTAAACGTTAAATCCGATGATGCATGAGCCCCAAACTGTCTACAAGTGAAACAGTACACAGCATCGCCTTTCACGCAGCAGTCAAGCCAGGCTCTGTTGTTTTTTGGCACCATTCACTGTTATATACAGTAATAATGATGATTTGTCCTGGGGGGCCTGGCTCCCAGTGGCCTGGGTATGACCAGGCGGCCTGGGTGACTTTATGACTTCCACCCTTATACTGTGTTTTACTATTCACAGTTCATGTGTTCATGTGATTGTCACTTGAGGTCAGAGTTGCAAAGTTTTCCTGTTCAGCAAAAGTTACAAAGTCTCGCTATAATGTAATTTACTGAACTTGGCAGCATCGCTCACAATTTCTAATTATTTCTATGACTTAAAAAGTGTCTTATTTGAAAAGTGCTTTCAACCATCACTTCAAAATGCCAGAAAATATGTTCTCATTACAATTTCACAGTGGAAATGTTTCCTACTCCAGAGTCATTTTAAAAACACAAGCAGTCTTTTTCACACTGTTAATTTCATTGTTACATAGTTTCATTGCAAATCTTATTATGGTTACAGTTTGCGGTCACGCATCCGCAGCTACACCAGCACAATACTCAATTTGTGTTTCATAACTGTGTGCCTGAGAGCAGCATCTGTTGTTTGGGTGTAAAGGTCAGACTCAGCCTAAGAACGATCATATGTTCTGAATCAGTTTTATGCTTCTTCACTCTCCCAGAATGGAAAAGCATCAGGCAAATTTGAGTGTCGGAGAGGCCGAGCGATGGACTTCACAAGGCTCATGTTGTCATTTTTCATGGGGTCATGATGGCGCTCCACCAGGTGGTGGCGTGGCTACTTGGTATACAAGGCCACAGAAAAGGGAAATGGATCTTGATTGTCATGCTCTGTTGCACCACCACCAATTTCCTGACTCATATTTCTCTCTAATATTGTTAGACAGCAATAACTCTTGAGAGGCAAGTGACAGGGCCTGCTGGTGTGGAACGTGATGCACCAAACATGACAGCACACAATACTGAAGCAACTCATGCCTGTAATTAATTTCTATCCTTAACTTCTCCGTAGATATCAATCATCATTAATTACATACTTAGCATTGCAGTGAACAGTGACCAACAAATAGAGCAGATAGAAATGGCTGCATTCGGGAATGTAGACTGTATTTAAAGTCATCCTGCATTTGTAATGTGTAGATTTATCCGCTGATTGTTGCGCTTTTTCATGAACGTGCATTTTTGGTTGTCCTGTAGATCTGATAGTTCACACTTTTTGATTTTCATGGTTTATTTTACATCACTGACCATTTTCCAAAACCTGCCTAAAGTCTGAAGTTCATTTCATGCCTTTGAGCGTGAGAGGTCGTCCATCTGGTGACTTGATGCTGGCAGAACCGTGGAGATGGTTGTGGTTTTCACAAACATCCCAGCCCCACCTGTTTTTATCACCCTGCGTGCCTCCCCAGTCGACTCTGTGGAGATCCTTCACTTCCGGAGCACCATCATCACCCAGGAGCTCAAGTGGGAGATGAACATCAGCTCACAAGGTTCAACCTGTCAAAGTCAGTGATGGTGCACTTGTGCACCACCATCACTGAGTCCATCCTCACCTCCTCCATCACCATCTGGCATGCTGCTGCCACTGCCAAGGACAAGGGCAGAAGCGTATCATTCGCTCTGCTGAGAAGGTGATTGGCTGCAATTTGTCACCCCTTCAGGTGCCTCCAGGACCCTGAGGTGAGCAGGAAAGATTGTGGCCGACTCTTTTCACCCCAGACACAAACTTTCTGAGTCTCCAGCAAGAGGCTGCAGCCCATCAGGACCAAAACCTCACAAAATACAGCTCTTCTCACTTTTAATTACATATACATTACACATTTTTATTGAACATTTTTATTTGGAAGGATGATTACTTCACTTTGCAGAGCTCTATTACTTTTTGTATTTTCAGCAGTTACGCAACACAGCAAAGTCCTTGTATGTGAAAACCTACTAATTAAGACTGCATTTGTTAATTTAAATAATTTCATTGGTTTCAAATATTTGTTCACTACATGTTCAACGACAGTGTATAGTTTGATCATTTTTTTCTAAGCTAAGCAGTTCAAATGCATGTCAATATGTAGATCAGTAAGCAGCTTTATCATCACTCATTCTGCTATGTGCTCTTTGTATCTTCAGTTGAGTAGTAAGTTTACCTCGGTGGCCCATACTGTTGCATTCAGTTAATACAAACTAGGCCTATATAAGCACAGTCTGTGAGGTCAAAGTTCAGTCATCATCTACCTATTTGCATCATAGGTATTACATCATGGTTTCTGTGGCATTTGCTGTCTTTCAGAGAGCTTTTAATCACATCTGAGCTGACAACAGCGCTCTCAGTCATCAGTGAAGAGCTCTGCCAACAAAAGCTACTGACTCAGCCAGCGTGGATGGTGATTCAGTCATGTCAGTCCGCTTTGAAGATGATGAAAGATTTGTTTGAACATGTACTAAATATGTTGTCCACAAGGAGGAGATTTTAAAATGGGCCCTATAGGTAACTGCATTGCTAAGTGACAATAACCTGACATAAAGCAAGTGTGGGCCAGCTCCCTCATAAAACTCAGGTAAAATTCTTGTTTATTATGACTTGATTCCTATGTCTGTAGCTGCACCGCTGGAGGTCAAAGCTGAAGCAGGAAGTGGTTCTGTACACTGTGATCAATATGTACAACAGGCAGTTTGGGTTATGTTTTTACAGTTTGTTTTCTTTTTGAAATAAATTTGGTTAGCCTGGAGGTTGTTACATCCTTATTGTTGATCTGACTTGTCATTTTGTCAGACCTTTTATGTGATGCTGCTGAGTTTCCAGATCTTAACAATGAACAGGGTGAGTGCAATGTTGTTATTCCTGATAAAAAAGCAAGAAGGAGGAGAAGCAGGAGAGCAGAAATTCCTTTTGAAGCCAGTGGCAGTTGATTTCCACGTCAAGCGAAAGTTAAATGAGGCCATTGGAAGGTTTCACAAGAGTTACAGGTTTACCTCGTTCATATTACAGTACGTGTGGCAAAATGTTGCATATCAGCTCCAGAGGAATTAAAAGGAAACTTGAGACCAGCAAAGTTTTGAGTTGTGATAAACCTACTGAGATCATGAAACCTTCACATTGGTTTATTCAAGTGAGTTTGAAGCCTGCCCTGTCAGAAAAACAGAAGCAGAAAAGTGAAAGACGATTCAAAAGTTTCAGTTATGCAATTTTAGTGCAGCAGCCACATCTGTCTGTACTGTATGTGCTTTGGTTTTTACTGAGATACACTTAAACTCTGTACTCTGCAGTCTCAGAATCTATCAAGTTAATTGTCCGTCATGCTTACACACCACAGAAAGAGGGTGAGCTGGCATTAAGTCAGCCCACTTGAAAGATGACTTGTGACTTGTGCTTGCACATCATTTGGCCCTTTGAACGCTGATCCGGAGTAATGAAATCAAATGAAACCCCATAAATCCCTCTGAATGTGTTTCAGCTCTATCAATCCATGTTATGACACCCTCGTCGAACACTAACAGTGTCCAATATGCTATTAAATGAACATGACAGATATGTTTCTTTTAATCTAATTGATTTATTAAGGCCTTTCACGATATTCCAGTAAAAATGATACAAGTCAGCAAGTTGGAATAGCGTGCTGATCCTCAAAGCTGCGCTGTTTTCACTCGGCCTGTGTCAAGGTTCAAATGTGCTCTGCCAGGTTAGCAGTTCACTATCCAGCAGTGAGTGAGCAGTGAGATAACAGCGCTGCACCGGCAGACATGATGACCGACTGAACACTGTCCCTCTGCTCCTATTGGTCAAACTGAAGTTACTGTCTGCTGACAGTCACGGGGGAAAATGTCAGTTCGTTTCATTAATTTTAAGTTTTATGGTTAAGTAATAAAGCATGATGGAAATGATGTCTGAACACTTCATCATCACTGGCGCGATGTTCACAGATACAGAAACAAAAAAAAGACACAGACTGAATACAATAAACTGACCAAAATACTGAGCAGGGCCCTTTTCTAGATCCATTTCCATACAGCTGACAGTGTGTTTTGGGGCCCCTGGACTCTGCAGCTCAAACTACAGCTTTGTTGGATTGGCCCGAGGACGTCCGTACTTCAATGTAATTTATGGCTGTTGATACAGTAGTCGTTTTTCATGATAGGTTTTCTTTCGTTAAACCTACTGACTACCTGAGAACTACAAGACTGGAGTTTTATCTGGAGTCTTGTGTGGTTCATGTTATAATATGGTGAATTCATACGCTCCAGGATTCCGACACAGCAGTGTGAGCAAATGAACTGTGGGGCCTCAGCTTTAGGTGTTTAGTGCGTTTTTTTTTTTTTAAACAATGTAATATTGGCCATATGAAGTTAATTATAAAAGTTTTCTACTTTATGCCTACAACTGGCTCTGCAGGAATGGCAAGTTCAGGTAACAGCACCATTAGTTTAAAGGTTTATCATTCTATTATTTCCTCTTTATTGCATTTTTAAATATTCATGTAATGGACTTATTTGCAATATGTAAAGCATTTCAGTCCACTTTGAGATTCCTCCATGTCATAGCCAATTTTAAAAGAGACGTCTCAAAAAGAGACATGTTTAGCTTGGAGTCCAGGGGCCACAAAACACACTGTAACCAGCATGACAAGGAGACAGGGTTGGGGAGAGGTATGCGTGTTACCACCTGTTCCACTGGATATTAATGAAAAGGCACAATGTTGGGCCAGTGGACAAAAGCACATTATCACATGACTGTGACATCCCATGTGTAACTCATCACACAACATCTGTCTGCAAGACTGAAAATATCATAAAATGGATTCAGAAAAGGGCCTTTGCTCATTATCGAAGCGTGCCAGTGTCTTTTGATCAGTTTATTCATTCACTCAGTGTTTTTTGTTTCTGTATATGTGAACATAGCGCCAGTGATGATGAAGTGTTCAGACATCATTTCATCATGCTTTAATACTTAACCATAAAACTTAAAATTAATGAAACGAACTTACATTTTCCTCCGTGACTGTCAGCAGACAGTAACTTCAGTTTGACCAATAGGAGCAGAGGGACAGTGTTCAGTCGGTCATCATGTCTGCTGGTGCAGCGCTGTTATCTCACTGCTCACTCACTGCTGGATAGTGAACTGCTAACCTGGCAGAGCACAGATGAAGTGAAAACAGTGCACCTTGAGGATCAGTAAGCCATTCCAACTCGCTGACTAGTATCATTTTGTTTTTAATTTGATGAAAATAAACATATCTTTCATGTCCATTCAATGATTTTGATAATCATTCAATTCATTTAATATTGGACTGAGTTAGTGTTCAAGGAGCGAGTCCTAACATAGATTGATAGAGCTGACATTTTGCAGGGATCCAGAGAGAACAGAAAGGCTCTGTTTTCCTGGATCCATCGCTGATTTCATCATCTTAACTCTCCTCATTTTCTGTGGTTCTAGTTACACTCTCTCTGTATAATCTTATCTGTAATTCATCCAGTGGTTTTGAGGTCAAAAATCAAAAACCAAAAACTCAAAGAAAAGAACAACTGTATGAGCTGACAACAACAAGGAAGACTTCAGAGAGGGGCTGCTCTCGGTGTTTTCACATTCTGCAGAAAGAAAGAAAGCCCACTGAGGAGTGATGAGTTCCAGAGGCTGCTGTGTAGTGTTCCATATGTAATCACAGCTCCAGCTGCTCCCCGGTGTCTGAGGGTCTGGAAAGAAGACCCACTATCACTCTCAGTGCGAGTAGCTTGCCATTCATAAGATCCCTCCCCACCACTGCCAGCTCTCACACTATTGATCCACTGGACCAAGTGTTAGAGGAAGGCTCCCGTCATACATCAATGCTCTGCCTCCGTACAGCTGATGAAAAACACTGGAGGCCCCTCTCAGCCTCCTCCCTCATCCCTGAAGACACAGAGCTCGAGTCGCCCCAGCGGCCAAGGACATCAGCCTGTCCACCCCGACGCTCCTCTGGCCTCCATCCACTTGAGGGATGGCACAGAGCGTCCCCCAAATCAGCCCGTGTTAGTGCTCATCTGTCTTCATTGGACTTGCAGTAGAGATCCTCAGCATGCCAAGATAAGACAAAAATTTCAGCCATCCATCTTGATCTGTCAGGTGAGATGACTTTGAGTGTCCGGCCCAACAGCTGGTAACCAAGGGCAGAGCCTCCTCTGTGGCCTTCATGCCTCTCAGACCAAGTGTGAGGGATGACGCCACCGGGCTCAGTTCAATCTCTCACATCAGCCTTGATGTCCAGTCTTCAACTTGGCCGTGAGGATTACAACTCCTCATTATTCTTGATCAGGTCACAGGATTGTGATGAAATGTGATTTTGCAGAAACATATAAAAGAATGTAAAAGAAGAAACTACACAACTGATTTCTGACAGAATGTGGTAATTACAAAGATTATTCTACTTGAGAACATCCGTGACTGCATTGATCTATCCCGATATTACAAGGAAGTCATGTGAGAGGTCTTCATGTGGGGCACATTGGAGCACTTTTTCAGGTGCAAATGTGATGCATTCTTCTGCAGACATGGTGTCTGTTTGCTGTAAAAAGTAGCAGAGAATAGAGCCAGGAAAATAAGTATGAATTAACTTTTATTCTACAGGAATCAATCAATAACATTAGCGGACCACGCCATTATCTAGAGCACAGGTCACATCAGGCCCACAGCACAATTTCTTCCATGCTGTGAGATGATTTTGGTTTTCTGTTAAGAGCCGATGGCTACTGGCTGTAGTCTATATTGTTCTCAATGTGCTGCAGTCAAGAGGAGTGCAGGCTGATGAAAATACACACTTACAGTAAGTAGACTTCAGAGTAACATCAGAGGAAATGTGTACCTTCAGATTCCTCAGGTGTGTGAGGGGATTCCACAGGAGTTAATCATTGTTTAAGGTACATTTGAAGTAATTACTTTTTGCCACCCCAGTAGAATCACTGCGTTTAACCTCATGGCAGTTGGTTGTGTCTGGCCTGCAAATTCATTTTTATTGGATGGCCCTTTCAGTATTCAGACACTCCTGCTAGAGGAACATTATTAACTAAAATACTACTACTACTACTACTACAAATAATAATAATAATAATAATAATAATAATAATAATAATGTTGTTGTTGTTGTTGTTGTTATTATTATTATTATAAACCAATAAGAATAAACTAAAAACTCATTCTTAGAAATAATTAGACAAAAATCATGTTGCATGCTCTGGTGGTTTGTGTTTGATTTGAACTTGATGTACAACTATAATATTACTACAGGCTATATGACGCTATGGCCATATCTATAACTAAGCTTTGGGGAAATGTAAGGACAAGCTGACAGCTACAGAGACTAGCGACATGAACATTAAGATTGTTTCCATCAACTAACACAGATTTTTTTAGCCTTCTGCAGTCAGGAAGGAGCATAAATCTTACGATGTAAATACACCAGAGAGCACACTGAGTGACTGATCAGTAATTACTGGGGCTCTGGTGGTAGACAACCCCACAACGCAACGACAACACCAACTGTCATGTGTTGTTGTATCAAGGCAAACATAGATGAAGTTTCTACTGTTAATTTGTCACACAATTTGTACTGAAAGAGACAAAAAAAAAGAAGAAACAAAAAGAGCAGTGAGAGTTTGGGTGAGATCCTGTATGGAGAACCCAGACTGGAAGAAACCCAGTCCAACTTGGTCCCATCAGTCACACCCTAATCATAATCATTATTGGCTCAACAGTCCTAATGCGTGTCCCAGCAGAGATGGGTTGCCTGATAATCCCACCTACAAACCTATGATTGGCTTGGTTATTTTTCCAGCCACCCCTGGGTTTCACCAGTCACACGAAAGTTCAAACATAGCCTACCTAATTTTGAAGGATGGAGGTTCCATGCTACTAACATTTTAAGGGTTGAACCATCTGAAAGAGTTCCATTGTAAGCACACGTTACAGCTTAAATCTTAATACCTAGCTTTTAGTTGGTGTAAAGTCTTAGTGGTTGGCATGTTGTATTGTTTCGAAAGGTGCGATAACTTGGAGGATGAGGAGGAGCTATTTATACTGGCTGTTTTGTGTCTGTGACACGTTCTCTGTGATAGTACACAAACTACTCCTGTAAGAGTACACAAACTAACACCAAGAGGGTTAGCAAAGCTTGCAACTTGACTAAATTTGACATTAGACACCAACGTTATAGTGCTGGCAAGCAAATATCTAATGTTAGATACATTTCTGATCAGCTATTAGTGTAGGCCATCCTTACGTGTTTGTGATAAAGTTATTAATGCCAATAATGGGGATTATTTTGGTTGGTTTAAACTTTACACCAGAGTAGGTAAGATGATCCTCATAAATCTATGGTGCAACCAAACATCAACACAGCTTTAGTATCAAATAGTTTCATCGTATCGTTGTGCAGACTTTGTAACTTAAATTAACTTGAGAGGATGAAAGTATATACAACAGGTCACAGATCTATTGAGAAACTAAACAAATCGAGAACTCTAGAACTATTCAAGTGTGTGTATCATGCTAATGGCCAAAAGAGTGCCTTTGCGTGTGGCAAAGTTTTTGTTTTGGGCATGTTCTGTTGCCTCCGCCTCATCCAGCACCTTTGGGATGAACTGAAACACTGACTGTGAGCCAGACCTTCACACCCAACATCAGTGTTGGACTTCAGTAATGCTGTTGTTGCTGAATGGGAGCCAATCCCAGCAGCCAGGTGGATTCTGTTACAGCAGCAGATTGATGGCCATGGTTTTGGAATAACATGTTCAACATTCACACATGGGTGTAATGTTGGTGTCTTTCGACTGTGTGTATCAGTTTGCAGTAAAACCTGGTGGTTGTAATGACTTCAAATGAGGCCAGTAGCTGGGGAATGATTAGAAAATGCAACTTGTTTATTGCCAGCAAATGTTTGGAATCAACAGGAAAAAAAAAAACCAAACAAACAGAAACAGCACTGAATTGGATTTTTTTCATTATCTTTGCCTCTAAATTGATTTTCCAGTTGCCAGCGACACAAGTGTGTGTGATATTGAAATAATGGCCCATAGATAGAGAGAATTTCATTTCCAAGTTCCTTTCATCTCAATGAAGGCCAAAGAGGGTCACATTTCTGGCACAAAAGGCCCTTGCCAAATGATGCTTTCTTCCTATTAGAGGAGAAGACAGAGAGGGTAATTTCATACTTGTTTATGCCCCACATTCCCCAGCTCTTCTCACATCAGAGTAAATTGATTTCACTCCTCATATTGCAGCAATCCTCCAGTTTCCTCCACTCCATGCTGAAATTAATCATGGTAATGTCCCCTCTAAGTGAAAAGAAAATTAATTTTCACTGCCATACTGATCTAACTAATAACGGGGTACAAGTAAGGAGAAAATGGGAAATCATTACTCAGCGAACATTATCTTTATTATTTGTACCCACTTCTGAGCAGAAATGAAGGGGCAACCATGGAGGAAGTTAAGGCGGATACCTTGAAGTGTGTCTGACTTTCACCAAGATCCTGGAGAAAGCATTAAAAAGGCAATTGGCCATTGATTGCTTGCTAATAGCAGAATGAGGAGGGGAAGAAAAAAAATCGCTGCAACAATTTTCTATCTTTAAAAAAAATGCCTATCCATTCATGCATGTTATTAAAGCCATTGAGCTGAAATCCCTCGGTGAAAGACACTGGATATGGAAGATGGCATCTTGGCAACCCGAACTCACCAATGCTGTAACTTATTAACGTGTATTTGACATCCATAAATCAAAATGACACCCTGCTAAAATCCTTATCTGTGATCTGAAGCAAAAATCCCTCCAGTCGCACGCTGAGCTTCTCCATTTCACTGTTATTTCATTATGGCCCAGAAGTCCTCGTTTTCCTCTCTAGGTGATTGCCTCACAGTCGTTTTAGTCATTTAAGTCGTCCTACACAGTTTCTGTTGTTTCCATTTAATCCACATTAACAAAGTCACAGGATGTAATGAGATGAAACTTTAACAGTGTTTAATAAGGACAGTGGGCTTTGCAACAATGATTGTCACAGCAAACAAAATGTGGAGCATCAAAAGGGCAACATGTAGGGACTGTGAGGTTTAAAAGAGGTGGGCATTTACCAGGCACAGAGGGTCTAACAACAGATGCTATAAAGCTGCATTATAGGAAATGTAGGATCTAGCATTTAGCAGAGACATACAGGACAAGTGAGGGATTCAGCATTGAAACATGAAGCAGAAATGAAAGAATCAGTGAATATAATGGTGTAATTTCAGAACACAAAGAGGACATGAAAAACAATTAATCTTTAATTCAATCCATTCATTAATGACACAACACTAACTTATTCTTTTGCAGGGTCACGGGGGATTTGAGTCTATCCCAGCTCCTGTCTGTGGAGAGAGGTTCATCCAGGATAGTCTGGTCCCAGAAAACCCAGAGCGCCCAGAAGAAACCCATCAGAGAACATGCACACAGCAAGGCCTCAGTTTACAGGTGGATTCTTGGTGTGAGGGAAAGGTTCCATCCACTGAGCTACAACGCTGCCCTGTAATGTAGAATTTATCAAGAGTATAAAGAAAAAGTATTCAATTAATCAATTAAAAAATGAAAATTAATTAAAGTAACAGTACACACTGACTGCAAGTGTATGCTTACACATCTTGGTCTCCTTGTAACTGCATACACTTATTTGCAAAGGATAGATTTAGCAATAAAAACATGTTCAAAAAGAAAGGATAATGCTGCCCAGATGACATATTGGGGCTTTTCTGCATGCTTCACCTCTGAGTTCCAGACAAACCCAGCAGCAAACCCCCTTCACTCTACATCTTCCAGCCCTGCTGTCAACCTGGATACCTCAGCAGTTTCCAAGCTGTCTGTCTATAGTGTGTGTCTATAAGCTCAACGAAGTAGCTACACAATCCACAGAGCTAAAGGTGGCCTTTGTGCTACAGGATCCTGCAGGATTATCAGATGTGTTCTCAAATCTACAGCCAGTCTCTGCTCAGCATTCACAGCTCCAAAACATACCTACCTTAAAATGCTTATCTTAATCTTTTCCCCTGCTGGGACAAACCAGCTCCTGGCTTTTACTTTGTGCCAGTTGACAAATTGATTTCTGGCTGTTCTGACTGCTTGAACAGTAGCCACTTCATCTGCTGCTGATGTGGCCAGATGTATTGGTGTATTGTCCTTGGGACAAGCTCAGCCTACATGCTTTCAAAACACCAGGTAGAAGGAGTAACTGTCTACAGTGTGCATATGGAACAGGCTGAGTCCTTATATGCCTGCTCCATTTATGGAGATGGATACATACAATGTGTTCACAAAAATTCAGTTTGCCTCATAAAGTGTATTTGTATAACCATGAAGCACAGTTGCAATTACAGGCTTGCCGCCTTTAAAATAATATATGGAAATGATAATCTTAATCTTAGACCCTCAAACCATAAAGAATGAGTAAAACCCCCTTAAAAAAAATCTACACTCCAAATTTCCTCCAGCCAGTTTTCTTCCTCTCTACATTTTCCCTCTTCTTCCTCTGACCTGGTTTGACTCCTCAGACGATTTTGGTGCTCCTCACTGTTTCCTCCTATGGTTGGATTTGCTGCACAGCCATCTTTCTCTTCCCTGATGGAGCTGCCCTACTCTATTAAGTTCCTTTGTGCTCAGTCCTGAGCCCTCCTGACTTTGTTGCACCTGCCCTAAAATAACCTTTTTTTTTTCCTCTGTGTGCTGAATTCTGAAGCTTGGAATAATAATAAAATCAGTTTTGATTGAGTTTCTGTGTATCAAAGCCTGATATATCTTATTGATATCTTCACTATAGGAATCAGTGGGCTTGGGGCTGAGACCCACAGACAGGAAGTGTCACATAAGAATCATAGGAAATTGCCTTGTCCTGGACTGGGTTCTGCTATTATAATATAAAACTGTATATCCAAAATAAATAAATAAATAAATAAAACTTTCAGACTGATGCATTTTAAAAAACACAACACATTTCTCATCTGCTGGCATTTTCCACCTTTATCTCAATCTCATTTAATTTGATCTCAACTTAAAATCAGGTTTAAAGAAAATCTGTTTTATTATTGGTTTAAACTCACCTACACCTTGAAGATGCAGCCATTGCTGCACTCAAGTGCACTGAATGCACCAACTGAGTTTTCTCATTTTAAAAAATATCTGGTTCGACTCAAAGAAAACTAATATTGTTGAGGTGTATTAGAATCCATGTAGTCTAATTCTAACATTACTTTGCGTTTCAGGTAGTTTAGCTTTTATTCAATAGTGGACAGTTAGGAGGGCTGCAGGAAAAGAGATAAGGAGAGTAGATGGCAATGCAAGACACATCCCCAGCCGGTGTTGAATCAGGGAAGCTACTGTCACAGCATGAGTGTCGTGGTGTGGATCTTAACTTGGCCACCTGACACTTGCACAATGTGAAATTGACATTGGCTAAATTCCTGAGACCAACAGGACAAGCAATAGATCGAAATGACAATGCAGTTGAATTGACACACACTCTGCAGGAGTACAAAGCCTGGCCTTTGCACTTACACCTTGTTCATGTCAAAATTTTCAGACCCTAATTATGACCAGATGAGTGGGGGGGAAAAGTCCAGCTTTAATTTACCCAGCAGTTCTAAATCCAAGACAGAGTCATGAGGAATTTCTGACTGCCTCTTGGCAAAAAGAAACTACTGATGTGTCAACAAACTGTTTGCAAAATTGCTGCAAAGCCATCACTAGTAGTTACACCTAAATACATTTGAATTCTAAACAATTTTAATTCTTAATTCAGTTGATTCAGTGAATTAAAATGAAGTTAGACATTTGCATCTGGTTCCACTTGTAAGAACACAAAGCTACTTCAGATGATGTATATGGTGTTTCTGCAAGGCAAGCAATGTGGGCATAATGCCAACACTCCCGAGTCAGAATGACAGAAAGTTTCCCATTCTGCCAACATTACATGAATGCAGCATTATACACTGAATGGCAGACTGTCAGTCAGTCATGGAAACAGGCCAGCTTTGAGTTACAACATGCCTGTACAAATAGTGTAGCCTGTGCTGCAGACAACAACTGGATATTGCAGGACAGATGAATAATGGAAGTGTTACACAATATAATGCTTTCTACTCAAAAATAACAACACCTAGTGGGAAATCATGCTTTAACATTTGTTTCATCAAGAAAAGAAGATTCCCTCTAAGCCTCATGCAAGCTGATTGATTCACAGCTCCGTCAGTGATGTTGCTTCTCCGTGTCTTTGTTTGGACGAATTCTCGGGGCAATTAACAGTCAGGTCCCAGGCAGCGTGAGAGGAATGGCTTGCAGCGGATAATGACAGATTTCTTCATCCTCTCAGCAAACATGCCATGGCCCCTGCCTGCCCCGCCTCCGTCACTGAGATCCACCTGTACATCAGCCAGGGTTCATGAAGCATGACCAGAACAGGGGCCAGAGGGGACGTAAGAGGAACATCAACATGAACAAAGTGTCTCGGGCTTTGTTGCTGCACGCTGAATGCAAAAAAAGTATAGCAATGTGTGTGTGTCTTAATATCTTTGCCAGGCAACGGTGAATACAGGTTCTCTTTTATCAATGTATTGATTGTTCTACTGAAAACACATTGAAAGAGAGCGTATAAAGGTCTTATGAAAGCAATTACGTGGGCCTGGCGCCTATCAGGGTGGACGGATAATTATTACCTGAGAAAAGCAGCACTGCTCAGGAAATCAATAATCATAAGCACTGAAATGTAGTTACATACAGTATAGATATTATAGTCTAAGCTGTGTCTTCCTGAAGTATAAATCAGCAAGAACTCCATGCAAACATGACTCATAGCAATCATTCTGCTCCCCTACAGCTTTCAGGAGTGGAAATGTGCAGAAGTACTGTGAAGGTCTGTAAAAGCAGACATGAAACAGTGACGACCTGATGAGATTTTGGACCACATCTTGATCAGATTTCCCCATTTTTTCCCCTCAGGAACAGCACGTTTGTCTTTCTATGCGCAGTACAAGATTAAACAGATAATAAACAGTGCATCAAAAACAGGGAGAAGATATCATAAGAGGGGATTTCATCGCCTTAGGTCATCCTGGCGTGATATCAAGTATTGTACAAAGTTAAGGTTGTGCAAAATGTGAGGAACAGTCTGAATTGACCAACAAGTGTGATGGATGTGCTTCTTGTCTGACCTATTTTTAGCAACGTTAATTACTTTGGTGAGTACAGTGTTATCCTAACTGACCACCAATGGCCTGAGTTGTGAAGGTAAAATCAAAATTACAAAGACTTTTTCCTTTAGAAGAGTACTCCACCGCTTTAGCATTGCACTTTTGTACCCCTGTCAGACTCTTGATGGACAGTTGAAAA
This sequence comes from Chaetodon auriga, assembly GCF_051107435.1. Taxonomy (NCBI): domain Eukaryota; kingdom Metazoa; phylum Chordata; class Actinopteri; order Chaetodontiformes; family Chaetodontidae; genus Chaetodon; species Chaetodon auriga. The sequence goes on along the minus strand of NC_135091.1, from coordinate 20,043,978 downwards.
AGGTCCAAATCAATGCAGCAGAACCAGAGATATTGTTTTTATTCCATGCATTCATCTTTCTTTTCAAAATCCGGCATTATCCACAAGCTTCCATCACCCACAATACAATTTGATCACCAGTTCAGTCGGAGATCCAGGTGTGCTGTGCCAGTGCAGGCTAATATAGCATCGAGCTTTCAGCAGCAGAAATGAGGAGAAGGTTACAGAGTCTGAACTTCACATTGTTTTCATGATGCATGTGCATGTGATGCAGGACACTAGAAGGCTGTTTTCACAGTCATGTGCTGAAGAGGGGAAGTCTCTCTGAGTTCACCCTAAATCTTATTTTAAGATGTGTGAAATGAACAATATCACAACTTGTTTAGAAGCCAAGCTCTAATAAGCTACTGACACAGGCATGATGTGGAAACTTGAAGCTTTCGGGTCACAAACACTGACAATGGACTTTTCGGTGAAGTCGGAGACATCTTGTGTGGTTATTAAACTTTTGAATGAAACTTGAATGTGCTGTGATCGAACCTCCCATGTCCCTAACAACGTACCACTACTGTCCGCTGTTTGCCTGGGAAACTCATCCTTTGTTGTTATGATTTCTTGATTTCCTTGTTTGCAAGCATTTACAGGGTTCAAGTGAGTTTAAGTGCAAATTTACGAGTCGCACATTTTCCTGATTTGACCACTTTTCATGCAGAGATCAGACAATAATATTCTTGTTAAAGCTGCAGGATTTCATTTTCCAAAACTTTTCCAAAAACACTGCCTCAAAAAACCATAATGCAACCACAATTACTGTAGCATTTTGAATGAGTGTTACAGATGGAAATACAGATACACACCAGTTCTGTCATCCATCAAAATGGCTGTTTTTCACGTCCATGCAAAACTTGGATTTTTGACCGAAGAGGTTTACAGCTCTTCGAAGGCACAATCAAGGCAGATTTAAGGGAACAAAGACATCAAAAACTTGCATATCAGTACTTGAGTACAAAGAAATGTCAGAATATCACAGACTGACAAAATGTAAGGTGCGCAGGAAGGATCTTTAGAAGGTTTTACATCTTCCAATGTGCATATAATGATGAAGGGGACATTACAACCCAGGATGTAGGGGGTGATCAGCATGCCCCCGTCTCCTGGAGGAACTGACATCAAGCAGGTGGGAGAAAGGGCACCTCTTCCTACATGATTGAGGTGAGGCAGGGCGGTCATTGGACATGAATGTCATGTATGAGAGATCAATGGAGTGACAGGAGCCAGCAGAGAGGCACGGCACGCTGACAGCTCCGCCATGAATATTTACAGCCTCGCCTTTCTCTGTGTCTGCGGGAGCCCAGCACACCCTCTCCTCTTTGAGTTTGACACCTACAGCCTCTGATGTATGCCAGTGTCAAAATGTGTGTTTTTAACAGATAGGCTTAGACAACAGACTGGTAGGAATCATCAAGTCCTCAAAGCATGTGGGTGCTCTCGATTAAAAACTTTAAACTTTCTAGAATATTAGGATTGAATTTTCTATATTTTCAGGATTTTCTATAAATGAGCCATGAACAAAAGCCCAAAAGCAGAAGCATAAAAATCTGACATTTTCGCTTATACAGATTCTTCAAGTTTTTTCCTACGATTTAATCGTCTCCAAATGTCTAATTCTTAATCTGATAAGCACCATATGAAAATGAGAGTAATGTGTGGATTTAATCAAGGTGATGGCTGTGCTGTTAATATTCACTCCCTGATATTGTTACAGTAGGACAGTGGCTTTCAAATCCCCAAATTTTGGATTTGCAATACTCACTCAACACTGTATTCAGTGCCATGACAAACAGAAATGTATCTCCAGTGTATTTACCTCCTGTTTTGATTTAACCGCTAAAAGGTTTATCTGGGGAACAGTCAGAACTGTCATCAACCTGAGTTGGTAATGCCAGTTACACAGCAACATCTATCAAGCCTGCTAACATTAGATAACATTAACCACTGTCAGCTAGTGTTCATACAGACTAAGAGAAGCTGGAGCAGCCACTGAGTATATTGAACTGATTAAGTGTGTGTTTCATCTATGAACTCAGGTTTTCATTTGTAAGAGAAAGATCAAAGATCCGTAGCCTCACTTTATAAGAAATAATTTAACAGAACCTTAAAGCTACACTGATAATCATGTTTTTATAACACTGGATGAAATGTGTAGTGTGAAATGTGTCCTGATGAATTCACAGAGGATTATCACCAGCTCTCCAGCTCCTCTTGTCCGTGTGCAGCAGGATCAGACAGAATGCTTTCAGTCTTCAGCGATGGTCACCGTGTCAGATCTAACTATCACAGTGCCATAAACTCTTGCTGTGTCTTGGTCGGGTGACTGACAAGACTATGTGTATCTTGTCTCATTTCATGTCTTATTTCAGGATCACACACAAGCTCAGATGTCATAGGGGAGGCGGGTGAAGCAACTGTCAATCAAATTGACAGAAGCGTCGTGTGTGATGCTGGTGGTCTTGTGTACCAAAGGAAAAAAAAAAGGAAAGAAAAAGAAGTGAAAAGAAAATAAAATAAAGAAAAAAAAGAAAAAAGGCTGTGGCTGCGCTATAACAGTAAATGCAAATGCAAACTTCAGCTCATTCAGTCATTATTTATACATCTCTAGGTACAACAAGTTTCACATATAGTAACTTTCTAATGTTACTGCTTCCACTATTTCTCGCCAATATTTGTCTTTTTTGACTTGGTCACGGTACTTCCTCGTTGTTCCACCTGAAAGCAGCAGCAACCTCAGCATCTCTCCTCCTCCTCCTTCTCGCCATGGTTACCTGACTGTACTCTGGAGAGAACACCTGATTGGTCAACGCTCAGGAACATGTCGTTGGAGATGTCACAGTAGACTTGTCAAGACAAAAAATTTTTTTTTGACATGCTGGTCTTTCCGTGGAGGTGTCCCAGACTCTGCACGACAGGTCGTTCAGTATGTGACACTACATGGGAATAGATGCCCGACTGTCGCTCACAATTGGCCAAGATCCATGAAGTCTGATCCTCGCATTAGCCAACCGTGTCTCCAGAAGTTATGATTATGTGTAATGTTTTTTTTGAATTAATAAGGTCCTGCAGTTACATAATGTACAGATGTTTCTGGGACTTTGACACCAGAGGCTGTGTTTCACATCCTGAAAGCGGCAGGAAATTACAGCATTTTGCTGAAGTCTAGGGTCAGATTGTGGTTCAGTTAAACATTAACTAACACATCCTGTCTTGTGCTTCAAGTCGCTGTAGTCTGTTTTAGGTCAAGACCATGAACTTTCCCAAGCCTTGACTTAGTGCTGTACCTCAAAACCATCACGTTGACAACCTTTAATAATGCCATCATTAGAACAAGCTGATATTGGGTTGCAAGATAAGATATTTTGGTGAAACACAACATACGCTCTCAGTGAACATTCAGTATCAACATTTTTGAGACTTTTGGGACAGTTGCATTAATTAACAATATTTCTTCATTATGTTGATAAAAAACTTAATCTGCGTGGCATTATGTTTCTTTCACAGCATATTTGCTGTCGAGGAAAATTATTAGTGTATAAATGTAATTGTCTGGCATGCAAACTTCACTCTCAGCATTTTCGTCAGCAGCACGAAGCTGTTTTCAGCAGAAAAATACTACCTACCAAGCACCAAACAATAGACAGACAAAGCTGGCAATTAGCTGATGAATAAAGTGATGAAGTGAGCCAGTGAAGACAAAAAAAACAGAGCTTAAAATGAAAGTATTATTAGACTTATATTAGACTTACATTCATCATGTGGACAGGAACATGACTCCAAATGAATACTAATGCTGCTGTGTCTGCTGGACATGTAAATAGGCAACTGTATGTGAACCATAACACCTTAAAAGAGTACTCCACTGATTTAACATTGCACTGTAACATTGACTCATGATGGATATAGTTCAGAAAAAGGATCAAAATCAATGTAGCAAAGCCAGAGATATCATTTTTATTCATGCATTCTTCTTCCCTGTCAAAACCCACATTAACCACAATGCAACTAGTTTGGTTGGAGATTCAAGTGTGTTATGCCAGCTAAGTTAGCCCTGTGCCACTGGAGTGCAGCAGAGATGAAGAGCTACTACAAAGGTTTGAAGTGAGCCTGACTCAAGTGACATCACTTGAGGACAGTCATCAGACTTCACACAGCTCCCTCTGGAGATCTGCAGGCTTTAGACAGCCATGTACCAATACTGTCTTACAGCTGTAAACAGACTTTGAGGTGTAAAATTTGTGGAGTTCTCCTTTAAAACCGTCATAATATCTCAATGTTGTGTTCATGACTGTTCGCTGCCCTCAAGTGGCTAAAAAATTAATGAATACTGTTTTAACTTTAAATGTTTTGATCAATAATTAATCAAAAATACAGATTCCCTGTAATTTTCTTTAAACTTTAGCCTCATTTTTCCAGGTTGCATTTTGAAAGTGTGGCATGTTGCTTCAAATGATTTTTTCATTCTGTAGTCTGCTGACATACAGCAGGTTTCACATTTACCGTCTGGAGTCACCGCACACTATATGTGCTCATTTACATTCATCAGATGCAATTAGAAGACACTTGCAGTAAAGACCTCATGCACTTACAGTGTCAGGATTTCAAATTTTGAAAGATTCTTTTCATGCAGGTTGTTTTGTTGAGTACATAAGTACCTTGCTCTCCTCTTGTGAAGAGGCCCTCATCTGAAATTGGACCGCTCGTTCGAAATGAGCCCCACGTCTAAGCAGTGTGTACGAGCAGGACGAGCCTCTCGACTGACGACTTGACTATTAGCCCATTTCACATAAGTCTCCTTCCTAATTTGAAGTGATTCTTAGCAGAAGAGGTGAGCTCGAGAGCGTCGCTGTAGAGCCACTCAGCAAGAGATCAAAGCGTCAACTCTCAACTGGATTAATGGGCCGCTCTCAGGGTGATTACACCACACACACTCAGGTATACACGCAGTGCCCTCCATGTGAAGTGGATTTCTTCATCCTGTTTTGAAGGGATTAGCCCCCCACCCACACCAAACAAAAACAGGGATGAGACTACATCCATGCTGTTCAGCTCAGCTCATCTCAACCTTGAGAGGCTGGTTTTAGTTGGAGGCAAATGAAGCAGGTACGAGGGGAAAGTGAAATATGGAACATGTATCATCCCTAATGTGGTGATATATTATACAGCAGTATTTGGTAATGGCGTGTATTCATAGTGTCAATGGCTCTGTTAAAGTGACAGGAGTTATCCTGCTAAATTATGGCTCTAATCATGATCCCTGCTATCAGTAAAGCTTCACTCTAATATCACTAATGGCCAGTATGGTAATTGTAGCACATTAAATGTCTAAGGACCCACATGATGTCTTTCAGAAAATTTATGACAATGTTTTGGTTTATGGCTTTTCACACGTTCTTGTCCAACTTTAGTCATTTCCATAATTGTGTTTAACTTAATGTGATGCATTAGAGAGTGGCACAAACAGATACTGTGTATCTATTAAAAAGCTTAACTGCTTGTTTCTAGATGTGCCAGCGCTGCTGTAAGCTCGGCATTCACACATAAAAGCCGGATCAGGTGAATAATTTATGATTCTCATCCCTCTCTGTGAAAGCACAACACACTCTCTGTCTGTCTGATCAGAAAAAGGGGGAAAATCATTCCGTCGCTGAGGAAAATTGTGAGCCAGGCCTAATATTTGCATTAGTAAAATTTGAACATGGAGTTGCATAACATGGCAGCATCTCTGCAGTAGCTGTACATGCTCATCCACTGGTGTTCCCCAGCACAGGAAGAGGCCAGCCAAGTTGTCTTACGCATGACAGCTTCAATCTGCTGTGGGATGGCTGAATAATTCAAAGTTCTTACACAGGACCATCTGGCAGCCCAAAGCGGGCACACGAGACACCAGCCTTCCTCATATAGCTTTTGTAAAGTGAGTGTGGGATGAAGCAGCAGGACCCATGTACAGGCAGATTGAGCTGCTTACCAGCAAACTGAAATGTGCTGTGTCAGACTGATGGCTTATTTAGGAGGATATAGGCAATCAGAGCGGGAGCTCAAATATTGTTGATATAACACAAAGTCCATTTCACTCCACACTCAGGCTGTGTATCAGCCAAATCTCTTCCTGCCGCTTACACACACACACACACACACACACACACACACACACACACACACACATACACACACTGTCTGGTCAGGAGTTTGTTTGACTGTTGACATGATGATTTCCACATCTCAAAACTGCTCCACTCTGTCTTTCTTTCTTTTATAAATTAATTCTTAATTATTTTCCCAGCAAAAGCATATGGATATGGCACTGTGGCTGCACAAAAATGTATTAATACTGTGTTGTTGAATAAACCACTTAGCAAATATTAATCATTCCCCTTCTGCCAAGCTCCATCCCAATCCAGTAATCTTAGAAATAAGTGAAAACAATAAGGGGCTGAGGAAGAAAAACTCTGCATCGACAGATACATATTTAAATATTCACTTATGTATGTATGAGCACATGCTCAAGCTTATGCAAGCATGCATACAAGCATCCACAACAATTTCCATGTGTGCACACACATTCATGCATATCTTCTCATCATTGGCAGATTCAGAAGAAGCAAAGGCTTCTTCCATTTTATAGAGCGCAAATAAAGCTGCTTCAATCAATATTTTATGCGGAATGGATTAAATGACTATGTGGAATGTGCATGGTGTCGTTCATGATAAGAAAACTACAGAAAATTATCATCCGATGCTAAAAATCTCTTCAGCTTCATGCTTTTTATTTTGCAGGGCTGCAACTGTTTTAGTTCACTCTCATCAGCCTTGATTCCAGCAGCGACAGGAAGCTGCTCTGATAAATCCACTCTGCTCTCCCTGCTTAGCACCAAAGATCAGACAGACAAAGTTAGCAACGAGCAGCTGAACATAGCGGAACAGTTACCATGTAGCAAGAGCCAGGTATTTTTCTCAGGGAGTTGGTGGAGACCAAAGCAGAGCTAAAAGGAGAGAGAGAGAGTATTGGACTTGCTCGATGTTTAAATGACATCTATTAATGTTTTTGCCACATTAAAAAGCGATAATATGTTGATGTTGTATTGACAGGTTGTTGCACTGCCCTCATGTAGTAAAAAAAAACAAAACAAAAAAAACGAAGAAGAAGCATGCTGCAGATATATAGATTTGTTTATCCTGGGTGTGTCAGTACACTGTGACATCACAGTGGGGCGTGGCATGTGACATGGTGGACCAGCAGGTGTAAACACACTTGGCTGGGATACCAGGTCACCAAGTCACTTTTTAAGAAAAAGGTTTTTAAGGACCGAAGAAAACAAACTTCTGTCACACAAAGTCATTTTTATTTTTTCACCCTTTGGACCTTCAGAAAACACTGGAGTAAATAATTCAGCGACATGAGCCGGCACTGGGGTCAGATGTCAAAAGCAAACAGTCCAGTAGGCCCTGTTTGACGAGTGTGTTCTGTAAAGCTCATCTGTTCTGATAACCATGTTGTTTTGGACCAATCGCATTTCGTTCCAACAAATATTCATTCCCCCATTTCTAGCTGAAATTCTCTTTTCAGCTGCATAACTGGGTCACCTTTAAATTCTCTCCAGCTTGTTCAGTAGTCAGCAGCCAGACTTTGAACTAAGAATGCTACTGAGAACCAAGGTTTGGAATTTATTTGAATATCTTTTCATCAGCGATAACACAGAATCCAATAAAAAATATGTTATCTGTCCTCCAAATTCAAATCATCTGCACCCAGAAATTCTGCAATAAATCACTCTCTGTTGTAGGAAACCTAAAGACTGAGACTGGTATTTGTATTCTTAAAAACTTTTCAGCACTCTCACACTGGGCTGAGCATCTTTGCGCATCCGCCCTTCCTCCCTCCCTCCTCCTCCTCCTCCTCCTTCAGGAACACGCCCCAGCTCTCCCCGTGCGCTCGTCTCCAGTCAGCAGTACTACCGCGAGCTCCATGCGCCTCCACACACTGACCGGCGGGGTGCTGGAGGGGGGCGCTCCGGTATAAGTGGACTTCAGAAAGCCTTCCTGAGAGGAAAGGTAACAATGTCGGCGCGGCAGGACGTCTACTGAGTGTTTCTTTCTGCATGTTCTTTGCGCACCTGGCCGTCCGAGCGGATCACCCGAATCGGAGCCCTCTTCACTTCCGCACCTGCCGCTACTTGTCCTGTTAAACCCGAACACACACGCCTCCGAGGGAGATGTGGAGAGGCTCTCTGACCTCCGCTGCTTCCCGGCTCTGCCTCCGGAGCGTCTGGCTGGAAGGGTAGCTGCCTAGTCCCGAGGAGGATGGCGAACAGGTAGAACCAGCCATCTCTTTAACACTTTTGTTTAGTCCAAGCATATGGAAAATAGGATGCTGAGGATTAAATGTAATCATATTCACACAGTGAGTTTACAGTGACCTTATGGCGCTCTGCGGTGCGCTCTTTGTAGAAGATCAGGGGAACATTTCTGCCCAGGTTTGACATTCTGCTGTTTTTCTGCACTTTCTATTCATTTCTTACTCTTTCACATGAATGATCAAGTTGTAGCTACAGTGCAACAAACTTGGGTTTCCGTCCTGCTGGACTGCTGTACTGATTCAGCAGCTCAATGATCACACACCATGTATTTTCAAAGACATAAGAATCTTGTTTGTGCAAGCCTGAGCATAGAGCAAACTGAAACACTATTGAATTATTTCTCTGGATCATGATCTTGCCTCCAGAGTTGGACTTTAATTTAGATTTCAGCACAGTCTTTTCCTATTCAAACACTGGCACCATTACTCTCTGACTCTTGGTGTTTCAGAGGTGGAGCACAGTCATTCAGTGGTCCAGTTAACACATTCAGCGCCTCACTGTGCAACATTTCTTACTTTCCCCTTGTGTTTGTGGAACCATCAGCCTTGTCTCAGGATATTTATTATTGTCTCAGGCGACAGGTGCTATTTTCAGTGCTGCTGCATGTCATCATTATTCTGCATTAACTCTCTAATAGGGCTTTTGTTATTAGTTAAGTGCCTAAAGCTCTGTGGCAGCTCTGTGGAAAAGACGGAGTGCAGAAGTGGAGAGTAATGAGCCATCGGTGTGTTGGATACTTCTTTGGTTTCACACTAACAGTATGAGGCTGTAAGCGCCTCAAAATACTTTGTTATCCCAGTTCTGCACTGTATCTACCAAATTTCGGGCTTGAACATGCCCTGTTGGCACCAGTGGACTCCACACTACCCAACAGCTCTGATAGCGCTGTGAAAAAAAGAATCATCAGGGAATAAAGGCAGTTTCTGTCAGCGCAATCATTTTCCTTGCACCTGGAGTCACTTTGTGATCTTTCTTTAAATGATCATGATCTTCCTCTAACCTTAATCAAGCATTTCTAGTTTAACAATGGTTTAAAAAAAAAAAAAAGATTGTAGTAGTAGCAGATTAGAAAACGTTCAGGAGTAATCTTTTTAAACTTGATATGCATTTGCGAAGGCACTGAGCGGGGCTGTGGCCAGAATTTCAGAGAGGTCATGAGCTGTTTCGGGAAACTGAGAAGAACCATTTAATCTGGGAAATGACTAGGAAATTATGGCCCTGTTACATAAAGTGTGAGAGTTTTATGTCCATTAGCGTGTTTCTGGGTGTGCTGAGGGGGCTGTATCCTCACTGACCAGTTCATCAGCAAGCCCTGTGCATGCTGAAGCACAGTTGCTGTTGTTCAGTTTTGAGGGTGGGAAATGGTAAATGTACTGAACGTATATTGTTATGGTATTTTCTTTTGATGTCCTCAGATAGAAGTGTAAGAGAGCCACTCAATAGGAGTAGACATATTTGGCCATAGGAGAGTAATGGTGCAGAAAAGCAGCATATTTTCATTTTAAATAGTCCGAAGCAACCAAAATAACCACAGAAAAAGCAACACTGCGTCCAGTAGTGAGAGTGAGACGTTATCTGAGCTGGCAGTGATCCACTCCTAACATCTGACAGGATGATGCATTAATGATTTAATGATAACATATAACCATAATGTTATATCTGTATGTTTGAGATCTTTTTATGAAGTTTCAACTAAGTCAGCATCTGAGCTCTACACGTTTCAATATCCTTGATATAGATCATACTGATTAGATATCAGGATTCCAAGTGCAACCCAAAGCTACTATCTGTATCTGTATCTCATTAAGTCACAAAAGCATCAGTATTTGTGTCTATATTCTGTATTGTGGTCTACTGGAGAGGATAAAAGTTGTCTAGTTTGCATCATTTTCCTCATTTAATTGTTTTCTACTGCTTCTACTATTCATACTCCTCATGCATATATCTTTAGGTTGGCTGCCAAGAAAATAATCTATTATTTTAACCATGTGCCTGAATTAATAGAATAATTAAACAAGATTTGTGTTTGAACTCCACTTTCAAAAAACAAAAGCTGTGTAGCTGTTGATGGTCCCAGTGGAAAACAGATCCCACCAAAAATAAAAAAAAAACAACAAATGTTTGAAATGCTAATTTAAGAAAAATGAGAAATCTAATGACATAAGTGTGAAACTCTCCCTCGGCCCATTCATTTTGCGGTTTTGAGACGGTTCCTAACTCCAACTCCTCAGTTTTTTGTCTTCTTTCGCTTCAATGCTAGATCATGAGGAAACATAAGCAGTGTGGAACATCATTCAAGCTGTATTACACACCACACAATTCATCTGGTGAAAAGTGATGAAAAGTCATTGCGAGTGAAGGTCAGCATATTGAACTATTTGCACCTCTTTTTAGCCTTACCTGTTCAAAGCACATTTCCTGTGCATATATGAATAGTTAGAATATTTTCCAGCCAGGTTAGAAAATGTGATTCTACATCTGTCAGTGTTTCGTTATTGTCTATTCTCAGCGTTTACATGCACGACGATATATAGGCGACCACACCCATCGCAAAATGAACTCATTCATTTTCTTCAGTTATTTTTAAAAGTAGCCAAATTTGAATATACTAAGCCTAAAAATAGTGGTTTCAGCCTAATAACCTTCCTCCTCTCAGCTTGCTAAAACCCCTAAATTAACAAAGGAAATACAGAGGTCATGACCCCAGTCTCCTCAATTGTAGTAATGCCTGGTTTAACCCTCGTTGAGCTCAGAAGAATTGTACAGTCCATGGTTAGTCCCACTGTTTTCATCTCAACCTAAAGGCACATCATCCCACAGTGCATCACAGTATGGAGCATGGCTCTAATCAGAGGACAACAGTAGGGGTATGAGTCGTTGCTGAAGGTCTAGTTTGAGCTATCAGAGGTCATGATGGCACACATGGTGTTCGCAGCAGCCAGGGCTGCATATTGTCCTATTCCTCTTAATGACTCCTGTGGGCAGGGCGGCAGCGGACATTGAGGAAGGGCCTGATAATGTTCTCCGGTGACCTTCCGGGAGTAACAAATGGAGTGCAGACGAAACAACCGAGCCCAGCCCAGGAGGCTGCCAACTCCAGTAAAACTGAAAAGAAAAGAGAGCAGGAGAGTGTTAGCCTATCAGTCTGATTTTACAGCAGCCTTTCCAGCGTGTCAATCCGGCCGCTCCCTTACGCCCCAGCCAGTTATTACATTTCACTCACGTTCGCCTTTGCAGAAGCGTTAATTGAATGCATCCAATATTCAGGCAAAGGCCTACCTACTGTACCAACATGACCTTGTTACCAGTTCCCGATAACTTTAGCAAGCAAGACACTTCAGTGAAAGTGAGGCCCTGTGGCGTGTTGTGTCATCACTCCAGATTCCTGATGGTCAACCTGCTTCGTCCAATTTACAAAGACGTGTTTTGGTAGCTACAACATGGATTAATTTCTGGCTTAGCAAGCAATTATGGAGGCAGGAGGAGGCAGAGACAGAGAGGAGGAGGGTGACTCTGTGGGATTGAAATCTGAGGATGGTGCAGAAATTTGTCAGCCCTCCATGCTGACACCCTTATCCAAGTCGTCTTCTCTCAGGATGGTGATATATGACTAAGGTGACCGTAATCATTATTCACAGACTGGTCTTCTGCTTCTTTTCCCTGGCATGCCTTCCTCCTGGGTCTGATCACTTGTGTTCTATTATGTGGCAGTAATGATTTGTGGAGGTCTGTGGTGCTGTAGCATCTGAAGGACGGCACGTTGCAGAGCCTTCCCAAACAATATCATAACCCACATCCATTAGCCATATGGGTTCCATTCCCCAGATTTGCTTGATGTAATTTCAGTGTGCTCCCACAGCGGAGCCACAGTGCAAGCTTGAGATTCATTTCATTAGATGATTTTTGGCTCCTCTAGTTTCTGCACCTTTATCAAAAGGTTCGTTTCCATTTAATAGTTGTCCTGTGGTTAGAATAAAGGCTGCAACTGAGAATGGTTTACTTTACAGAATAATCCCTCAATTATTTTTTCAATTAATTTCAGTAAAAAAATCAGATACAATGAAAAATGACAGTTGCAGTATCTCAAAAATTGTTTGTTTCTTCCAGCCCAAACAGCACAGTGTTCAATTCACATGACATGAAACAGATAAAAACAGCAAATCTTCACATTGTAGAAGCTGGTATCTGAAAATGTTTGGAATTTTCACTTGATTTAAAAGGATCATTTGGTGATCAAACGTGTCAGTTTTCCAGCAATCCAGTAATTGATTAATTGCCTCATTCTTGACCGTCACTTGTATCCAGTCATATAAATATTACATTACAACAATCATTTGAAAAAAACAAAAGGTCCAGTAACTAGATTTCTTTTCAGAGCTTTCAGGCACATCTTGTAGCGTTCATCATTGGATGGAGTTCAAGGCCATGAGATGTGACTGAAAGCTCTGGAGGAACTATGATAAGTGGACTCAGTGTTTATGTCAATGGACAAATTGTTCCAACATTAGTTGGCATCACTGTAAAAATCCATGTCTTAAATTCATTGTTACTCACCAAAGTTATCATGTGTATCCTTGAGGTATAACAAATGTATTAAGTGCATTTCCTTCCTCATAAATCATTTGTAGAGCTGATTGTTGACAGAATCTGAAACTTTCACTGTTAATCTCCATGTTATCTACAGGATTAGTCTTCTAGTCACTGCCTTTGTTGGTGCATTGCTGCATTTCTTGGCAGTGGAGCAGCATGAAATCATCATTAGAAGAAGCAAACATCGCTCTATAGCACCATTGGTGGTCTAAACCTCCGCAGGGTACCTTTAACTTTTTACAAATACCTTCAAAGTCGAGGCTAGTTCTTGTCTCTTGTAAAAAATATAGTCTGTGATCTTCAAATTGAGTATGGGTTTGTTCAGGTTTGTTAAAAAGTTGCCTCATTTTTATTGCCATACATCTAAAAAAAAGAATCAGGATCTGTGTTGTGTTCAAGAACACCGTGTATTTCATTAATCTGTAACTTAAGGATGACATTTGTCATCAAGTGTATCAAAATGCTGATAAAGGACGGTTTTGTTCTTCTCTGATGTACCTTCAGACAGAATGTTTATACAGAATGTTATTTATAGTGAAAGGATGACAAATTCTTGAATACAGTTTCTCAAGAACCTTTGAAAACCAGAGCAATATAAAGACTGAACTGCTGTTTGTTGCTGTGTTTCGCTCACCAGACTTTGTATAACTTTTCGGCCCTTTTAAAGTCATGGGGTACAACACCTGGATGTAACGTTGATGGTGTGTTTTATGTCTTATATTTGCTTCTGTGCGAACAGTGAAATGCAATAGCTCTCCCTCTGCATCGCTTGCATTTTAATGCCTTTGATTGAAGTCGTGCCGGTGCTTTGCTGGGATCCATATTTATTACCGCTGCTGTGTTTGCTGTGTAATTGACTTCTGAACACATAAATAATGACAGCTGTTATGGCCTCGCTTCTCCCTCTCCCCCCCTGCTGGATCTCTCGTTGACTGTCCATCCCCTCCTCCAGCTCACCTCTGCCTCCTGTCATAGCAGCCGCAGCTCTGCAAAGGGCAATTCGTTTGAAACGGAGCAAACAAAGCTGAAGTCCAGGTGGATGAGGTGTCTGGAAATAAAACATGCTCTCCCATCTAAGCGTGAAGATTGTTTATGGGCCTGTGCTGCTCATTGGATCGAGGATAGTGCCACTGCGGCCAGGGTGAGGGGTTTCCCATGGGGGTCACTCATGCTTCACATGTAAACACTCGGGGTGTCTGAAGGTGTTTGTGCTCAGTTAGCTTTGTCGCAGGATAGAACTGAAGAAGTGTCACGAATAGAGCGTGACTTTTGATGGAGTGTTGGAGTCGACATATATATGAATTTTTTTGAAAATGAATGAAACACATAACATAAACCAAAACTTTTAATTATACCAATAACAGTAGACTTCCCTGGAAATTAAATGAGTAACAATGAAAAATACAACTATACAATAATCTACTTAAATAGAGAAAAATTAGACTCAAATATTAAAAGCTCAGCCTAAAGAATACAGAGCTATAATAAACTATACAGAAATATTAGTGTAGGGTGTGGCGACTCTGTAGCTGACAGCTAAAATAGTCTGTCACTAGTGACACTAATGGCATCCTTTGTATTAATTTGTCCTTCAGTTGTTGTTGTTGTCTCTATGTGATGCATAAAGCCGTATAGACAGAAACAAAGGAAAGATTCATTCAAACATTGCTTAAATCTGCAGTTTGAACTCAAATCCTTCTGACATGGTGACAGTGGTCTTTAACAAATGTTCCTCAAACAGGAGGAAATAGTGCATTTGATGGGGATTTAGGGCAGCAGGATGTTGTATGTGGGATTGAATCAATATAAACTACAGTGTGTGTGTTCATGGAAGTAAGGGAACACGTCACCCAGTGCAAGTGTGTCTCATCGATGTGTTTTTAACAGAATTTGAACAACAATGGAGCTCTGTGGTCTGATGAAAAAGATGCATCAGGCTTTGATACTTGCACAGTACTTGTTAGTTGGATATGTTCATTGGTTGTTTGGATCTTATTTTCAATAAGAGAAATATTGAATATCACCAGGCTTATTCTTTAAGTAGAGTGCACAGAGCAGACAGCAGGACAGCTTTATAGATCCAGAGACCCTCACCAACCAGTACTTTTTGTGCTGCTCCCAGGTTTGCTGTGTATCATTTCATTTGTGGTAAGGGTACGCACCATGTGAGCACTGCATGAAGTAAAACACTAGCTGTATGTGGTCTGTGTAGACAGCTGCAGTGATTAAAGTAGGAGCGTATCTGTTCCGTTAGACACACGTGAGATGGACAACTTAAAAAATGCAGCTGAAACACTTCCTTTGCAGACAAGCTGTTGGGCCCTAAATGCCCAGGGGCTCTGGGGCCTCAGGGCATTGTGGCCAGTTGGTAATCCAGCTCTGCATGCCTGATGCAGTATATCTGTGATAAGCTAAAATCTACAGACTGAAAACTCATTTTATCAGACTGCACCTTGGTCCATTTAAAAAATAAAACTTGTATCCCCATGGTTGAGTGCACTTGTCTTGTAATTGTAAGTTGTTTTGGATAAATACATCAGCAATATAAAAGTAATGTCCTGCAGAGCTTAATCAGTATGTAGTGACAGGCTTCGTTCTGGATTTCTCTTCGCTCTGTGCTCAGTGTTGCGTCACGTCCTGCGAATTCAAGCAGACATGCCTGAACTTCATTGTATTCTGAACTATTTCATCACTGTTATAGGTCTGACTCACATTTCCACTCTGTCATTTCTGCTGGTATCTGTCATGTCAGTTATACAGTCAACCCAGTATAGATGTCTAATTTGAAAACAAGCACAGGAAACGTAGCCCAAGCTCAAACTCTGCAGTGTGTCTGTTGTAGCTTTTTCATCCACCTCACTGTGTTGACAAAAAAGCCGATGTCTGTCTGCTCCAGCTGTCTGCAGACGGAGAGTCGCTGTCGTTTTTTCCTCCCAACTTTGACTGTCGAATCATGGCTCAATCCTTCCTTTCTGAGCTGCAGCCCTGCTGCTGCTGCTGCTGCTGCTGCTGCTGCTGCTGCTGCTGCTGAAACACAGCCATAAAAAAGACTTACCACTCAAGCTTTATTGACATGCGTGGACATAACGCTGCCACACTAAATGCAAAAATCATTCATAATTATATTTCTAGCAGAGAGCTGATTTACTCTGAGTCATTTCGGCAGAGTAATGGCATCTCGAGCTAAATGAGAGGCAGGTTCATCAAAGTGCCTTCCCTTGGGGCATTTCAGAATTGGTGGAAAAAAAAGACAAAATGGGAAATTTCTTTTTTGAGCCAGAAATTTTTCGTCTCTGCTGAAAAACACAAGCAAAGGAACGAGATAATTAGACATGGTGTTTTCTGACATTAGTGTATCATACAAGTGGGAAAAAAAGCAATTTTAGCTCCAAAATGAAGGTTTTTTAGGAGTCAACATAACTTCAAATGTGGGTTATTTAAGGATTTTCGCAGGACTTTGGGAACAAACATGTCCCAACAGAGCACTCTTAACTCAGGAGCCTGTATTGGCCTCACATGGGTCTGCATATGACGGCCTGTCAGTGCCTTTGTCTGCACGTAACACCAGCGATCCGGCCGTGATGCTTAATTCTCTGCAGCTATCTGCTGCTATCAATTAGAGCATTTATGGGGAGGTGCTGTCAGAGTTACCATAGCAACCAGTGTCTTTGGCAGTGCGTTGCATCCCCGCAGGGCTGTAGATGGAGCGCTTGCAAGTAGTACTGCACAGTACATTTTAAAGATTCAAAATCTTCAGCGCCCGGGGACAGAAACAATAAGCATGAAATACTTAGCAGTGTTGGCAGACTTGTGCTGTTCGTGGACACAGCTTCTCCTCAGCATCTTGGCTTTGTATGAGTTGCTTAGGCTATTTTGAATGTTAACGGATAGCTTTGACAATCTGAGGAAGTTGCAAAAGTGTCTAGCAGGCAGAAGTAGTAATTTACTGGAAGCAAGCCCAGAGTTATACAGCATATACTTTCAAATTACCTGCTCACACACTTTTACAAGCTGCTTTAGGATTCTGTCAAATGAAAATGTCTGAGTTAACAACTTACTATTCTTCTATAACACACTTTATGACCAGTCATGCCCTGATTTCTTAAAATATTTGGATTTAGTGGTGGGTTTTACGCGAGTCTTAAATTGAAATGTCAAGAGATGTTGCCTCTCAGGGATCAGAGCTACCAATGAAAATGCAGAGGTCATGTCCTCTGTATTTGGTCTCTGAATTTAAGGGTTTAAGGGACTAGAGGGAGTTTATATTCTACAATTAAAACTTATCAGTGGTGATATTTTACAGGATAGCTCCTCTGTCTCAGGTTGTATATATATTTGAAGTTGACTGACTTCAGACCAACAAAAATAAAGGGTTTAGTGTTTTTTAACTCCTCACAGTGAGGAGGAGGAGGAGCATTTCAACAAGGCAGTGGAACTCTCCTTCTCACGCTATACGAGACTATACATTATACACTAAAACTATGTACAGCAGATATTGTACATGGTCCATGATCTGATGCAAAAATGATAAAGGTACATTTGGAACAATACGGTACCTTACAATCCAGAGCTGTGGTGGAAATGATTTTAGCTCCAATTCAAGAAGATTTGACGTTTTTACGTGTTTAACTGGGATTTACTGGGTAATTTTTTAACTTGTCCTTCAGGAGGTTGAATTTCTCACTGACATGCTGTCAACACAGTCCCTGGATCAGTGTCATCCATCTAAATTTGGTATTTTCAACAAATGCTATATGGATGTGTGTTGTTGGGAAAAAGCAGCTCAGCGCCTCAATTATCGCCATTAACTGGGAGAGTACTTTAGAAGTGCAGTTAGCTGCTAACTTTAACGCATTTACGAAATCACTGTGCATTTTACTGACTTCTGTACAGTTTTAAAATTGAGCGTGCCAATGGACATGGTAGACACTCTTCATAAAGGGGATAGCTTGCACTTGGTATGTGATTGGAGAATGTGACTAGCTAGCTGGAAAAGATTGTGTATGTTGGTGACACTGATTCAGTTTTTCAACAGCTGTATTTCAGCAACATTTGGTATCTATCCAGTAAGTATCAGAGAGTCTTTCTACCCATAAAACTGTGCAGTCACTGCGTTTTTATTGATACATTGTGCTAACTCACACTACATGTATTTAGGAGCCTTTGTGCACCTCTGAACCTGTGACTTTTATGCTGCTGCACAGATAAAATGCAAACACTGAACCCCTTTTCTGTTTTATCCAGTGGCAATTTCAGTAAAATGTATTCAAGCAAGATGACTGCATCCTCAGCAGTGTTGACTAAAAAGAGAGAAAGGCAGTGGTACTTTCTGCAATTCAACTCTTAGAAGAAGAGGAATAATATGGAGCTGCAGATGGCTGGAAGATGCAAACAGTGTGATTTGTCTATATGTATGTTATATCACAGCAGTCACTAGACTAGAGTTTAAACACAACATGTAAAATGCTACTCCAGAAATGATGGCTCTTTGAACTTCAAATCAGATCATCGTCAAATCGCTCGAACTGCGGACAGCCAAGCAAAGAATTCTGACCTGCTAAAAATCAATATGATCATCTGAAAGCCAGATCATTGATCATGCAGGTGATTAATCAGGCATCATGTTCTCCTCAAACTGCACAAACAACAATAGATCAGGCAGACAGTCTGACTCCGAAATGAGTCAAGGGCAACTCATTGTGCTGAATCTGAACAGGGTCTGCAAAGCTTTGGTAGTGAGTGGTGGAAATAAAGACAGTGTATTTCTAAAAAGATTATTTCTTTGTAGTGATATCTATGAGGGGGGGTTATGCTGCATAAGGAGGAGCTCCACTCATGACCTCAGTGTTCCTAAAATCGTGACTACAGCTGTGACGATTGGCTTTGTTTTTTGGCTTTGATGCTGGTACTTTTTAAATTCAATATCTTTGACTTCTGTGACTGAAGAAGAAAACACCAAACATGGATTTAGTATTTACACACTGCACAGGTGGTGGGGAGAAGGTTTGGCACAGCGAGATGAAGTTTTCAGAAGAGTTCTGTTGGTGGCTGCTCTGTCAGGGATCAGCAGATAAAAAGTGGTCAACCTCAACCATCCTGTCAGAAGAAGGAAGCAGTAAGAGCCTGCGGCTGCCTGCCTGTGGAGAGTGACGCTGATGAGCGGTAATCTGAACCTTCTTTGGAGCGAGACAAACACCAGCAGCCTCCTTCCATCCCAGCTGTGAGTTATGGCTCTCCTTTATCTGATGGAGCACTTAGTCTCCAGGCCAGCCTTGTTTTCAAGTATTCTTTTCACTTACGCCCGATCGATCGCTGTTGCCAAGTGTTAATGATGAGTCATACTATTAAATGTGATGACCTGCGGCTGTATTCTATTACCTTGCTTTCTTGCACAGGCAGACCTCTGTAATTAAGGTTCAAGTAGATGCAGTAGGAGAAGCAGGTTGGAGCCAAAACTCAATTAAAAATAGCCTTCGTGCGCATGCCACCGACGAAGAAATGTTGAGCACAGTTTAAAAGTTTTAATGCTTTATTGGTTTCTGTCGCCTGAGGAGATGAATGTTTTCTTTAAACTGATGCTGAGATAAAATACTGCTGTACGAGTGGCAGGATAATCATTTACTGGAATTAATGGCCAGTCCCAGCCTTTTTAATTCATACTGTTTTCATTTTTCTATAGTCTGTTGGGAATATGTGGTGAGAGATGTAATGCAGAGGTCTCCGGTCAGAGCGAGGGGTTTTTATGCTCATTAATAATGTAATATGACAAAAGCAGGATGTGACAGTGTTGTGTAATAAAAAGGCAGCTCACTGTGCTATTAGCGGCCTGTTTTTTAAAACTGACAGAAGTGTTCGGGAAAAAGTGACGGAGTAGATAAGTGATCTTTTTTAGCTTTTATCAGCTTGATGTCAGAGGTCAGTCAAGCTCTTTCGACTGGCTGCCACAGGGGACAATAAAACCACAGGATGGAGCCATTTCTGCTGCTCAGACGTGGGTCGTCTCAGACGGTGCCTGAGTGAATTTCATTTAATGCCGAGCTGAGTTATTCACATGATAAGAGAGAAACAAACCCTTTCATTAGCAGTAGTGATGTCTGGCTGTTATCAGTGTGTGTTCCCTTTTGATGCAAACAGTTGATACTCCCCCTCGAAAACTACATGTCTTTTAAATGGGTTTTTTTTTTCATTGTGTTGCTGCTTATTTACACACTTTTACAGTGTATTAATCTAGAAAATGACACATTCTAATAAAATCTGCCCGTTTGTCTTCTTTAAGTCTAACAATGAAATTAGAATTGTGGTCTTTTACAGCGTTTGATACCTGAAAATCCTATTTTGTTTTATTGATAGAGAACTGAGGCTGAACACTGTGTTCACATCTCTAACTCACAAACCACAATGAAAAAAATCATTTTAAGCAGAATTTAGTTTTAGTCACTAAAAATCAATTCTTGTCTCAGGAGCACTGTCCTATTTAGTTTCCATGTTTGTTTCTTTATACCAGATTAATACAATTGCACATTTTTTTTCTGTACATTAAAGTGTAAATGTAATGATTTTATCCCGTAAGTATTCAGATACACTTAGATGAATGTACAATCTTGGTAAACTCATAACTGTTTCCTAATCCAGATGAGTTTCTCTCATCTGGATTATGACATCTGAACAGACTGTTTAGAGACAGTGTTTTGTGTTGAAGTCCATCCCAGGTGGAAATCACACCCTTTCATTCTTTTTTCAAGACGTCTTTGCACTTTTGCCTTTATTGGATTTTGCCTTTATTGCATAGCAGACAGAGAGAAGAGAGAGACAGAGGTCCCCGGTCAGAATCAGAGTGCAGACGCTATGACACAGAGTGCTCATCTTAACCACGAGGCCACCAGAACGCCATACAGTCTTTATCTTTTCTCCTCTTTCTATTGTTACAGTTCATTCAACTATAAAATCTGGAGGAGGGGAAATGACTTCCGTAAGTGATATGATGGTAAAAGCCACACATTTTTTGAGGATAAAAGCTTTGCACCAGTTCCATATTATATACTAACTCTATAAAGTCCACACTATGCAGTAATGTTCGCAGTGTGCTGCAGTGTGGTCGTTAGTGTACAGGTTTTACTAAAAGGAAACAATACAAGGTGCCCACCTGCAGACACAGCACTGTACGTTTGGAACTCCACTGTCAATTTCATTTTTTTCCCCATGTTTTACGAGTTAAGTTTTTATGAGGTTCAGTATCATTGAGCAATTGCAACGCCATCCAGAACTGTTCCCCAGCTGTGAGCAGCTCCATTTCCATTGTGTGCTGCATTGTGGGATTGCCATATCCATCAAAAGCTCAGTCAAAAAGTGGGTTCTTTTAGTGGCTGCATGCTGGCGTTTTTAAGGCATACTTAATTGTTTCACCCTCACAGTGTGAAAGTGCTTCTAACATCACACAAAACATGGTTAGATGAATCATTTAGTGTAGAACTGGGATACGGGAATGGGGTCTTAAGAGGTATAATATAACTGTGGTCAATTAGTGACATTATATTCGTTCTAGTATCATCTCAGTATCTGAAAGAAATGTTGGATTAATCCTTTGCAGTGCAGCAAGATACAGTAATGTAAGTACAGATTCAGTAATGTAAGTACAGACTATATTTTACATGCCACTGATGTACAGTTTGTGAAGAAAGAAATGCTTGTGCTTTCATTTCAAGCCTTTCAGTCTACAGGCAGCAGTCCTCCCAGGTTTAAGGCGGTCTCAGGTCAGTCCTGCAACTCTGTATTCAGGTCAGCTTTTAAATGCTCAAAGGAATCTAATAAAGGACGTGTCAAAGGCCATAAAGGCTGGAAAACTGGAAATATTCTGCAGTCAAAATAGGAAAATCCTATTAATATTTAATGTGTTCCACTGTGACAGAGCTGGGTTGAGACAGCTTTTCTCTTTTTTGTCACTTAGCTGTGTCATCTGTAATCACGAGCCAGTATGCCTGCTCTGGCAGGAAGGCAGCAGATTTTAGAGGCCACAACACTGTGAGGATTGGTTTTGGTTTTCAGAGATGTTCACCAGATAAAGGACAGTGTTACATCAGTGACTTGATAGAATTTTGTTGCACGCAGAGTAGTACAGCATGCTGCTGCATTGCTGAATGAGGAAGAAGTGGGTGTAGAACAAAGGGGAGAAGACATCAGCATATCAGTGTTTTCTGATGCTTTGTGCTGTAGACGGTTGACCTTGCTGTGCTTAACTAGATCTACTTGGAGAAAAAACATAACTGTGATTTAGACTTGAAGTGGAAGATAAAGGTAAAGGGAAACAGAAACTTGAAAACAAAAGCCATTTTCCATATTCCTACTTTGTTCTGTCAATAGAGCTTCAGAGATGTCTGAGGTTCAGGTTCTTGGTAGCTGAAGTGTGGATATGGTAGGTTGTGGAATGACTGCACAATACAATCAATCAGTTGTCATTATAAACGATGAAGGAGGCCTCAGTGATTAACTGTTTTGAAGTCAAAATCATGATTTGCAATAGAATTATTGTAATGATACAACTTGACACAATTTGCAGACAAATTGTTTACTGACAGCAGTTTTATGAAGTGTTCCTGAGTCCATGTAATAATCTCCTTCATACAATCAGTTGTTCACAAAGTGGTGAACCTCGGTCCATTCTTGCTTGTGAGCGACTGAGCCTTTCGAGGATCTTTTGTTTCCCTAAGTCTGTTTTTAAAATGTGCCTTGGAATGTACCAGCAGCAGACTTCCCCTCCTGCTTCTCTAGTTGTTCGGTGAGGCTAGGCAACTTGTAAATGATTAATTTCTATGAGATAACTAAAGATTTCTTGCAAATAAAAGTAACTTGTATGGGGTTCTGCAGGACTACGTATCTACTGCATTTCCGAGAAAATGTCTGGATCTATTTAAAAGAATGAAATTTAGAGCAGATGAACTTTAAATCCTGTCTCTGATTGGCTTTTCTTCTGTGAGCACATAAACGTGATGAATCACCAGATCAATTAAGAGCTGCACCTAAAGTTACTCTTACACTTTCCTGGAAGTAGGAGCGAGTCACTTGATAAATGTTTCTAATTCTTCACATTCGGAGAAGAATTGTTTTTTGTCCTGATTTGAGTCTTTACAGGAGTCTAATTTACAAAACTTTGATAAATACGAGCCCTGGTTGTTAGTGTTGTGATGCTGTGCAGTTTCGAATCACCATTCAGTATTTCTTCTTTGCCTGGGTGCTCTTCAGGGAAAAGTTATCAGCATTGAAATAATCCTCTTTTCACACACACAGCCAACTCTAGCTGGATTCCAGTTGACTGAAATATGAAGGACCCAAAGCCAAATGAACACAAAGTCTTCAGCTGTAAATTTCCACCATAAAAAGCTGTCAGGTTCCACCAAAAAGCCATAAAACCGTCAGAGGTGAAAAAGATTCAACATTATGCAATCTGTTACAATTCAGAATAGAGAAACAGGTGGGAAATGTTTCCGTGTCCCCTCAGGACAAGACTTCCTCCGCAGAATCGCATCGAATACATCAAGAGTTTTTGTCACAGGATAGAATGAGGTGGAAATGTGTTTCAAGTCAGGGTACAGAACATCCACTGGGATGTAACCTAGATGTTTTATCTGCACAGATCTGCTGCCATGCCTGCCATATCTCTGACTCAATACTGTTGCTCTGTTGACCTTGGGGGGAACAGAGGAAGATGGGATACAGCCTGAAAGAAAAGCTCGGAGCCGGTTTGTTTCAGGTTGTATTTGTTTACACGTGGGGGGAACATTTACACGAACACCTGGAGACCGTCTGCCTGGACGATGCTCCTCTAGGGGAAGCTGTAGTTGTATGCTAGATAGTATAAAATCTCTGAGGCTGCAATTATAAGTGCTGAAGGAAACACAGCGAAGCCTGAGTGCTCGTTCTTCAGGCCTGTTCTGCTGAGTCTCCTTTTTCACCTTCCTCTCACCTGCTCAAAGCACAGCAATGAGCCTTCCCTTCAGCTGTGCTCCTTCAGCACACATATCACCCATGATCACCTTGCTTTAATTACTGGGACATACACCTTACATATAATATCATTATTTTTGTGCCAGAATTTGAGTCTTTCTCATAACATAGTCACTCAGTGTGAGTCTGAGCATAGAACGAGCAAAGAAAAATGAAAGCTAATGCATCTCTGAACTGTAATTCTAGTTAATAGTGTGCGGGTGAGAGAACTGTGTTCTGCTCTGTCCTGTTTAGGGCTCTTTTCTCGTGAACCCTGCAGTGTGAAACAGATCGCAGTCAAGTGTGCTCTGCCCAGGGCTTCAGGGGTGTGTCAAGTGCACTTTTGCTAATTCCAAGGCCAAGCTCGCCTGGCGCACTTGTCGTGCACTTGGACATAGGGTGAGATCAGAGAGGATATATTAAACATTATAGGTGGGTGTGTTAGAGGTTTTTCAGCCCCTATAAACTCAGGGCTCTTCCCGTCATGACGCACTGATGGTATGGGAGAGTTTTCGTCAGAGGAAACCTGTTGTCTGGTACGTGCAGAGTTTCACAAATGAGTCAGCTCAGATACTCCATACTGCCAAGAGCAGATGATGTCTCTCCAGTGGAATTCACTTTTCTTGACATGTTGAGGACGATCACCATGATTTTCCATTTGTAATGGTGCATGATTTTATTTGTCATCACCAATGCAAACGATCACCATCTGCAGTTCAGGACCACCGCAAATAATATGAAAGTAGAATTAAAAATGTGTCTAGTTATCTTGACAAAATGCCTGCTTGTCTTCATATTGTGACATTAATGGGAAACATGACAAAATTTTATACTGGCTGCCCAGTGTTACCCGGTGTTTTACATGGAGGGCAGCACTGGCAACAACACGTCTGCTGGTTTACGGTAGAAACTTGGTCGTATTTGATGTGCTCATGAGCACAGATGTTTCTGTGGTTATTTCACAACAATCTGATGCTGGTTCTACAATATGTAACTGCGTGTAACAGTGGTTTGACAGTGACATCATGCCTCCAGGTATAGACAACAGGTGCACGGACACCTGCTGCCTTCAGACAGATGTAAAGAGTCACCAGAGTGAAGGGACAGCCTCCGGTAGAGACTGCTAACTGTCTTAGATGACGGAGATAGTAAGAGTCACTCATTAATCTTCATCCTGTCTGGCTGACATTGATGCCAAAATTGGAAGAAAACTTTGTTTTCTGTGTGATCAGCAGGTTGAAATTGGCATTTTTGAAATTTCAGGGTTTATTTGGTCGTGCCTTCATCAAAGGGAGTGACCAAAATATTAAAGACCGCTATCAGCCTGCTCTCATCTTGCTCTGAGCAGACAGGCCGTGAACTGAGTGAAATGCACTCATTGTTGCCACCACGATGGCAGAACGCTGCTGGACTGACAGCACCGCAGCCCCCACCTCACACCTCCTCACATGGTGACTCACCAAGATACCACCGGACGAGGAAACAGTCTCAGTGTGACCTTTGAAAATGCGCCCTGCGCCAACATGATGGCATCCTCAGTCTCAAGTATTGACATTATGCAGGGGTGGCATTCTGTTTGGCTTTGTTTCAATTCTGGTTATGTTTCTTAGCTCCCATTTGTTATTGCTTGCTGTCATATTTTCAAGTTAAAAGTCATGATTGTTGGTTCAGAAAGCCGACTCTACATTTCTTGAAGTGTGGGCACACACGTCCACATTTTTCATAAGTAATTGCCTGACAGCATCACAGATGTCAGATTTGAGATCATCTTTAGCACAGTTTCCTGTAGCTTAGCTCAGTTAGCTTACTTTGTGTTATAGCAGCAGCTCTATATTTCTATGCTGAAAATTATCAGATAATTCTTCACAATGATCATTAAAGCTGCTGATTTTTGCTTATTGTGGAATCTGATTTATAAACATCAATTAAAACACATAATTCAGCCATCTATGTAAAATAGAACAGTGTAGGAGAACTGATCTTAATAGAGCCACTTTGTAACAGCAGTCAATGTTTGTCTGACTGCTATAGATGATTTGCCAGCCATTATATAATGCATGATACTACTTTTTTTCACTGGTTAAATGGTACTCTGTGACAGGTTAGCATGATGTGTGAAGCTGGTGAATTAAGATGAATGTAAATACTTCGCACATTACTGGATTGGTACAAAATATTGCCTTATTTTTTGGCAGGAGTTATTCTGTTTAACAGTATCCTTGCAGCAGGAACCACATTGTTTTCTCTTCTGCTCTGTTCACTCGCTGCAGTGACTTTATGTTGATGCATTAAGCTACAGCTGATACTAACTCATCACTTTCTGCCTGTATTCACAGTAATTGCATTTTAATGTGAATGCAGCAGTTGGCCTTTTTTTGGAAACCAGAAGTATTAACAGCGCCATTAAGAGTAAACAAACGTCACTGAAAAAATGACTTGATAGCATTCTAAAAGTACCTTTTCAGCCCTTCATCATGAGAGAAATAGATCTATCTATCTATCTATCTGTCTGTCTGTCTGTCTATCTGTCTAGACAGATAGATTGCTTAACCTGTGACCTGTCATACATATCCTTCTGTCTGTCGAAATAGACAGATAGATAGATAGATAGATAGATAGATAGATAGATACAGATATATGGTGTCATACACTTTCTTGAAGATTATTAAGCATTTTTTGAAATGAGAGGAGGTTAGTTATGCTTGTGGGAAATGATGAGTGCCTGTGAATGCTAAACCCCTGAAGATTAAACTCCTAACTGTGGGGTCTTTCAGTAGTTTCCAGTTAAAGACTGAGGCTGCACTGGGTAGCGGTCATTAATAAATGTAGACACAGGCCAGTGCTATATGATTTCAGTCAGCCTTAGTGCATGAGTGAAGAATCAACCAAAACAGAGGAATTTTGAGAATGAAGGATGGTAAAAAGAATACATACGTAAGCATTACGGGAAGTGGAGATGATGTTTGGGGTGGTGGTTGGCGGGTGGAATTTGAGGTGGAAGCAGGGACAATACAGAGGAGGGCCAGCTCTTTAAAATAACAGTTTGTTTGAAGCGACTGACCCTAGGGTTAACGCATTCACAAGTCATGAGTGTCCCCCATCTCCACTGCTACCTCCACTGAGCTGAGGACACAGCAGCATTTTCTATGATTAGGTACTGCTTCTGCCTCACAAGCACAATGGAGATGAGGGAGACGGCGGGGGGTGAAAGTGGGGAGGAGAGTGTCGAGCAGGGATTGGATTGGAGATGAGAGCAGCAGGGCCATCCATTCTGAAATGCCAGTGAATGCCTGCATCAGTACATCTAATATGTGGATGAATGTCCTGACCTTCAGTGGTTATCTTCAGTAGAGTCCACTGACCCTCACATCGCTCTCTTTGACAAGATTTGCTTAAAGCTGAACTCGGCAAAATTTTTGAGTAAAAATAGAGCCGTTGTACCAAATGAATCCACAAAGTAGGGCTGCAGTACTGATGAATATCTGATTCCCAGCTATAGAAAATCTCTATATTTGCCCTAATTTCCCAAATTAAATTGTGGTTGCGGGCATTATCAGTCACAGGAAAATTTCCACCCACAGGAAGTGACTGTATCCTAAACAGAAGTAAGTGGGCGGTTTGTCAAGAGAAAGCTGCGTTCACAAGCATTATCTGATGCTTATATTCTGCCATCTACAGGCTGCAGTACTACTTACATCACCCAAAAAATAAACTATAGGAAAGAATAAATATACTGACAATTTCTAAAATTTGACCTCAGTACATGTAATTACAACTTGCTTGTAAATTCTTGTGTGCAAATCTGAAGGCATGGAAGCAGGGAGAAAGGCCAGAGGGTCACCAGATATATTGGGATTTATCCTCTGAAGGCCATGAATGTCCAAACTTCATGGACATCATAACTTTAGTTTTTTGTCATGGATCGAGGTGTTGGTGGGGAAATTTGGAGATTGTCCTCATGAAACAAACGACAGCCTTGGTCATTTGTTGGAACACTTTAAACAACTCAACTAAACTGCTTCCTGCAAGTGCCCTCTTCTGGTTTTGAGAATACTGTCTTGTCTGTCTTTCGTGGGCAGCACAGCTGGAAGTAGCTTGACAATGTACCATCGCCCAATGTCTTATTGAGGAGGTCAGGTGGAAAGAAGTGGGTAACTTTAACATCGGAGACTGCTGTTTGCATTAGTGCCAACAGTCAGTGCTGATTTCTTTTAACCTCGATCACAATCTTACCCCTTCACTTCAATGATCCTGATTTTTACTCTAGCACCATTACACGGTTGACAGTGTTGTTTGGAGGCAGATGTCTTAATTGCCTGACTTTTCAACGAGAAAGATGATCAGCTCAAAATCTAAACTGACCAGTACTTTGGTTTATGAGCAAAGACCATCACCTTCCCATGAGCCTCAACTGTACTTTGTGTTAACTGCTGATTAGCAAATGCTAACTCGCTAGATGAACATGTTTAACAATATACTTTCATTCTGGTGTTGTCATTGCAAGTATGGCTGTGCCTTAGTTTAGCCTTGCAGAGCCACAAGTGTAGCTGAAGACTCAGTTGTTTTTTGTCTTAAACCATAACCATGTTGTTTTAAACTTAACCAAAAGTTGTCAGATCAGAGAATGCTCATATAAATCTTTTTTTTTTTTCATGGTCATGGTTCGACAATGGAAAACAACCTATTTTGTCAGTGAGGTATGGCGAGAGTTTCTCAAGAATAAAATCCATGCCAGCAGTAATATGTCGCTGTGGACCAAAGCTTTGGACTGACTGACTAAAATCTTTAATTCTGTAATAATATTCTTTTGTTATATTGTGCAAAGACATGTTAACACTTTGGTATCTGAATCAGTATATATTCTACATTCTATTCATATTCTACATGCACAGGTATGATGATGTACATTACTGAGACAACAGACAATAAAAATTAATTTCTACTTGTATTTTAACCTTGTATTTCAGTCTTGTGGAGACTTGTAGGGGCCACTCCACTGCTCTAATGGATTATGTACTGTGTTCTTGTTTATATTCGCAGCATTAGCCTCCACATATTTCAGATTTTGCTTTTTTCCAAAGCTGAGCAGGATCTCTCTTTTTTTGGCACTGTGATAAATATGTTGCCCAATGAATGCCTTCAGTCCCAGTGGTATGATCATTTTCCACTGATCTGACTTCAGCTTAATGAGGCTGACACCTTCACGCTCCACATAATGAACCCACCTGTGACTTGACTAAGTCATGCTCTCTCAGTCTTAACATGTAGGAGGGAAATTTGTGCCACTGCATTGCATCATTTACATCGATTGCACCATGCTCGCTATGCATTTGAGCATGTAATCTCAACTTTGTTATATTTACAACAGCCATTAGAGGAGACATGTTTAGGTTGGTTGGTTCAATATGTCTGTTTCTGTCTCACTGTCTTTCATTGTGTCTGTTCCCCTCTGTGCTTAGATTGTGTGCATATATGAATGATACTCTTCGTCAAAGTTATCTGGCTTGGCCTATAGTAGCTACTGCCACACCACTAGCTACTGTGCACACCAAGGTTTATAAGAAGGCAGCTGACATGTTTCTCTGTGGAGTAATGTATTTTCTGCTGAACCCTATACCTGTGTAGACGTAATAATCTATGGCATTGTCATATACACAAATGTCTGCTTGGCCTCCATATTGCCGATAAAACACAATAGTGACTGAAACATACAACACTGAACAGGCCTGCTAGCAGTGCTATTGGCAACAGACAAAGGTTACACAAAGGTTACATATATGTGTGTGTGTGTGTGTGTGTGTGTGTGTGTATTTACAGTTAATATTCATTCAGACATCCTTCAGTATAGAGATTTACATAACGTTTCTATTTCTAACGATTCTGTAAGTTGTGGCTTGCCAGATGTATATAAATGCTGGAAATACTCTCGTATATATATTCTAGTATTCATATTCTTATTTTTTTGGTTTATTATTCTGAACAACCTCCAACTTCAATTTTGTCTCCCTTGCTTGTGAAATAAAACCTGCCCCCTCACTCACCAAGTTAATTGCTTAGATCGGGGACCCAATTGACTCATTGCTCAAGTTAGATTTTAGAAAAGTCTGAACAATCTAAGCTGGACAAAGAGAGAAAATGCAGTATAAACCGTCTATACGTCGAGAAGCGGCTGCAGCTCACACCAGCCACAGAGGAAATGGGTTTTGTCAGAGTAAAGAAGAAACATGTGAGGCCATAGTTGCTGTCCGTGGTGCTGAATCAGCCTCTTCCCCAGGATTATACTGCCTGTTGACACACAATGAGAGGATAAGAGCTGAGGGCACTGTGCTCATCGGCTTTTTGTCACAATAATGGGTTTTACCATTTAAGAAAATTAATGTAATGATTCTTGGCTTATCTCCATTGACAGAAAGGTATTTGTGCATTGAATGAAAAATATTCTTAATCCAAACACTGTAGCTCGTTAGTATGGCAAGTCATCTGGACTAATAGCTGTGACTGTGTTGAAAATGTAGGAGGCTACAACTGCATCATTTTATTTGTTCAAAGGCAGGTAATAATGAACTGTCATGTGAGTGATACATTTACTGCCTGTGTCATTGTTAAAGATGTGCACTTCGTGATGGGGTACAAACCCATTTCTAACCCTGTAAGACCAGTATACCGTGGCTGAGGTACACCTCTGCAGTTGTGCACTGTATATTACATCCTTTCAGTTCTTTTGACACTAAGCAAGAGAAAGTTGTAAATAAATCTTTTAAGATGATGCATGGGCTGCACATAAAGTGTGCGGCTGTAATATTGTATGTGTGCCAGTAAGCAAATAGATGGCGATCAAGGCCCGGGTTATGAGGCACACCTTATATGAGCTCTGTGATCATTGCAATGCATTTTTATACTCCTCCTGTAAATAAACCAGTGGACATGGGCAGAGGAGCTCCCGCAAAATAGCAGAATACCATTAATGTTTTTTTCTTTTTTTGGACAAAAGTGGCCATGTTTTATGAAGCCAACTTGACCCATTATTGTTTTCATGGTCCATAGCTTAGCAGTGGGATGTGGGCGCAGCAGGATCCCATTATAGTGTGTGTGGCACTCGCCTGTGCAATAAAACGTATATCACAGGCTGTTCTGACATGTAAGCCAATGTTCTGCTCTCCTCTATCAGCTGTCAGCCTTCCTTTTCTTTAATCATGTGGATTCTGTTTCCTTTCCTTTGTGCAAAGTTTTAGAGAAATATGTTTATTAACTTGTGAGAGAGTGACATGAAAGGATTGATATCAAACTAAGGTCTGTGGAGCTGGTGTCAGGAAGAGGTTAGCTTAGCATAAACACAGTCTTTTCATCACACTGAGGTCATCAACATGCCTGTACAGAGACTGCGAAAAATAACAACAGTGACTAATTCATTGTTATTTTTGTGAATCATGTTATGAAATTGTGCTAGATTCCACCCTCTTCCATAAAAATGGAAACATACTGTATGTACTGTTCCTCCTCAAGTGTTTACATGCCTAAAAATATGAAATATGCAACCTCAATTTTGACAACAGCTAAATATGACAGCCAGGTGAGCAATCCTTATACAACATGCTGCCAAGGTAATGAAGTACAGGTAACTAAATCATAACTCAAGCAGCTACTCATGTTGCCACCTCTCATCTTTATCAATATGGGTTCAAGTTTATTCCGCGCTATGAGCCCCATCTGTTTCTTAATTAGCAAACACACATTCTGCTGGCTTGCGGCTAAATCAAAAAATAAAATAAGTTAGATGGATTGGTGTGTGAAAAAGTGATTATATATCGTTCATATGTGAACAGACTGCTTTTAAAAATATGAAAGTTTCCAAGTTCCTCTGGGTTTGTCACTTCATCTATTACTGCATTCTTTAAAGAGGGAGAGCGATGGCCTAATGGAAATTTACTGTGATAATCTCAATTGATGTAAACTACATCAGCAGACAGTAATAATACATTAGCATGAAAGCAGGACTGAGAAAAGTGTTTTCTACCAACCAGTATGGTAGCTGTTAGATGCTCTAATGTCAGCAGTCAGAGATGCTTCATAGTGCTGGTTGAATAAATATTTGTCAAGAAATAGTTCCAGCCTGTAATCCCCACTGCAACCCCCCAAATTGTCATATTTACCTTTCTGCTAGCATGTGGATCAACAAACAAGACAAAAGTGTGGCAATTAGTTAGCTTTAGAGGTGCTGGTAGGCCTATTTTTTCATTGTAGACAGAGCCACACTATCTACAATGTAGTCAAAGGCTACCCTCTGAAATTGATGTTAATCTTCTCATGTCAATCTTGGAAAGAAAGCAGATAAGACTGCTTCTCAAAATGTTGTGCTATTAAATGGCAGTAGGGTTATTACATTCACATCCTGGTGAAATAGAGCTGTCTGCGCTGCAACCGGCCGGAGTGAATTTTCCTCTGCTGCAGCTGCATGTCTGCACACAGCACACAGGTTGAGCTCTCCTCACTGAAATACCTCCTGATTTGGCTTTAGTGGCTTGATGTTTGGCTGCTCATGTTGATGTGATTTTGCTCCAGGCCCCCAGCTGACTCTCTCCACATTATTTGTCAACACAGCAGAGCATTACTTATTAATGAGTTCTTCATGCTTTATTAAACTTACTGTCATAACACCTCATCAGGGACTGTGGAGGGAGTTCACTCGTTTGCCTCCCACTGGTGAAAAATAACTCTTTTAAGCTCAAACCTGAAGTTGTTTATTTCTCATATTTACTCCATTTTGCTCACACGATGTGACACACAACCGTTTATAGAGCCTGGAGGAAGTTAGATCAGACTTGAAGGGATGGAGCTGCTTGCCAACAGCCTGCCTGATGTGTGCTGGGCATCTTAGATGAGACTCTGTTACTTAAGAGGTGTGTTTGCATCCGTCAGGCAGGCAGGGCATTGACTTTGGCCCGCTTACTCATCACCATTTATCTTTCCCGTTGATGTCCATTTACAGAGCTTCACGCCTGATGATTTCAGCAATCTAAAGTTATCACCACCTCACCAGCGAGTGCAGTTATGCCAAATGGGCCCTGTGCCTGCCAACAGGACCACAGCTACCCCTGCCACTTCTTATCAGTAGGCGCTGCTGTAAAACCCCAAACAGCTTGGTCCAGCATCTCCTGCAGGGCTGCTGTCATCTTTATGGATGTCACTCACTGCGGGAGGACACAGCCATGCTCGCCTTGCCCTGGAAGTCCTCTGAAGGGGGCACAGTGCCAGGGCCAAATTATCTGAAATCCGTCCTAAAGATCCCACCGTGGCTTTACGCCAGCTCTGCAGAGTTATTCCCTCTTGTAAGACTTTCTAATACACTCACCCCTCTACTTAATCCACTTCAAAGCACAGTGGGTTATCTAGACATCCTCAACAGCATGTTTGTTATTTTTCCCGCAGGAATCTTCATCTGCCATGCCACAATACATCATCTGGACACACAACAACAGAACAGATGTGATCTGTTCTCAGTGTCTGCTTTTACACGCAGACAAAGGAGATAATCCCATCATCACCTGAGTGTGGCATGATGTTGCACCATCTCAACTTGGATGATCAAAGAGTAGAAAAACAAGCTAATTGGCACTCCCTGGAGACTCTGAGCTGGAGGATAGCTCCAGTCTGTCTCAAAACAGTAAAAATATTCTCTTTGAAATTATGCATTGCTAAAGTTTGCAGTGTTGCAGAGTATGTCATTTAAACAGGCAATTTAAAAATGAAACCAGACAGAGGATTCCAAAATACTCCCTGAACTCCCTCGAAGTTTTCACTGAACTGGCAAAAAATGCCAGCGTTACAGAATTAAAGATGCGCTCAGCAAGATTTCTGTACATAAAAATACAGCTGTCTCATTAGCTGAAATCACAAAGTGAGGCTGCAGTAGAGAAGAATGTCCCGCCTCCCATAGCTTCTTCCTGTGTGGCCAAATGAAGCTTTTCTGGTAGAGACACTCATCAGTCCGATGGAACTGCTGACTCAGAGCTAATAGGACCACTCTGGTGCCATTGCATGTTTTCCCACTAACAGTACATTCTGAACTTTATAGCAGTGCTGACTATTTTCCAAATTACTCTTTCCCTTGTTTCCAGTCATTTCACTATGTTGTCATTTTTAAAAAAGTTAGTGTGCAAAGAGTGACAGTGCTTTAGTGATTCATATTCCCATATTCCCATAACTCACAATTAGTCAAATCACATACTACCACACAGTAAAACTGAGGACTGTGGGGGCGCTGCAGATCTCGTGCCCCAGGCCACTTTGTCCGGTTGAAAACCCAGCCTTAGTCATCAGTCACAGTCAATATGTCATTGTTTTTATTCCTTTATTTATTTGTCAAAAGGACCTTATGTTTGTGTATTAATGCAGTTATGAGTAGGGAGTCTTACTGGAAAATCTTGCCTGGATGTCGTTAAAATTACCAAATGATATGACGCTGTTTCAAAGTACCTAATGCTGCTTTTGCTGACAAATCTTTAAACCTTTATCCAATCTTGGATCTATCTGGCAGTCTACACAGACAGTGTTTTTTGAAGCATTTATAATGTGACGTCCCCTAACATCTGGTGTGAAAGGATAGGGGGTGGCATATGTTTTGCACACTGTAAAGCCCTCGAGACAGATTTATGATATGAGTCAACAGAACTGTAGCTGTTACATTACCATGTGACAAAAACATAGCTTTGACCAAGACCAATAAAGGCAATCCTATTTTCTAAATCACCCTAGAGATGGTATGATGACATTGGGAAATGTTCAGCAATAGTATAAGTGTGTGTGTAATTTGTACTTGGCTAAAGAAAGCAGAACCACAGATGTGTTTTCCATAGGAAAAATATAAACTGTCTCCTATAAAGTAACTTGCAAGAGAAATAATGACACAGCAACTGCAGGCCTCAGTGCCTCTGTTGCTGCTTTGATACCAGTAAGAGATTCATTGAGCTTTGCCTTTTATAAACACAGACATCAGAAGGTAAATAGCTGATGAAATATCTGCTGTTGATCATTTTACAGTGTCAGATTTCATTCATCTGTCTCAGTGTCTGAAGTGCTTATTATTAGCTTGTGTATGGAGGACCCTTTCCAAATATTACCTTCAGATACATTAACTGTAAATCTGCAGCTTTACTGATGTGATGAAGAATTTCTTGTTACTGCTCTTATTTTTTGTTACCTCTCACTCTCCATGTGGAATTTCCCTTTCTGAGCAGTGAAATGTATTTATTCATGGATATTCACACAGGGCAGCTGTCACTCCAGACTTGTTGAAACATAGTGAAGCACAGGTTTAAAAAAGCACTTTAAGTTGCCACTCATTTATCCTCTGTGTGAGCAAAACAGGCAAACACAAAAGGCCCTGCTGGCTTCTTAGTTCTAATGAGTCTAAATGGGTCTAAATGTCAGGGAACACGAGCACCTGCTGTAGTCTGGCAGGCCGCTGTCATCCTGGTAATAGTTGACTGGCACATACAGTCTGCCACCGGAGCTGGGCAATTAACTGGACAGACAAACTCCCTTATCTCTAATGAACACTTGCAGTAGCTTTAAAAGCTTTCACATCTGTCCTGGCAGGGCTAGTGGGGGCGGTGTCGGGGGGGTTGCTAGTCGTCTCTTACCATCATGCAGTCTCCTCTGAATGGCTTCAGCTATTTGTGTCTGTTTCAGAGAATATGGGCGAACAGTTGATCATTACTGTGGGGGCTTTTGAAAGGTGGAAAACAAAGTTGAGTCACCAAGCTGCCCTCTGAATTATGAGCTCTCTGGCCAGTAAACCTGGGTTGTTTAAAGGTGCCATCTTACAGCACAGCCCCGATCATTTGATAGTTCTGAATAGTTTTTTACACCTGCAGAGATCATCTTACTGTGTTAATGCAGTCCATACAATGTGACCACATTCTAAAAGAAAAAACCCACTGACCATGTTAAAAGGTCATCTCACTCTGCCTCTTCCTGCTAGCTTAGCATAGCTGCAAGAAGTCGCAGAAGCTGGCAAGTCTTCCCTTGAGCTTTTTGCAAGGGGAGACTTGCTTCATTTAAAAAGGATTGAAGCCCATCTGCAGCATTGCTACCCTTCACCTGGGATGCTCCATGTTTGTCACGTCTTCTGCATGTTAAGATTCTGAATCAGTCAGAGATAATCATACCAGCTGTAGACCCATGGATCTGATCTCATTATTCAGATAACGTCAGTATGATCATGTGTTTATACACATTTACACAGGTGTAAATGTAAACACCCATGGATTGGATCTCATTATCCAGATAATGCAGATATACATGATAATGTTTATACCAGGTGTGAATGGAGCCACAGATTTTCTCTGGACATTCTGAACGAAGCTGTTGGAAGTCTTTTCCTGGGTCATCCCAGACACTGAAGGCCTGGTTCTCAACCTCTGAATCACCACCGCTATCTTCAGTTTGTGAAGTGACTCGAGTGGTGTAGGCAGGAACAGCATTTTTGTACATATGTAGCTGGATATAGTTACTGAGCTACATCAATGATAAATACTAGCAGAAAAATGTCCACAAAAATAGCAACAAGTGTGGATGAAACAGCGAGACGTTGGACCCTAGCTTCTGTGATCACTAAAAATAGGTCAATGTTTGGTGAAACGAATTGGAGATTTTAAAATTAAGTTGCCTGCTGAGAACCAGCGTGATGAGAACCACCAACCAAAACAATGAGCTTTGAGATGCTGATTTATGGCATTTAGTATTTTTAGAATCTGTACATAATGTACATAGCTGATTTTCTATTCTATATCCTGTATACTTTTTTATCCTGACCCTTCTGTGCCACTGTTTTAGCTTTTTGTAATACTTGCAGGCTGGAACGACTTAATTTCCCCGGTGTGGGATCAATAAAGTCTTATCTTTTGATCCATTGTTATTATGAAACTATTGATTAGTGCCACTCTATACACACATGCAAGACCAAAAACCATGCGAGATAAGTGAGAAACCAGGGTCTCTGGTAGTTTAGATGAACTGACCCTTTGAGGAACAAACCTGTAATTAACACATGCTCACTGTATAATCAGGCTGCCAGTCTTATCTGTTGCATGGTAGATGAGGTATTGATTTCTAACAACAGTGTCTTTGTTCATTTATTCCACCACCACATCCTGATTATGCTAGTCCCTGCATACACAGCTACTAACAATGCCTCTTTTCCCTTTAAACCTCAAACCCTATCAGCATACAAGACACTTGAGAATAGAGACTCAACAAACAAACAGAGAGAAAAGAGAAAACACATTTGCATAACTCCGCTTTGCTGGTCGCATCTATGTTCCTTACAAATTGCATCAGCTAAGATCATTAGCATGAATCAGTGTGGAAGCCTGACACAGCAATATGAAAGGGTACAGGAAGGCTGAGAGAGGATGATTATGTGGAATCTCAGAGCGGGCCTATCTCTGGCACACACATGCCGCCGCTGCACGCTGCGCTGTCACAAGACAAGCTGTTGCCAGTCAGCAGAGGAGCGTGCAGACGGCGAGGAGACAGCGAGCGTGTGGTGTTTATTCTCCATGAAGGCAGTACAGTCCGACTGAAGGCCAGGGCTGCTGCTGGTGACAGGGCAGCGCTGCGTGATTGACTGCACAGCCTGTGGAAATTATCACTGCGGGCTGAGGAATAAAGCAGAATAAGCCTGGTGCTATCACATGTCACCGTTCCCTGTGCGGAGGAATATGCATGTCACCCAAGTCTGACGGCCTGTCTAGGCAAATGTAACGCTGCCGTCTGAGATAGCAAGGGATTACATTTTTCATTAAAGCTGCACGAGGCAGCCTGGAATGTTAGCAGCTCCGCACATCAGCAAGAGGTCACATCATGTAGTGTGATGTCAGTAAACTACACACAGCATGCTCCCATTTACAGAGCCAGCTGTACACCACAGACAGCAATAGGACAAGAGGGGTGAAAGGGTTGTTGCAGTGTTGTTTACTGGGGGTGCAGTGTTGTACAGACACAATGGAAATGTTGTCCTACTGTACATGTCATCAGTATGTTTTGTTTATTTCTTTCAGTTCATTTAAGAACTCATACATAAAACGGTTTGTGTGACTATTTTACATGAGGAAAATCTTTTGATGCAATGAAGTCTGGCATTTTCTGTTCAAACTCATTTGGCAAAAACTGACTTGTGTACACAAAATGATGTTATTTGTTGCAAAATGAGACGAGAGGTGTAATTCATATGCTATCCCCAGCCAACAAAAGACAGCCTGCTTCATGTATATTTCAGGGAAAACCATTGTTGTAGCCGTTCAGCAAGCCATTTCCGTCTTCACAGCCACCTCTTTGTGTTTGTTTGGAACAAATATGTTATGGCTTAGAAATGAAGTGAATAATCATGTTAAATATTCAATGTAAACTACAACTGGGAAAGCTTCAACTTTTGTCGGGGGGCCAAATATTTTTGTTAGAGGACCATAGTTGGCCCACGGGCCATTATTTGCCTGCCACTGGTATACTTCACTGAATATGAATTTGGACAAATAGGGCAACACTATATGGCAATGGTTCAGTGCTCTTCTCAGCTGCGACCTGACTTGTCAATGAGGCTTCTTGCCCTTTCCAGCTTTTCTCATAGTAGGACTCGTTTTTTCAGACTCCTGGTGCAGTTTAATTGAGATCTCTGGAGCAAATAGTAATACCAGTCTAATGTGATTTCAGATTGTAGAATTGTGTTTCGTCCAAAGCAAAGATATGACAAAGACAAGGATGCGCATTGGTCTTGTTTTGATTCACATGTGCACTATGATAAAGGCCTTTTAACTTCTGTAACTCAATGAAGCAGTGTGCTTTGACTTTGCAGGTAATTCATTTCTCTTTTTTGTTGAAAAAAAAAAATAGAAAAGTTTATTTGTAAAGACCTTTTCAAAAATAATTTTACAAAGTGACAAATGTTTAATACCCAGTAAAACAGACAAATAACAAAGGTGCACAGCAGATAATGAGATATCAGTTACTAAAGATGGAAAAATTGGATCGATGGGAAATACTTATGAGATACGAGTGTTAAAACAAGCCGAGGGATTCCACAGCTGAGGTGCCCTCCCTGGAAAGACAGTCTCCTCTGGTCTTCAACTCAGACAGAGTTGGCCAGTTCTTGTGCCCTCAGGCTGTGCACAGATTGGTATCGAGAGCAACTCTGACATATAATCTGGAGCCTGGCCAATGAAGAGCTCAATAAGATTTTAAAATCAATCCTAAAACAGATGGATAACCAGTGTAGTGATGCTAAAGCAAAGTTCTCATGTCTCTCTCTCTTTTTTTATTTTTTATTTGTTTTTATTGTAGTTCAGTGTTGCAGCCACATTTTGATGGATGCCTGTTGGGGGATTTCTGGTTCACACCTGTTGAAAGATCACAGCGGTAGTCCAGTGGTAAGGAAAAAAGACATGTATGACAATGTCTGAATCTTTGAAACTCAAAACCAGTCTAATCTGGGATATGTATATATATTTCTAGGTGCTAAAAACAGAACCTGAAAAGATCCAAATGTGTCAATATTTGGGATGGATTCCTACATTGCAGAGTCTTTTCATCTTGCCTGATTACAGCACACAGTAATTTACTCTGACTACTGTGAATCAAGTTTACATTTTTGTGTAGTGACCCTGATTTTGTACTGAGCAGGGACTATGATATGTAGGTACACTTTCCAGTAGCAAACACAGGGTCATGGGAGGTTGTTAATTTGGCCTTTTTGAAAAGGTTGCCTCAGAAATGCACAGAAGCATCCATGAATACACCAAAAGCTGCACCTATTTGGTTTGTAACCATTACAAAAATAATTAAGACAGGAAAAAGTCTGATGCTACCTCACTCAACTCTCTGCAAGTTAATTTGCAGACTGTACTGACATGATCTGAAACCAGTAAGTACCTTGAAGGTAGGAAAACGGATGCTTGCTTGCAGCTAACCATTGCATTGCATGAATGTATTTAAGTAAAATGTAGAAATGTGATCTAAGTGAAATGAAGCTCGTTTTCAAGAAACCATCTCATTTGTACATGTGCATGCATGTGTCTAAGTATCATTAACTGGGGTCACTTTTGCAGCGCTAAACATGCTGAATGACCTAAGGCTCTCGACCTTCAATAACAGGCTCTTAACATGAATGTTACCTGAATGCATAAACAAGATCTTGCACCATTATATGGTACAGCTGCTGCTGCTCAGCTGCGGCACATGAAAAGCCCTTGCTAGAGCAATAGCCAGCTTTGTTAACAACCGCTCATATTTTCTGCTCCATAAAATAGATTGGAGGATCCAAGCTGGCTAATCCCTTGAAGACCAGTCGTACTAATCACTGGGGTCATATACCTGATAGGAACAGCTTGTAAAAAAAAGATGCCAACCATTAGCCTCAGTTACAGGGTTTTTATTGAAACTACAGTGGATCTTTGCTGATTGGACTGGCAGCCTTTTCATCAATGCTTCTCAGTTGATAAATTAGAATAACGGTGATTGTAAGCGTTTGTCGATCCAACTGTCACTGATATTTTTCATGATTCCATCAGTGTCTGCAAATGTTGCTTACAAATCCTTTTGGATCCAAATTGAAATGGATAATCTTTGCTAGATCCAGATCCATACAGTAGATGGGTCAGTAAACCCAGCAAAACCTTTCGCCAGGCGCCACACAAGACCAAATCAATCCTAGAGTTCAACCTTTTAAGTCTTT
Organism: Chaetodon auriga; assembly: GCF_051107435.1. Classification (NCBI taxonomy): domain Eukaryota; kingdom Metazoa; phylum Chordata; class Actinopteri; order Chaetodontiformes; family Chaetodontidae; genus Chaetodon; species Chaetodon auriga. Next base: position 20,003,298 of record NC_135091.1, on the reverse strand, counting down.
ATGGAAGCCGCCAAGTAATTGGCTGTCCTCAGTTATGAGTCGTCTACAAGTCTGCTTGGAGACTGACTGTGTTTTATTGGCCAGTTTAAAAGGCCCTCATGTGGAACTTGGTCAAGCTCCCACCTCAGCTGGCCAGTGGTGGGACAAGACACCACAGCAGGCTGATGAAGTTGGAGGGTGCTGTCTTGATGAAGCCTTGGCTGCTGATGCTGAGCTGGACTGGGCTTTGCTTGAAGGCTGTCACTTTTACAGCTGACCTTGAGTAGAGATCCTCTTTGAAATTTATGGCAAATAATGTTCTAAGGAGTCCCATTTCCAAGATTCACTGTCACTTTGCACTCAACCATCACTCTGCCTCAAAAGACAATCTGCACTCCTGACAGAGCAGTCCCATAAAAAATATTGCCAGCCACCTTGGTGTCCTATCCAATTATGTGAAGAGGGAATTAATACTTTAAAAAGCTGCTAGTTTTTAACAGTTATTGCAATTTATGCGACCTGTTTCACAGACACATTAAGACTGATTGACTTGAGGCATCATTACTTTCTGTGTGGTGCAAAGTTAGTAGTGAACTGATGTAATAGTTACTGAATATTCACATCTTACTGGAGGAACTGTATTTCTGTCTTATTTCTCATCTTGGCTTGGGTGTTCATTACTTTTACTGATGCTTGTTTAAACACAAAAACACCTCTCTTGACAGTTTCTTATCTTTTTTGCATCAGTCATGTCGGTGTTGTACCAGTCTGTATTGCAGAAGAGGGAGCTGAGTGTGAAGTCAGAGCCCTAAATTTGATCTACGTTCCAACCCTCACCGTAGACATGAATGCGGGGGAGTGACCACAACAATTATTTTGCAGATACAAGCAATCCAAAAGTCCTCAACCTTAGGTGCAAGTCACATTGGCTGTATTGTACAGAATCTCGTCATTTGATACACATAATTTGATGACCGAAGCACACACTGAACGTCCTGGCAGAGTAGCCAGGATGTGCTGAGGAGTGACTTTCATAAAATTGCCCTTTTCTGCAGAGGTGGGTAGTAACTTGTTACAAGTGACACAAACAAGTAAAAAAAGTAACTTGTCACAATCCTTTTGAAAACTGTACTTTCACTCTTGAGTATTTGTTCTTGGCCAGGGCAGTAATCTACTTTTATCTTTGCTACATTTGCTATTTTTGCCTTTGTTACAACTGGTCTGTTATCTATTAAGCATTTTGCTACATCGACTGAAATGAGCTGTTATGCAGAGAGTGGAGTTTTAACTGGTGTCCCTTGCAGTACAAAGGGATATGACCTTGAGCCAGATTTTAATGAGAAAAAATTAAATATGCAATATAAGAATAAAACTGAGTAAATCAGGCAAACACTTTTTTAGTTTAAGGTTTGGTTCTTCTTCTTGAGACTAGTAGACTTGAGACTTGTCTTGGACTTGCATAAAATGACTTGTGAAGATCTCTGTTCTGCCCAGACTGCCCGAGCAATAGTAAAACACAGACATTACTACATTAAGTAGCTGATATACCAAGTATTTTTATACTTTTACTTGAGCGGGTTTGCCAAATGGCAGTACCATTTTTTTATGAGAGTAATTGTACTTTTACTTGAGTGAAGATTTTCAGTACTCTACCCACCACTGCTCTTCTGAAGAGTTTACTGGTGTTGATGATAGATGATGGGATGATAGGATGATAGGAAATAGGAGTGGAATATCCTGACCAGTCAAGGCAACATGGGTGTGTGTGCTTACATATAAAATAATGGCTATGGGTGTTTTTAAGTGCATCATGTGCAGCCGGCGTGAGGGATAAGATGTGAGGCTCAGATATGCAGCAGGAGCTTGGAGTAGAGCACCTGGTATTTTGCATTAAAGGAGTCAGTTGATCCTGAACCCATGGAAATATCAAGACTGTGCTGGGTGAAATACAAATTCCGTTTGGTACATCTTGGGATCCCTCAGGAGCAGCTGAATGGCATGGCTCGCTGCCACTGGGACCTGGGCTGAAAATGGATTGATGGATGAATATTCTGATCAGCTGTTGACTAGTAAGGGCCATTACAGTCAGAGAAACCCAAGGTGCACTGCAAACACCTGGACCACTGCAAAGAGAGTGACTGCACCAAGTAACCATCTACAGCTGCTAAACCTGCATTTCTCAGTCTTTACAGTCCCAGTATTGGATCTCAGATTTTTTCGAAAAATAGAAATTAGAGAGCTGTTGAGTTGTCGTGTTGTTCTTTTTTCGTTACTTGAGCTGAACTTTTATATTGGTATATACGGTAGGTTTCTAAGGTTTCCATGGGAGTTTGAGCTACCTATCTTTCCAGTTAAACATGCAGTATGCAGCTTTTCACCCAGAGGCAGGATTTGTACTGTTTGCCCCTCCTTAACCTCACTTTGTAAAGTTGCACTCCTGACACTTGTCGCTCATCTTGATGAGCTGTCTACCGTAAAATGGCATCCAGCCTGAGGCTGAGGGAAGAGACATCTGTAAAGACCCCACAGGTGTTTACTACAAAATCTACACAATGATCCCTTGTGTTTTGTCTGCTTCACGTTTAGCTTTACTTTTCTGACATTTCTTGCTGCTTTCATCATTCTTGTTCTTCCCATGACTTCTTTACTGCTACTCCCAATGAAGCTCAATGCTGGGCAACATGGCATATTTTCAAAAACCTTTACACAGACACAGACTAGTGTAATTATATTAAGTATGATTTTGTAATTTTAGAGGAGCTGCACATTGCATTTGATAGAACATGATTTTTGATTGGAGGATGCTCTTTCAGGATTGCAGGATGTTCTTAATAAAAACAAATTTCCTATTCAAAAATGATCAATTATAATCATCTTTTTTCCCATGTTTATTGTCTGTGACTGTCTGTCACTGGGAGATCAAACCTGCATATGGCACCATGGAGTTCAGGCTCTGATGAAACCAGCAAGTCTCACGCATTAATAATTACAATCCAGCACACAAGGACATCTGTTTCCTGGGGCTGTATCAGCTCATACACAGTAACCTGATGCAAGAGGGCTAAAAGTGGACTTGTGGTGACACTGCAGTTTTTCTCGCAAACAACCTCTCCCTCTCTCTCTGAACGGCTGTCTCGGCCTGACGCCAGGTCATGTTATAAATTGATGCATTAGCAGTTTTGGTTTTGCTCCTGTGGCTTGATAAAAACAGGTTGCAGAAGAGCGAGATCCCCACAGCTGTAGAGGTGGGATAAGCGCGAGTGGACACGAAAGCTATTTGTCATTGTTAATTATTTGACTGCCATAGCCCAACAAAAGACATCCAAACTAATTAACAAATACAACTAGGAGAGCAGCAGGGGACTTTGTGGACGCATTAACACAGGGGATTGTTTTGGCTTTCTTGGGAAAGAGTTTGGCTCCAGAAAACTGAATGACTTTCTAAACTAAACTTTCAAGTACTTTGGGAACAGAATTTGCCTTGTTATAATCCAGGTTAGTTTAATCTCAAGAGAGCTAATTTTTTTTAATGCAGTTGGCTACATCTTTGTCTACTCTGTTTTTTAACTGATTCTTTCTCTGTGTGAGAGGTGTCTGTGAGCAGTGTAAAAGTACCATCCCAGACGTTCAGAATCACACGTGCCGCACACGAGGTCACACTCAAGGACAATCTTTGGCATCGGAATGTCGGAATGTCTTCCTTGCTCTTTGTCCGGCTGTCAACTGTCTCTTGTCCAGGGTCCTTACTGTTTCACTGTGTTCCCCGCTGCTATCACATATGATGTCATGATGATGTCACCAGTCTTGCTTCCCAGGGGGTTCTGTCTATAGAGTGTACCAACAGAGATCTTAAAGTGCTAAATGGATGGTCATCAGTGCTGCTTGTGGCTTGAAAAGTCTTGCTAGATGTTGTGAAAGCCCTGACATGTATGAGGGAATTTATTCATCCATTCCTTACAGCCATTGGCTCTTGTACATGCCCCCACACATGTTGCACCTCCCTCTTTCTAGCCTCCTCTTCACTGATAACATGTTCTATGTAGGAGGTCCTTTACTTCACAGCTGATATCATATGTTGTAAGTGGTCGTCTGTGTTGGTTGATGTGTTTCCCAACTGCTTTTTATACTCCTGTCAAACTTCCTGTGAGTGCAGATGTCTAGAAAGGCCAGCTCCATTCGCTGAGTGACAACTGTGAATACCCTTAAAAACTATATTCAGGGCAGTCGTTGCACTACAAGTGGCTGCATGACTAGTTTGACTACATTTCTCAGTAATGTAGTGTCAGTATTGCTTTCAGTAGCTTAATTCTTTTATTGATCAAGTAGTGCAGAGGATCCACAGAGCTACCTTTTCCCAAGCATTTCTGAAGCCCGAGCGCAGCAGAGCTCTCTGCTGCAGTCTGAAATTAAACTTAAAGGAACAGTGATGTAAACAGATGTGGTTGTGTAGCTGACAGAAGCACTTCCAAATGATGGTGACATGACGTACCAATCCTTGGGCTGATGCCTTCAATGTCTCTGGGGAATACTGACACATGAACCTGAGTTTATTTGATGGAAAGATGACAGAGACTGAGCATGGAGAGAAATTCAACATGAGGGAGTCTGGATTTTTATTCTTTTTCCACAGTGGTTTGAGTTATTGAATTTTGAGTTAACAGTTTATCCTGCAAATGTGCCCAAATCTAAATTGAGCATACCCATGCAAGCACAGGTGTGCATAAACACAGAGGCACATACACACACACACACACACACTGTATGCACCTGTTTTTTGTTATTATGTGCAGCACTTTTTTTTATTTTGTGTGTTTTCGTTGCATATTGGTTTGGGAGCAGCGAGAGCAGAGAGCGCAGCTTGTGTATAATTAGCAATTGAACTTAACTTTTCCTGCAGTCTGTTTGACTGACAGTTTTATTGATCACTGAAATAGCACTGACTTGGAATGAAGTTGGTTCAATGAAAAAAAAAAGAAAAAGAATTAGCTTGGATGAACTAAACTACTTTTGCCATGTTGCTGTACCTTAGCTTGCTACATTTCTGTGGGGATAGCCTCGGTGCAGTGAGGCCTAGAGTAACTGGTAGCTTCGCTCACTGCACTTTCCAAGTAGCTTGCCCAACACTGAGAATATTATTCTGAAACAATGAGCATTAAGACAGAGAACAAAGGGTTGACTCACCAGTATTAGACCCTTGGCACGTCTGGATTGAAGTGGCTGGGTCGGTGAATGGCTCAGTGTGCTTCAAACAACACGTCTAAAGATGAAAGCATATGTACTTGTGAATGGCCACACTCAAAAACAGGGTGAAAAGCTTGCTGTCACAGAGATGGGTAAGACACGATGAATCATACAAAAGGAAATAGCATGGAACACTTTCTGACAGTTCTTCTGTTCTTCAGAAGCATTGATAGTGCTGAACCCAGTTGTTCCCATAAAAAGAATTTCAAATCTCCTCTCTCAGCACCGTTCACCTGGCCAAACGTGCAGGAAGTGGCAGTGCTTGTCAAATTGTTGGTTTGAGAAACCCTGTGGAGTTATCTGGTGAACAGACAAAATTGGCAGTGTGCTTGCACAAGGTACTAAGAGAACTAGTAAAAACATAGCACTTCCAGTGGTCAAAACACCACCGGGTACCTTTAAAAAGAAATTACAGACAGAGCCCCCTCAATCAGAGACATATGTCAGGGGTTGTTTTCATACGCTGTTCAACAATCCAACAAGCTTTATTTGAACCGTGACACCTTAAACATGTACAAACTGATGTCATATCATCTAACATGATCACGCTTTGTAATTAGCTAATACTGTTACTTGGGGCTGCCAGGGTTAGTCTATTTATTCTACACCCATAGTGTAATCATTTCTAGACACTCTTATTAAGTAGTTCTAGGTTTTGTGGCTTGCCAAAGCACACTTATACTTCCAGACTAATTATCTGTGCTTTGATTAACTATCTGAGGACATCAGGACAGAAGGTGGTTCCAGAGGTACAAGCTGTTGGAATCGCTGTGGGGGATGCAATTTCCAACAAGAAAATGACAGACGACATAATCCAATGAAAAAGGCAGAAAGGACAGTTAGACCAGAGCACAAAGTATGCAAACACTTCTTTGTGTTCCATTCAGCCAGATAAAACTCTAAATGATGGTAATTAATTCAGAAGGTTCAGTCCCTTCAGCCTAAAGGCATAGGTCATTTGGTAAAGTGCATTCTCGGGATAGTTGTTCCAATACTCAATATGATTACATATAATAAAACTTTTAGATTTTCACCAGAGGGAGACTTTTTTTTATGATGCAAGATCCTTATCAGCACATCAAAGAATAGCTTCCCTTCCTTTGAATAGCGCCATTGTGCAGCTGGTGCAGCATGTGTTTGTTAAATTAATCTTGCTAATCCTACTTATAGCAGGAATGGGTCTTTTTTATTTTTATATTATAGAAATATGCATGTTGTTTCACAAGTGTGGGGGAGGAGAAGATGAGTTGTCTCTCAGCCTATTGAGTGTTTATCCATAACACAATGATAAAACTGTTGTTCTCTCGTTCTCACTGGTATCCATGGTTGGTGCCTCATGTCAGTGATACTAAAATTCAACCATGGGACCAAGATTCAGAGTCTTATACATGGTATCAATGCACACTCAGGTTAAAAGATAAAAAGGGCACGTGCAGAGGGTGACATACAGTTTGGATTTTATCAGTTCTAACAGTGAAATCGCCAAGTAATTACTGAGCTCTGGGATGACAAATTCTCCAAAATAAACAACAAAATGTACAATATATAAAACAGTCAAAGTTAGCATTTTTAGCATTAGCACCTGGAGAAATTGGTTCAGAAAGAAGTTTAAATCAGACCACTTCAAGTTAAAATCTGTTATCTCTTCACAGTGAGTTCGACTAAGCTCTGGGTTTGGTAACTACTTGTCTTATCAATGTTGCTACGTTCCCCAATCCCAGCATTGAACTGAGCCTCTACAATGATATCATAACCAATAAAAGTGATGGCTCAAGTTGTAAAAAGTTCCAGCTTGCTGGGTCTCCAAGGGGAGTTAAATATGGAGAGAGACTGACAGTGTGAGAGAAAAAGACAGGCAGACAAGCAGGGAGAAAGAAAGAGAGACCCAGAAATCAACACTGCATCAGAGAGTGTGAAAAACTGTGTTATCTCGTTTTGACTCACATTGTGCGCCAACCACAGGGAATCCTGCTCGCTCCCTCTTCTCTTCTGTTTCATCCAAGTACAAGGTTGCTGTTAATAATTAGAGAGGAGGTGTAAGACGCCACCGATTCACCAGCAGAACAATCTGTCGCACACACAGCCGTCTCGTTTTAATAATTAAAATGAATCTACTCTCGTGCATATTTGCATAAATTAAATGAATATTTGTTCTGCAAGGCTTGGCAAACACATTCCTGTCACCGCAATGTGTAAGCATGTATATGATTGGCAGAGTCTGTTGTCCGCCAGGAGCAGTAATCTGCACACTGCAGCGGTGATACCAGGGAACAGCACAGGTCCACTCTATGACCTTATCACATGTGATTTACTGCATTTCCCCCCGTACTCTTTTACATGACTGAAGTGATCCATAGTCCTTTGAGCACCTAAACCAGTGGGATTTGATCCCGCAGCCCTTGACCTCTGGGGTTAGTCTGCAGTGCTGTAATCACAACATATCCCGGCCACCATCTCCGGCTCTACCTCTGCCCCCCTTTTTAGGCGAGAGTTAGTTAACTGAAACACAGTATAATTCTTATTGATTGCTGCTGCATGTGCTTTGACTCTGAAATTGATCATTTTAATGTAATTTTCCCATAATTGGGTGTTGCTGCACTAAATAACTTAAAGCCTGATTTATTGGAGAAAATCGGAAAGAAGTGGCCTGCAGTTTATTTATTGTTTCAGTAATTTCATTTTTTCCGCTAAGAGCCAGAATTAATGCCCGTGTCCTTAGCAAGTGGTCTCGAAAGGTGTAGGTTTTTTCAATTTTCAGGTTTGCACACTGCGCTTATTAGACCCAAACAACACTGGATTTTGAGCTCAATATGATATCAATATTCAGCCTTTTTGACATTTCTATATAAGGGTTGTTAGAATTTGGGTCTCGAAGTTGAACTGAATCACAGTTAGTCATCCCTTTTCAAAGTACATAATAATAGATTTTAAAATGTCTTGTAAATAGAGCAGACAACCAAACTAAGTGTGTTGTTAGAGCAAGGACCACACAAGCATCTAAAATTAAGTATCACTGCCAAAATGACATTTGCAAGTATGTTTCTAAGCTGTTTAATGTGCTGCAGCTGACCAGCTAATTAGCCAGCTACCCTGCAACCTGCAGCAGTGCATTTATTTTTCCATTCGATGTTTGTTTACTTGTTCACTTGTTCAATTAGCTAAAGTGTGGGTGTAAGATGTGCCCTTTTTTTTGTAAGCTGAAGATGCACATAAACATCTCTGCAAGCCTTTCCAGAGAAGGGTGGTATGGTTATGGCTTACACAGGAAATTTGCACACTCACCCACCCAATATCAACAACGTATCATACAGACCTGTGAGTCAAGCAAGATGATTGATTTAACCATCTCTCATTAGAGCAGGTTAAAAACAAACCAGACAGAAGAAACATTTTGTACATAAGATATATAAAAGATACAGCCATGTGAACACTTAGAATGGCTTCCATCCGTTTGCCTGTGTTCTGCTCAGAGAACCATGTTCCACCCTTCAGATACGTAAGAGACATTACAAGGACAGCTGATCAGGGTTTAAAGTGTGTGCCTCTTGTGTTATGTCTCTGGCTGTTGCGTGACTCTAACTATGTGACCATTACTGCTTTATACAAATATAATTTCAAATGCAACAAGTCCCTCATCTACATAGAGAACTAATAGCATTGTGACTGACTAATGCAAAGACAGGGAACACCTTCATTACACTCATAAATATTGAATATAAATTGCTCCTTTTGGTGTCTGACAAGACATGACATGATTTACAAAGCAGTTTAACTTAAGTTGAACTAAAGAATTGTGAGCAATGTATTGACAGAGACATTTTGCTGTTAGACAAGACTGAGTCTTCAACCATGCTAGCAGCTCTATGAGGCTGTTCTTGCTGTAGGCACAGCGGTGCTTCCACCTAAATGCTAATCTCAACATGCTAACATGTTGATGTTTAGCAGGCATGCTTATCTTGTTTACTGTTTTAGTTTAAGTATGCTACATCCACATATCAGCTAGGCTCTAATGCTGTTTCTGCCCCTGCAGTATGTGTCTTCCGATGTTGTCTTTGCTCCTAAGTGAGCAGCGTTTGCAGTACCATCAGGGTGCCCAGTTTTAGCATCATTGACCCTACTGGGAATGGACCTCCTGACCTTTGCAGTGTGAGTGTTTTGCTCCTCCAAGCAGTAAAGTTGATAAGCAGTCAACTCTCAGAGCACAGGAGCATCGACGATCATTATCCAAAGGAACATTAGTTCCGTGAGACAGATATCTGAGGACAGTGTTTATCATGCGTAGTTCTTGCACAGCAGTGGTCACTGTTTACATAAGCGGTGTCTGACTTTCAAAGATAAAACTCTTCTCTTCCTGGAGTGTCCACACACTCAGTGGGCTGGTTTTAATTAACTGAGGAGAGCAAGAATTTTACACAGATGAGTTGTGTTTTATTCTCATCTGTGGGTATATTTTAACTTCTGAAAGCAGTCTCCCAACTGGATGCCAGGCACTGCATCCCATTTGTCATGCAAACTAGACACTGGATGAGCCTTTCCCCAGGCTAGGAGCTGAGAATCACTCAGTGGGTTTGTTCAGATATTTCCATGGTGTGATGGTTTATAATTCAAAATGGATGGAGGTAGGACATTTTTCATGTAAGTTTTTGCTCTCTGCACGCTTCACCAAAGTTCTCTTTTTCTTTGTAGATTAGATTTAAAAATAGTGATTGTTCATTTTCTTTAGTCTGAACATTATTCTCTGTATTCTAGATACTGGATCTGTGAATAAAAGCATAAAGAAGTATCGAGGTGCAAATCATCACCTCTGGCAGTCATGAGGAATAGAGGGTATGTATCGACATCTCTTACTCACACAAAGATTTTTCTGGTGCTCCTGCTGAGCACCTAAGCAAACTCACTCTCGTTGATATGATAAGTACAATACATGCATACTTACATATACACTTGCACAAACACACACATATGTATGCATGAGTTTGTGTGTGTATGTGATTATATATACATGTATATATTTATTTGTGTGCATATATGTATGTAAATAAATAATTACGTATATACACATACATATTATGTATGTGTTTATATCTATGTATTGATCTGTTTGTGCACACAGAGTGATAAGATATACAAGATACTGTAGGTACAGACTGAGTAGTACTCCTTATGACAAGTGAATTGAACTTCATATCTAAAATTGTTGCAGTGCCGCTGATGAGCATCGGAAGAAATTCTGACAGGATATAAATACCTGTTCCTATTTTAATGCAGGGTTTGACAGTATCATCAAAGAAAGCAAAGACAGTACACTGCACGTCGGTTGACTGTACCTTAATCTTAAGGGCTCCGTAAAAACTTCTGCGTGGTTTTTATGCTGAATCTGTTTTTGCAGTTGAAGGCACAACAGCTCGTTCCCACTTCTATTTTCATGTTTGCTTTTCCATATGAATGCAGGGTGGCTGATAATGGCTGTGGTGTTTTTGCCATTCAGGTGGGAGTCATCACAGCGATTACACATCTGCCAATATCCTGTTAATACCCCGATTCTTATGCATAGGAAACACAATAACACACACTCAAAATGCCTATGTTTTTAGATCGATCAAACTGAGATCAGCGTTAACAGTTTCACATAAGACAGATGAGCGTAAATAACATACCCAGTCTTGTTTCAGGAAGATCCACATCCTTAGTGGCGTTTCAGCGGACCTTTACTAGTGATTAACCTTGCAAACAACCGTAACGTAAATGTTAACATTCAGCACTGCGATGCTGAAAGTTTGCTGCTCCATTAATCCACAGGACAATAAAAACTACACACCCATGAAAAAACCAAACAACTGTCATCCCGGAACACTTTGTTACTGCGGTCATGGACACAACCACTAACAAGAAAGTTGCATGCCTTCATACTTTTGTATGCTTTCATTTGTTTTCTAGAGTAAAGTGATGTCTGAATGACCCGGTAGTTGTTATATCTGTCGCCTCAGTAGCAGCAGTGAAAAATCACTCCTCTTCATAACATAAGGGTCACATCTAACATGTGTTCTTATTTTCTGTTTATACCTTTGTCTCATATTTTCATCTAAACTAGCCCATTAACAACTTTCCTTCATCTCGTCCATTGCATTTTTCACTTCCAGCCCCCCATCTGAATTTAACGTCACATGACTGCAAACAGCCTTTCAGTTTATTACAACTTGGATTTTCAGGTTTCAGGTTTGCACCCCTGAAATGTTGGTGATAATCACGTATCGGGCAAGAAAACAGCCAAATATTGTATAGTTGACACCAAATTCAATGGTGAAGCAGGAAATAGGCATTTAAACTGTGATTTATTCTTAAATCAGACATTTTACAGTTTGCCTTTATTTTATCTTCAGAATAAGTTTGATTAATCTTTTTGATAGTTTGAGTATTTGTGTATTTTGCTCCACTGGACAAATTTTTCACAAAGTTCAAGGTTCAGTGTTTTTATTTATCTATTATTCTACAACACAGGGTTGTACAAAGAAGTGCACACTGTAGTCCTTTTATGTTACACACGAAACAAAAAAAGATTTTTTATGGTGAAGTGGGGAGTTTGAGCAGTCTCGCAGCCTGAGGAAAGAGGGCACTCTGTAATCTGGTGGTACGAAAGGAGATACTTCTGTATCGCTTGCCAGCCAGCAGCAGGGTGAATATGCTGTGACTGGGGTGGGTATTGTCCTTTAATATCCTTTGGGCTCTGCTCAGGCACCTCAGCTGACCGATATCACTGATGCTCAGTAGATAGATATCAGGGATGTTCTGGGTGATTTTAATCGTCCAGTGCAGGGCCCTGCTGTCCTGGACCGCGCACATTCCATGCCAGTTTGTAATCCAGCCAGTATGCTTTCCATCACTGCTGTGATCAAAAGTTAACAAGAACGTGGTACAGGAATTTTGCCTTGTTAAGTATCTTTAAGTTTTTATAAGTTGTTTTCTTTACCCAGGTGGAGATGTGTGATGGCCATAACAGGTTCTCCATGATGCTGATTCACAGGGACCTAAAACTGTTCCCCTGCTCCAACTCAGCTCTACTGATATAGACATGGGTGTGTGTCTTTGCCTCTTCTTTTTTTTTCTAAAAGCAATAATCAGCTCTTTAGTTTTGCTGATGCTGAGCAGTAGGTTGTTCTCTGTGCATCACCCTGCAAGATCGTTGACTTCCGCCTTAGATGAAATCTCATTGTTGTTTAAAAATCGGCCGCTGATTGTGAGACTGGTCATCAACAAACTTCACACGAAATTCTCTGCACGTCTGGAATAGGGTCCAGTCATGGGTATACAACGTGGACAGGGATGGGCTGAGCACACAGCCCTGGGGGGCTCCGGTGTTGAGCACTGGAGTGGAGGAGATGTGATTGCCAATCTGAACTGTCTGGGGTCTGTTTGTGAGGAAATCCAATACCTAGCTGTAGAGTGTGGTGCTCAAGCCCAGACTCAAGCCCGTCAGTTTCATGAGGGAGGACGTGTTGAATGCTGAGCAGAAATCAGCAAACAGCATTCTGATGCAGGTGTTTCAAGGTGTGAAGGAGTAGTTGAGATCTTCTGTGGATTTGTTGGTTCTAAATGCAAACTAGTGAGGGTCCTGGCTGGTTGGGGTGTTGTCTTTAATGGTCTGGAGAACCAGTTTCTCAAAGGACTTCATCAAAATGGGCATGAGTGCTACAGGGTTGCAGTGTTCCTGGACTTCAACTATTAATTTTTGTGAGTTCAGTGTTATTACTGATTAGAATGATGAAGAATGATTCAGTGGATTCTACTGTGCATTTAAACATTCCACTCAAAATCCATATACTGTTGTTCTGGAGCTTTCCATCATATTACACAGTCTCAATGAGCAGATGAAGTTTGCGGATGTGCCACGGAACAGCATGTGTTCAAATTTTCCATTATTCTGATCATTTTGATCTCTTTTCCTCTATGGAAACTTAAAACTTGAGCGTGACTGTTCATCGTGACCTTGGAAAAAGCAGTGAAAGAAAGTCCACTGCTTTTTAAGGCATTTTAAGGATTTTTCATCCATGTTGGATAAAATGGTTCATGTCAACTGCTGCTGTTTCCAAGGTCACGAATGAACTGTCCCAATTTAAATGAACAAATTGCAGAATGATAAATATTTGCATAAAGGTTTCATATTCGCACTTTGTGGATTATTCAGTGATGATCCAAGAGGCTACATCATATTGAACGTGTACAACTCAGACTAATACATTGGTCTAGCTTTGTCTCTGGCTGGTACACCGTCGGTGCCTGAACTTCCCTGCCTGACCTTGGCTTTTGACTTTGCCCTGTTTACCTGTCCTGCTTAGATGGCTGATGAGACCTGCTGCTGCCTAACAGGACGTGCTGTTAGTTTAGTACCAACCTCAGCTGGATGGGGGTGGAGAAGAGTGTAGGTAGGCAGAGCAGTAAATCCACACCGTACTCATCCATCAATGTGCCCATGTCGCCGCTCTCTCCCTCCCTCTCTCTGCCTCTTTCCCTCCAGCTTAGCTGAGCTACGTCCCTCCTTATACACGTTCTGTGGCACATGATTAATCCTGCCTCTCATATCTCTTCTCATGTGTCAGCACCTTCGCTGCTTTATAGGCTTATACTGAAATGAAGTGACAATTCCGCTCTGAAATATCACCAAATTAAGACTGCTGGCATGTGTAAACAACGCAAATATACACCAAAAACCATAAATCAAATGGAGGGCGATGCCTAACTCTCCTATTAAAACTTTGTTGACCCTGTAATATTGAAAGGTTGTTTTGTGTGGTTGAGCCTTTTTAGCTGATTCTACATTAGTCATCTCTCAGCTGACTACTCATTATTGATGATATTTGTGATGTTTTGTGCATTAGTTCTTGAAAAATTATATTCATAAATCACACATGGATTTATTGTAGTGTAGGTCACAAATAAACATTGGCATTTGGCAGATCTTAACAGGCCATTTCACTGATGCAATTGCATTTATGTGCAGGAGAATAACATAAGCCATGTAGCTGAGATACCAGTGGAAAATACAAAAAGTAAAAGATGCCTTATGAGTGTGCTTGACATTTACTTGCATGAAGTCTGAACTGAAATTTGAATTCTCTTGTCTTCTTACGAAAGGAAACATAAGGATATAGTGGATATTGTGCATATTTATCAAAATTTTCAAAATGAGAAAACCATTTTTTGGATACTCTTGTGGAGACAGTGTTCAAGCCCCTGAGTTGGTATTTTTCTAACACTAACAGTTGAGAAGCAATGTAACTAAGGGTCATGTCGACTTCCATTGTGCACCACAGACTGGAAAACATCATACCCCTGTATAGCCCATAACCCTGTACATGGTATTTTTCCCGCATTTTCAACATGCTTGCATGTGTTGGTTGACATTGGGAGGACCAGTTTGCTTCACGTTTGGACAACACTCAAGAAGTGGAAGATATCAAGCGAGGCTAACTAGCTTCCAGCTTTAACACTTGCAAGATTTATGAAGTGACTTCCTCTTTCCGAGTAGAGATTAGCACAGATTTCCTACAGATGTTACCAAACTCACAGCAGTGAGTAGTCCTGTAATTTTGGCAGTCCATACTTTTCCCAGTAATTGGAGTCACAACACAATGTAATTAGCATACAGCACCAATATACAGAGCTCTACCCGCAGATATGGGCTTGGAACCACTAACAGTATCAACCCCCAAGCAGGTTAATTGCATGTTGCATTCTGTTGGAATTTAAGTAACAGTTCATTTGTAATGCCTGCCCACACACATATTATGCCAATTTAATTACACCATTGACAGTGTTGGTCGAAACCAAAGGGTCACAATAATTTGACCAAATAAGTACATGAGTCAGAACGAACAACCAGAATATACTGTATACTGATTTCTTCGGAAAAAAAAAAAATCAACACCTTCTAACATGATTCATTCACGTCAATTTAGTTTGTGTCAGAAGTGCTGCAAAAAACTTCTTAGTTTTAAGTCACTTAAAGTTTTGCAGGATTATAGAGGAAGGACACTTGAATGGAAAGGAGAGGGAGGGGAAATATCTGTGGAGCTGTGGAGTGTGTGTGCGTGTGTGTGTGTGTGCAGGCTGCTGGGGATGAGACAGCCGGAGAGCTCTCTGAAAAATCTTAACTGGCTCCTGGCTTCTGACGCTGACTCGCCTGCATATGCATGAAGTCAAACGTTGTGAGCGCATGCAATTGATTGAAAGGAAATATGACAAGCTTCATCGTACAAGCGCGCACATACGAGCTCAAGATAATGCACATGTACACACACATAGACACACATCTATTCATATGTAAGGCACAGCTCTGAAACCAGCTGTTCCACTGTGTTTAAATTATCACCTGTCAGCACAAATTTAGCCTTCCTCTGAAGGGGCTGGAATTTAAATTTTCAGATCTGCCATAGAAATCACCCACCACCCCTCCTTCCGCTGTCATCCATCATCAAGTACAGGCAATGGAGGCCTAGCCATCAGTTTTCCTCATTTCCTTTTAAGATCACAGGGATTTAGTTCTTACTCATGCAGCTCTGCACAGTAACTGAAGATGGAGTAGGAAAAATGTACAAATTCTCAGACACACAGGTTCTATCAGCCGGCCAAAATATGACAAATCAATAAATATATGCTACTATCACACAATATATGCCTCTTCCTCTTGGTTTTACAGATAAAGATATTTCCTCCTAGAGATTTTCTCCTATGGTCTGTTCCAGTTTAACATCAAGCAAATTTTCAGCTCAATTTGTTCATGCAAATTTGACAGTTTGTGTTTTGTAGTCCTTTTTTCAGCTAACTAACCAAAGTACAGGCTGTGCATAAGTCAGCTGTAGCTGTTAGCATGTTTCATGAAGTAAAGCCATATATCCACAGGTTGTGCCTAACATTTCCGATCAAATGGAAACAGTTTAAAGTCACACAGACAAATCTTTGCCTCAGTTTGCACTACCATGAGCAAATGTGTGTCTGTTCCCATCCACTCACATGTTTGCTTTGACAGTGTGCCACTGTGTCACCTGTAAAATTTGCTTTGCACTCAGTCTGAACACATCTTTATCCTCACATAGTCACACTATATGCCACAAGCTTGGTTTTTATAACAGGATTTAAGTTTGGAAAGCAGTCAACAATGACCTGATTTACCATCTTCCCCAAACTTTATTAATGTCTGAGTGAAAGAAAGCACTGTCACACATCTATTGTACTGCTATTCCATGGCCTTTCAAGACTGAACTCAGAGAGGTAAAATCACCAGATGGGTTTGATCCAAATGGGTTTGTGAGAAATGGAAGTCATTTCGCCATTTGCATTTTCTTTCAGCCGTATTAGTATTTCTAATTAACTGATCAAGCATACAGGAGCAGCCAGGCCATTGGTCTTTGGCCATGTGGGTAGTGAGGTTTGCATCTTTCTCTCAGCAGCCGTGGACATGAAAGGAGATCAATAGTGCACGTCCTCAGAGGAATCATCATTTTGATCCTGGTTGTGACTCTGACGCATGTCTGTCCTCACTCAAGCCTCTGCCTTCTGTGTAGGCCACTGGCAATGAGCAAGTGGTAATGACTAAAATGACACAATTACCCCTAATTCAATGTAAATGTCGTGCTGTGGCAAACCTTAGACCCACGGCACTCCATCAGCCCCAGGGCAACAAAGATGGCCGTCCTGTTGTGGCTTAAATGTTCCAGAGTAACTATAAAAGGCTGAACGCTTACTTCTCCTTCGCTTCCAGGCATCTAGATATTTCAGCCCAACACAATAGAAGATATAGTGTAGTCAGCTTATTTATGGATTGACGCTGTTCCCTTTTAGCTTGCAGGGCAGAGCTCTGCCACGGTCTAATGAGGCAGAAGACAACCTGAAATCAATAGCTGCTCCCAGCGCAATGCAATGAGAGCAGCCCCAACAGAGGACTCCAGTAATTAAACGTATTTCACCATGTATAACGGCCGGCTGGTTAAAGGTTGGAGAGCAGGAGAGTAGTTTCGCAGAGTTTGTTCGAATGTAGGTTAAGTCTATTTTTTTTCTTGTCAAACCTTATCTCTCCCCTACCTTTGCCAGCTGCGAGGTGCTTTTAGTCTGCAGGGTAATGTATCTCCTGGCCTTGTTAGTCTTAATGCGTAGAGGCTTAGCGATTCACTGTAGTTGACTGCTTTGGCCTCAATGTAAATGCTGGATGCACTGCAAATAATTGCAGCAGTGCAACGGGTTTATATTTGTGTTTTTCAGTATATTTACCTTGACAAATCCACAGTGGGCATGAACTGGCCTCATCTCTCACCAATCTATGGATAATAGTGTTGCAGAGTGGGCGGTTTTGGAATCATTTTTCGGCCCTGTAAACTTGCATTCCAGAGCAACAGAGCAGCACATTCTGACTTGATATGTAATACTATAGATTAATGTTATGACCATCAGTTTCAATTGTACATTTTTTTTCCTGTCAGTTTGATATGATCAGTGGCTTTGAAATACTACAATACACATTAGCCTTAACCAACTTTGCTATGAAAAAGAGGCTAGTCACAGGCGTAAACATAACAAATTCTTCATTAGTGTGACAGGGAAACTGTTTTATACTGCTTTGAAGTATTACTGTATTATCAGGTTTATACAATACATAATGTTTAGTTCTCTAGCTTGCCATTAGCTGAACACTTAACGGTCTTGATGATCGGTTGTTTCTCAGTGGAATCCATCTCGGGAGTCAGACTTGACTTTTCTTAAAGGAGTACTTTGGCAACAAAGCACAACAGTGATATATTAACACTGCATGAAGTTATTGCAACATGTATTGCATTTTAAAATGTAATCCTTTGGTTGATGTATTGAGGTTACTTTAATTTTTACCATCATGGTTATAATTATTACTGTGACTATTAACTTGTTTCTCAAGTCTGCGGTATGTATATTCTGTGATATGCTGATATTGGGCCACGAATTGTCTAAATAAGGAAATCACAATATTCCACTCTGGTCTGGTCAGGACTCATGTCCTCAGCCACGCCCTCAGGAAGACCCATTGTGGGTTGAAATTGGTTTTTGCTATTGTGATATTTTTGCTTTGATATGCCTTAATTAAAAAGGCTTTTTGACTACATCCTCTGCTCGGTGCCAGTGTGACTGAAGCAGGCTCATAGCTCCTCTTTTATATAATTGTAAAACCAGATAAAAACATTCACACACACACATTCTTGTATTTTCAAACTATAAACAGGTTAGTTTCAACCAACACGGGGGTAAATTAGACATATCCACCACTGTCACCCAGCTAGACGAATCTCCTATTTCTAATATTACTCTTTGTTATTTTCAAGAAGATTTATTTATGTTGGTTTTTACAAGCAAGCTATTATTGGGGAGATGATTCACCTTCTGTAAAATTGTGAAATAAATGGTAGAAATATGGTGATGAAAGCCAAACAAAAGCAATATCCAAGGCTGTTGCCTCAGGCTTTGTGGCTTTTTATTGTTGCATATTGCTGCCGGACAACTCAGACAAGCTGCTGGTGTTGGGCCATAATTGAAGTTGATATTAAAAGACAGGAGCAATGCGTAAGTCATAAGAGGAACACAGCAGGGTCATCGCAGCCAAATGACACGCTGATGTAACTGCAGTCACCTTTCCTGTATACTTGACAAACTGCTGCCACCAGGCTACACTGGGAACAAAACAGATACATAAACCACTGCCCTTCACACAAGCCCTTGACTTCAGCGCTTTGGCATAATGGCATTGTCACCACTTAAGATGTACTCAACGGACAATCACATGAAGGAGAGAGTAAAATTTGAAATGACATCAACTTCACCTCGAGCTGTTTCCACGCTACGTGAAGGGTAACTGCTGTATTATTGAAACGCCTGCCAGACACGGAACGCATTACAGCCCGCACCCACCATTTTTAAGCAACATTAATTTTAGACCATGCTGATTTCAGCCTGTAATGTGCTGACAACGTGATACCTGGAGAAAATTGAAAACAGTATTGTTAAGAAATGGCTCGCCCTGAACAACAGGTGTGCAACAACAGCAAAACATTGTCTTTGTCCATAAGTTACTGATGCTTCATGCTGAGTGTAGTCCCATTAGTTGCACATTCCAAGAGCCAAAGAGAAAGTGTCTTTACACTCCTTGGCTTGGTCTCTATCGAGGATCATGTGCTATAAGATGGGTGGGGCACTGTAATCTGTCATAGTGGGCCACTAATGTCACTGGCATCCTCCTCCAGCAGCATGAAGAATGAGTGTTTGCATAAAAACTGCACTGTACAAAAATTTAGTTTAAAAAGAAATAAAATCTTGTCCTTAAAAGGTATTTTTATGAACGGTAATGTGAGCTCAGTCCAATTGAACTTGAGTTAAATGCTTTGATACACTCTTGAAAACAACCTGATTTACTTCAGAAAGTTTAAAGCTTTTTGCAAATCAGATCAAAACTCATTTTTACTATATGAGCTTTGGAAATGGGATTACTCAACTCAAATTTCAGAGATGCTGTGTGTCTCAGAATGGCTCCTGGACTCACATTTCCAGCTGTGCTTTGTGGCACTTAATGCTGACGTCAAGTCCATCATGACATCATGGCATCATCAAACTGGTTGATGCTGTGTGGGTTTTTTTTTTTTTTTTTTGGTTTTTTTTATTAACTTCAGCTGCAGAGAGAAACAGGGCCTTTATTTGAAACAGCTCTTTGTTCTAATGTCTTGTTTCCAGCTAGTTTATATTTTTTAGATCATTTTTTAAGCCTGTCTGTTTTCTGATCTGCTTCCATTTTAATTTGTAGTTGATCCTGTTTGTTTGAAACTTCCTCCTCTTGATGAATTCATTATAATCTACATTTCTACATCTACATTTCCATCTATACAGTAACAGTCATGTCATACTTGCCACTGCTACAGAAATACTGTTTTTATTGACAGTTATTTCCAATTATGTCTGCTTTGCAGTTTTTTCTAACATTATTAAGCTGCTTTCAGTGAAACTACACTTCAAGCACACAGGTTTTATACTGGAAGCCTTATTGGCTCATTCAGTTCCTTGAAGGCTTTTAATTTGTAAAAAAGAGAAAAGCATTCTTCACAGTTCAGGATGAAGACACAAGGAAGACACAAGAGTTTTATAATAGCGACAATGTGTTTTTGGTAAAAATATTTGTGATATGTAATCTCATTCAGATTGTGGAGTGTGTAAACTGCTTGTTCGGTGCGTGTTGATCTAATAGGTGGGTGTGTTAATGAATGGATGATTGAGCACAGCCTATACAAGCTTTGTATGCGGTGTCAAGTCAGAAACCCTGTTGTCTGAAGGCTTTTAATTGGAAATATCTCAGTGTTGAGTTTCATTGATGGTAACGTAAGTGTTTGACTTGTTTAATGCATTAAAACGGTATCTTTGTTCAAAAGAGAAGCTGACAGCAGCAGACTCTGCTGTTGTACTGATGGAATTAGTTTTGTGGAAATAAACATTATACTGAATTTACAATGTGAATTCTTAGAGTCCAGATAATTACACCCAATGTTTGTTTTGTTTTTTTTAACTTTGACTTCGCAAGTGATCAGCCATTATTTCTTTGTGCTGACCACATCCTTTATTTAAAGCCCCCTTCCATTAAAAACTGCATTTTTCTTATTTCTTGGATGTTTGAGCTTCACTGTGCAGAGTTTGACAATAGAAGGCTGTTTCCACATTCGTCTGCTGAACGGGGAAAGTTTTTCTCTGCTCACCTTAGCTTACTAACTTAGTTTAAGATGTGTATGTTACATACAGGACTGTGTGACATCACAACTTTGGAAGCCAATCAAGGTCCAATAGGCAACTTAGACAAGAGTGATGTGGAAACTTCAAGCCTTCAGGTCACATATACTGACAGCTGCTTTTTCAGTGAAGTAGGAGACATGTTGTGTCCAGTAGTTTTGAAAGAACAATATTTGCATATTCATATTCTGGAAGGAGGAGATGGAAACCATTTCATGCACAAATTATTATTCCAAGCAGTGTTTTTATGTGTCTCATATGTCTGGAGGGGTCTTTAAATACCAGCTTTTATTTGAGAATTCATGGCAATTAAGCTCAAAAAGCAAACAAAGTTGAGCTTAGCCATCTTAAACCTGCTCATGAAGTGTAGCTCAAAGAGGCAGTTCTCACAGTAATCGCAGTGCAGTGCTTTCGGATGTACTCCTTAAAAACAGAGATAAATTGCATTTACATAAATAAGTCTACAGTATCTTACTATTTTAGTTTTACTCTGTGAACTGCTGCCCAGCTGCAGTCTGAACAAATAGTCTTTACATCACTTCTGTGGCAGAAGAAACAAAAATGAGATTTTAGTATTCAGCACAAAAAGGAATGATGTACTATGATCTGTATTTTTTGCAGTGTGAGGCATCTGTCATTGTCTTCAACTTGTGTGTTTGAAGTGATACTTCAGAGATTAAAAACAGCCTATGTGTGTGTGTGTTTGTGTGTGTGTGTGTGTGTGTGTGGTGGTGGGGGGGCATCATCATACAACATCAACATATTCCATCTATTATTCATGGCTCGTGTACTTGCTGCAGTCTTCATGGGCTGTAACAAGGCTTTTCGATTCCGTCTCCCCCTGCTCTGACGGCGGTGCCCCCGCACACACTGACGCACACACACTCCACGCCTGCCATGTGAAATTGTGGATTTCGCAGAGTTAATGCAGTCATATGAATTATTAATTGTAATAAGTGGAGCTTCCAGGCTCTGTGTTTTATTGCGTCCTCCTTCACTGCTCTGTGACATTACAGAAATGGCAAATGTGTCCGAGACAGACTGAGCCCATTAATAACAGAGCTCAGCTTTGTTTCCTCTGTGACTTCAGACCTCTCTCAACTTGAATAAGGCTTCCAACGTCGGGCTGTGTGGGATCTGGAGCATTTTAATGGATTCCCCTCCAACCCCTGCATTATAATCTTATGAAGTGTTTATTTAAGGGCAACAAGAACGCTTTAAAGCATACCAAGGTTATTTGCACCAAATAAAGTGGCGGTGTGTGCAGCCTCAGCGAGTGCAAATTTGTGAACCTCTGAAGATCTTTAAATGTGACACCATGTCACCTCCACCATTTTTAATTGTCTCTTAAAATGGTGCATCTGTCTCAAAGCCAGTTTTTTTATTATTCTTTTTATTTTTTGATGATTTCTTTTTGTCAATTAGATAAATGCTTGGAAGAAATTTGAATTAAGAGAGGGACCTACACCTCATGTCCCAGCTAATTAGGGATCAGAGCACAGGCAGGGCAGAAGCAAACTCTGTGATTTATTACCCTCTCTCCTAAATGAGCTCCTGTGTGCTAAGGTTTCCAGAAGCTAATATAATCCTTAGTTAAAGAAAGTCCAGCCTATTGACAGAGGCACAAGACCAGCACTCATAAACTGTACGTATGGATTTATACTAGGTACAGCTATTTTGAGAAAGACGTGAGAAACTGTTCCAGGGTCAGGTAGACACAGTACAGGCAGTAAGTAAGTTCGACTCAGTTTGCAGTTGCACAAACAGCCAGGATGAATAAATATTTCATTCTGTCTTGAGTAGCATTCCAAGAAAAGCAAAGCATAGGTGTATCTATATTTGGATGCATTATTAATAGAGAATCAGCATTTGAAGCATGTAGTAAACAGTATGTTCCAGGCTTTTGTTGAATACACAATGTCATTTTTTTCCATTTACTGCTGAATTATATAAGATACGGGTTTACATTTTTAAATTTATAATAGAGAACATTTTTAGGGTTTATATTGGAGTTGATACAATGACTCCATTCAGAAAACATCTGGAGAAAGGATCATCTGTTTCATTGGCAGGTGACAACCAATGAAATCTAAAATTTAGATTCTTACAACCCCCATTCCTAAAGAACTCAGGAAACTATGTAAAACATAAATAAAACACAATCAGATTATTTGCTAATCCTGTTGTTACATATATACAGGCACTCCAAAAGGGGTTTACTACCTAAATATAATGTTGTTAGCAAACAGTCCTCTAGCCCCTTTATTTAATGCCGCTACTCCTTGTCAAGCTTTCCATTCTCACACCGCACATTTGCACTGATAGCATTGGCAGATTTAACATGAAATGGTCCACAATTTTTTCAACAACGGTTGATTTCAGGCAGAGCTTGACAAAAGCTGGCATTTCATTTTCAACAAGGATTTTTCTGCCTAAATGACAGCTGCTGCAATTAGATTTTCTCAGCTGTGGCTAGCTAGTTAAGTGTAACTCTGTGAGCTGGTCAGAAACACTGTCTTTGCCTCACTTGTTTAAAATGAGACTCCTGGAGAGACTCCAGTCTTAAATATGCACCGGATGGCTACAGTTTGTATGTGATATCATGCACACAGACTGAGGCTAAAGTTGCAAAATTGCAAAAAGTAAGCATCCTCTAGAGTTGATGATCCTTGTACATGAACTCCTGTGGAGGTTTCTAAACCAACCAATTTATGTTTATATTCAGCGTTTTTCACCAAAACATATTGTGTGTATCCTTGAGGTATGAGGAATTGTCCATGTTTGCTTAATGAACAGTAAATGAGTTGAATAGCCTCAAAGTGTTGTGTTGTTTGTGTTGTCATGTAGCTGTGCTCCTGTGTGCGTGCATGTGCATGAACAAATCGGGACCCACTCGGGAAAGCACTGCTTCATCAGTCAGAAACTCCACAGGATAGGCCTACTCATGATTTGGATATTTACATTCCTGTTACCTCTGGTCTCAACTAATCTTAACCTGATTTTGCTGTCTTTGTCTGTCTGCTGTTTGGTGCTGGCCAGATACTGAACAGTGGTGCTTCTTTTAGGGTGCTGAAAGAAGTAACACCTTCCCCATGACACGCAGCCATTTCAGCCATTGTTCTCCTAAGAAATGTTGATTAGTTCAGCTTAGAACCTCACAAATATCTAATCTTCTTTGTTATTTTCTTTTGAAACATCTCTGCTCAAACTGCAGCACGCGCTGGTTTTTGGTGTTGCTTCTTCTCTGGACTGACATCTCTTTGGACATGTCAATTCATACTTCAGTGATACCAGGCTGAGGCCTTGGAGCGAGACAGCGAAATGGACATGTGAAGAGGAATCTGCCTAACCGAGCAGAGCTCCCTGTCCTGACTGGCAACAGTTGACTGGCTCCCTGAGCAGATGATGGGCAGCTCATTGCCACTTCCTCTGCTCTTACAGCACTGAAGTGGGATCCTGTAGAGTCTTTGAAAAAGCTCTGTTATTTTTTTTCATTGACTACCTTTACATTTCACCTCTTGCTTAAACTATTTTTAGACATAAAGTGCACCTCCAGAGCCACCTCATCTTTCAGGGACGTCATGAACAGCTTTATTGACAGATAAACTGCTTCCTTTGGGCAACACAAAGCTGTTTTTGTCCCTTGGCGTTCTTGTCCATGTTTCCTAACACCCTTGTGGTGTATTTACGGCCATTTATCCATTCAAGTGCCACTCTGTGATAAATTTTCTACTCACTGATGCAGAGTGGGAACTGGCAGAGCACACACACACACACACACATCCTGACTTTGAGTGTCTCCTCTGCCTATAAAAGTCTGCATCCACATGTGCTCCACCCTGTGTGGGAAACTCTCTGCCAGTTTTCCCAGGGCATGGAGAGGAGGATCTCAGTGGAAAACATGCTGAGCCCTAAATCAGCAGTGTCCTCCCACATCCCTGCACACAGCACTGCATCAGGAAGTAGTCACTTTCGAACATTTTTATCTCTAATACACTTTATTACAGAGCATTTATCCATTTGAAAAGAGCACCCCAAGGAAGCTGAGACATACCTCAAACTCGTATTTGATAATGTAATATACTGTTTATTATCTGTATCCTGTATATCCTAGAATGTAAAGCCTGGCTCTTTTTTGCTGTGGTTTTGTGGGTCATTTGGCCGTGATGAACCTTTTTTATGCACAGGTGAGATTCATGTGCATTTCCTTTACTTGTTCATGAAATGTACTTGTAAACTTTGCCAATATGCCAGCCAACCCCTCTAGAGCTTACTGCTAACATCCTATCTGTGTCACTGTCACAGTTATTGGAAAAATATCAAGCCATATGGGCTGAGCATTGCTTGAATTATTTGGATAATAGCGACATTACGATACCCAGGTTTCTACTCTTACCTTAGCCAATATTCTCAAATGGTGCCCAAGCATAAGCAACTTTACAGGAAGTTTGCCTCATTAAAGTCTACAATGGGGAAAAATTTTAATTACTTAATTAAAATCCGGAGTGAGTCCGAACACAACTTTACAACACTCATCAAGTACTGCAGTTTCAGGTGGACTAAAACTACAAAGGGCAGGTCTTCCAGCAGAACTTAACAACCGTCGTTCAGCCACAGAGGTTTGGACTATAACTGATCATGAACTGATGAAAGAACTTGTAGTAATCCAGTAGGAGTCAGCTTGAGGAGCTTGTCTGCATAGTAAAATGTTTGTAAGTCATTTTCACACAGGTGGTGTAATGCGAGACATTCCTGGCCGTCAGGCAACATGCCAGAGTGAGCTGGTATTAATGCAGATACAGGCCAACAGCGGAAAGGTCACTGATTTGATTGCTGTGACAGACAACGTATCTATTAACAGCTGTGTGTGCTGTCACAGTGTCCTTGAGCAAAACGCTGCGCTGCTTCCTGTTCACTTCCCTGGACGTCTCTCTGGATCAGTCTCTGTTGAATGTAAATGTAATTCAAAGGAACGGTGATCAGCCCAGGCAATCTGTGATGGACATCAGACAATGATGTGACTTGACAGATACTGTGATCGAGATGGAATAGCTCCAGTCTGAAAACTCATGTAGCCACCATCAGGCTCAGTGTCAACATTATGAACTGCAGTATGGATGTAGTGTTCCAATCAGGCAGACGCTGGATATTGAACACGAACATGCCAACTACCTGGGAGATATGTTGAATATGATCAGCATCTTTGGTACAGAGCTCAGCATCAGAAAAAAAGCATTTGGACTTCACTGCGGTGTGTTCACAGTAAGCATGTTTGGAATGGTTATATTGCTTTAGTCTCTGTTTATTCTCTGTACTTCCTGTGAATAATACATACCAACAACAACTTATGCTTGAAAACCACAGTCTGAGCAGATGCTGATGTTCAATTGTATCAACGCTGTTCTCAACACATGTGAAAGCCGCATCATGTAAATTGCAGCAAATAGCAGAGAGCAGTTTAGACTGACATTTTTGTCATTTATGATATCTTTCAAGTAGTTGCCGAGATGCGGGAACACAGTGACATTGTGACGGGACAAAACGCGAGCAGTCAGATGGTTGTAACCAAACCAGATTTAACCAGATCTATGAATCTACTTCATGAATGTACAGAGACTAGAGGCAGAAGGAGGGACAGGAGGGAAATAACAGAATGAACTGAAGTTTCTGAAGTGGCTGTGCTCAGAGAAAGTTGGAACCAGAAAGTTGCTCTGTAAACTGTAAGATAATAATCATTTCAGCGATTCATCTTTGTTTTCACCTCCAAGTAGGTTTTATAGACCTGGGTTTTGTTTAAATTGAAATTTGTTCTTTTCCTCATTACAGTGTTACTAAATTCCAAGATGTCAGCAAATTAACTTTGGAAGTACAATGTTGTTTTTACTAATAAGGATGATTGACAAATCTACAAAAGACCCATATTGTAAACCATTAGAATGAGTGGAATAAAGTTACCTTTTCAACTATGGCACAGACACAAAAGCACACAACACAAGAGCAGCTGTCATCACACTAGGCCTGAAGTTAATTACTTTTTCCAATCAATTAATTGGCCAATTAGTTTTCAATAATTTCATTAATTATTTAATCTATAAATATACTTAATTGTGATATAAGCAGAGTAAAGCAGCAAATCCACATATTTGAGAGCTTGGCACAATATCAACATTTGTCATTTATGCTTGATAAATAACATGTAATTAATTATCAAAAAATGTTAGGAATTCATTTTTTGTTGATGAGCTTTGTTTCAGCCCTATATTACACCGCAACACCATGACCATTTGGCCATTATATTGGATTGTTGAATACTTCAGCTCTCCATTGTCAGCCAATTCCTTGCTGTCTGAGAACAAAGCAGTACGCCAAATGGCCAACTGGGGAAGCAGGTGGTTGGCCATGAGATCACTGGAGACTAACACTCCCTCTGGTCAGTATAATACATTGTTCCCAATTCTTGATGATTCAGATAGAGATGTGACACTAATTGTCATTTTCATCTGAAATTCAATCCAGCACTCTTAGATGCTCAAGTCGAATCTTGATATTGATTTGAACAGTCTCCCAAGAGACCGGACCATCTGAACTACTTGAGAAAGGGTAAAGCTGATAGGTATGTCCTGCTATCCTACTTGCCAACACCTGATAGAGAAATGATTGCGGGCAGTGATAGGCCTCTGCTGAGGGAGGCGGATGAAATTTTAAACACCCACACCAGCGTCTTTATGCAAAGCAGAGCAGAGGGCCTGTCAGAGGGAATCACAAGGTGCTTGATGGCTGGAAACAGTTAAAAGGTTTTTGCATAAGCGCTGCATGGCTAATTAGCTCCTCGCATATGTCGGCTCCTGCTGCAGGGCTGCCAGTACACCTAGAGCCACCTCTGGCTCCCCTCCCCCCCCCCTTCTTCAACAATCCCCAGGACGTTCACACAGGCTGTCAAGCCCCCGCTAACATCCTATCTGCGTCAGTGTCACTTACAGTCGAGCGCAGCGGATAGACGCGCCTTGGCTCTTGATATGGTTTTTGAAGGGCGTACACATAAAACATCCATGGTTGAGTCTTTGATTGAAGCTACACAGCAAGGATGACCCAAGGTTGCTGCGTTTCAAGTCCACAAAGAGGAGCTGATCAGAGGCTGTACTGATGAACGAGGAGGTGAATGGCGTGAGCTGGGTGTTCAGCAGAGAGATATCTCAGCAATCCCTGCAGTGTTTTCATGACTCAGAGTCTCATCACTTACACATTACTCAGCTTTAACCTCTGCCTGCCACCTTCATCCCTGTGCACCCCCTCCGGGTCTCTGCTAGTCCAGCTATGAAATGAGATGACAAGGTTTTTCCTGTGAGGATGGGATGTCCCAGCTTCAGCCTTAAAGGGATGATGGTGTTGTTTACCCTGGTGTGTGTATGTGTGTGCATAATTTTCTGATTATAATCTGGACTTTTTATTACTCTTTAATCTGTGTGAACAAAAGAAAAGCACCCAGCATGTCTATCTCCTGTTGGATCTTGGGGAAGAGATGGTTGCTGTTCCGCTGGATGATCAGGTGTTGATGTGCTGACTGAAACAGATTCAGGTCCAGATATTTAGGGATGAGAGAGGATTTGGTTTTTCTGGTTTCTGAGCTCTTAAAGGGGCACTTGACTTCTGCAACTATCAGTGTCCTCTGATCAGTTTTAATGGAGTAATGAACTTTCTTTCCAAGAGTCAGACAAGAGGAACAGTATGAGTCCATCTTTGTGTTAAGTACAGAGCTGGAGTCAGGGCCTGATTAGCATAGCTTAGCATAAATTCTGGAGGCAGTTTGAAATAGCTAACATGTCTTGTTTGTTTAAATCACACACACAGAAATGTAATAATTTAGCAGGAGGTTACATTCTGGAACTATTTAGACTGTTCCTGGGTCTGTTTATCAATCCACCCAGCATTGCTGTAGCGTCACCAGAAATAGCACAGATCACCAGATGTGCTTGGTGAGCACAGGTTTTTGTAGAGGTCTCTGTGCAGGTGCCAAAGATGATGGCAACAGCACTCCAGGAAGATGCATACAGCCATGACTCCTGAGCTGAACATGCAATCAAATATGCAGAGTTTCATTCATTTTCCATCACCTGATATGAAAAGAAAAACTGCAAGAGAACAAATGTTTGTTGTGATGTTGTACACTTAGTTAAAAAAGTATTTACTGAGTGAATGTAAAGACCCATCGAGTGTTCATACAGTCAGTCAATCAGCCGAGATGATGCTGTCGTTTCCCTCTGACTTATAAAAAGGCCTCTTTAAAATGAGGAACCCGCTTTTGCAGAATGAAGTCAAGCATCCATTGGATCGTTTTTCTGTCAGTAGAAGGCACAGTTATCTGTGTAGGTGATAAAACTTACAGTTTGAGTGCTTACAGTGCTTTCCAAGGTCTATCAAAACAGCAGACAGTGTCTAGACCACAGCGTGGAAGTTCAAGAAGTGTGCTGACATCTTTCTGAACTTGTCATGCTGAGTAAATCAGACCTCCTCTGGATATCTGGATTTAGACACTTTCAGCTGACAGGCAAGTGTTTAGAAAGATGCCCGCTCTTATAGCTTCTCCTGCTTGTACATGTATATGGTGAGGAGAGGCAGCACCCAGTGTAGGGGACAATGCATATGGATAACAGAAAAAAATCAGATGAACTGAAGCTACAGAGATGAGCAGGGAGTGCTGGGAATTGAGCACAGACATGACACGCAGCGCTCGCAGGCCTGGCAACATTTCCCGCCTGTCTGTCAGGCTGCCTGTAGGGCCAGAGTCAGGCATCAACAGCTCCCTGCTCCACCCAGAGCTGCAGGAAACAGAGGAGAACAGGGAGCCGGTTGGTTGTTAGGACATCAGTGTCTCCTTTGGGGGGTGGGTGGTGTTGGCTCAGCAGCTGTTAGAGGCACACAGCTGCTCCGGAGACCTCTCGGCAAGCAGGTGTTTGTACCTGATGTGATTCAGGAGTCTCCCAGAGGTGGAGAGAGCAGAGAGCCCCTCCCAGCATACATACAAACACACACATACACACATCCTCTCCAACACCTCCCTTTTCACCATAACACATGCCCTCTACTAACAAATCCCATCAGTGCACTTAACTCAAAAGCTAAAAACAGGCCTTCTTACTTAATCTTGTTAGTTGTCACCGTGTTACAGGCAAAGATGTGACATGTAGCACACATCAGTCTCAAAATAGAAGCTCACAAGCCTGCTGGAAGTGGCTGTTAAAGGATGAAATCTGACACTTATTAGTTAGGCTTGAGCAGGGTTAATTCGTTACTTTTGGATCCAAGTTCAAACACGATTCTCTGAGCTGCAACTCACCGAAATGAAGTTTATTTATGAAGCTATTTCTGTTTACTTTGGAAACAGTAATTTGTGGTAGATTTAGAACAGAAAATAGTCGCCAGTCATTTAAAATCACAACCATCGTTTTTCCTTTGGCAAATGATACATTATATGCAATAAAATGAAGCTTTTTAAAGGGAATTCTTTCAAATACATTTGAAATCTGCATGCTCAGTTTTGATGATAATTCTTGTTTGGCTGCATAATTTCAAAATGAACACTTTCATGAATCATTTAAACATTTAAATCTCTTTTAAAATTCATTTTGTGATGCTTTGATTACCTTGCCGCTTTATAAAGACCTGATCAGATACGGATCAACTGAGAAAGAAAGCCAACTGAAAGCATTGGTATAACACTGACAATTCTTTTTAAACTTTATCCATTTAAAAAAAAAAAAAAGAAAGAAAGTATTTTTCCTAAAAATTCTTCTTCATCCACAAAATCAACCATTATGATACTGCACTGAATCCTGTCCCCTCAGTAATTAGTGAAAATATTAGCTTGGTTAATTTTATGGCTGAAAGAAAACAGACATCTTGAAAGAAGTGAGCTGAGATTCTGATAGCAGGCCATTCAGACCACCTGTCTGAGAGGCAATGCCAGCCCAGGGGCCAAATTTATAACACTCAGTGTATGTTTAGGTGTATAAATCTGAGTAAAAACAAAACAGCAAGCATGCAGACTTTCCGTCAAATTAATAAACCCCACATCTGTTCCCACATGTTTTTTCTCATACATCTCAACCATCCTGAAACTGTGCACACGTGCACGAGTCGTCTGACCATCCCCACAATTTACTGTCAGCAGCTTCAAATAGTGGCGTCTAAGAAGCAGTAGAAGAAGAAGAAGCACTTTTACTTAATTTTCAATTTCACTGACTGTAAACACAAAATTATGGTTGATTAAATTGACAGAAGAAATGCAAACTATATTTAAAGTTGAATGTCAGACAGTCTGAGCCGTGGACCCTGGAGGACACAGCGATGGTGTGCGAGCTATATTATGTCAGTTTAATGACCTGTTAATTGGTCACACCTGACACAGGACGCATGCATTTGTTTATTAATACAAAGGTCACTGTCATGATATCATTATAATGCATAGTGACAAATATATTTACACAAGATGTAATGAAATTAACGCTTGCCAAAATAAAGAGGTTGTTAACCACTCACATGTCACTTTTTAATCACAGGCAATGAACTACAGATTATACCCTAACACAATTTTGTGGGGGAAAAAAAAGGTCTAGATAAAATGTACCACCTAAACTGACACTATTATTAGTGTTGTGACAGGTGTGCCAGTATGCACAGTCTCACGTGGATTTTTATATATTCAGAAGACTGCATGGAAAGTGGCCTAAGTACACTTTCCATGTGTACGCATGGTTCATACATTTGGTCCCAGGTATGATGGAGCCATTTTTTTCTATACCAATTGTAATTTCCAGGCCGAGTTGAAAAGATTCTTTTGTTCACAGCTGAAGATTCAGTCATCAGGACCGACTGACTGACTTTTATCGTCTAATTGGTGGTCTTCTACTTTTCATGTTCACCTGTAATTAGAGCACATGATTTGTCTTTTTGGTAAGAGAAAAGATGAGAAAGATTCTCAGTGTAATTACAACACATAACGCTGTTTCAAGTGTGTTTTTGGTTGCTAAACAGCCCTGACCTCTGTGGACCTCTCAAAGGAGCGTATCTGTGTTTGTCTTCGTGTGTAGAGTGCCTATGTGTGTGTATATTCCTGTGTCAGAGTTGAATGGAGTGCACATAACGCACTGGGCCTTGAGACAGAAGAATCCAAAAGCTTGTGTTTCCCCCTGTTTGTGTCCTGGCTCAGAGTTTATGATTGCTGTCTTATTCGGTGTTTGAAGGTCACACAGCAGCCGGGAGTAAAAGCAGATATTGCTTCCTGAGTCCATCACATTGACTCGTCATGTTGTATCCCTCTGCTATCATGTCAGAGCTGTGTGAGACACACTCGCAGGCTCGTTGTTGGATTTGGTAATTAGCCACATGTGACTGGGGATGGACATGAGGTTCACTCTGGGATTACAGGAAGGGTCAACTGCTGTCACATCTGCAGAGCCTGCAAACCCAGAGAGCTAATCAGGTTTCTGGGGATCTGTTTACTAAGAAGCTGCAGCACGCGGGAATATCCACACCTCTGTACATGTTGATATCTTTCTGTTGTGACAGTACTCATCATGCTGTGAAAGCACTCACTCTGAGGTTATTGAGAAGCTTTGTGAAATGGAGAATTGGCAGGGCCAACGTCTAACCCCTTAGCCAGTCAGGAACATGCAAGTGGTAGTCTTTCACAATCATTTCCCAAAATAACTGGCTTTGTTGTCAACTGGCAAGCTGATTCCACCTAAAAATAATTTATTTTGCTCAGGAGCTTTATGTTAAATGCTGGCGTGACCAGGCCAAAAGTCTGAGACAAGCAATTCTGATGCCTCCAGTGGATTACATTTGTTCTCCAAAAACTGAAGCCTAATGATTTGATTGATTTGATCCACTTAACGGGTCAATCACTGACACCTTTCCAGTTGATTGTCAGATTTTTATTTTGGACCTTGAACTAAAATGCTTTTCAAAGTCAGGAATGAACCTTTAAGCTCAAACATGAATATGATAACAGTGTATAAGTTAAGAATGTAAAATCACTGACAATGTCAAAGAGGTTGCTCACAGGGACCCCCCACAAAGAATAACCGGCTGATTCTGCACCTCCCCTCAGCTTGCTGGAGCTTTAAAGGTTAAGCTCATTGTTTAGCTGTCTGGCTGAAACTGCTCTCACGTGGTCATTTTCTACCGCAGCAGGCAGCTGCTTTCAGATATTCTCTAAAAACTCACTTTACACTGCCTGCTCAGCACCAAACAGCAGTCATAGTTAGCCACAGAGCTAAAGCAGAGTAAATATTGGACTTACGTTCATCACACAAACGTGAGTCAGAATCATGATACTGTTGCTCTGTGTTAGATGTGTAAATAAGTAATTGCAGTTACAGTTCGCCATATCACTTAAAAGGTGATAGTATGTCAATATTGTGTTCACAGCTTGTTTCTGCTGCCCTCAAGTGGCCAAACAATTGCAGGTTTAGGCTAAAGAAGGAATTTATTGATGGTGATTTACTATCCATGAAGACATGAAGAGGTTTGAGTAGTGTGCTTTTTTTGTTTGTTTGTTTGGAAATTCAACATTTAGACCACCATTAATGGGTTAAACTGAAATATTGTAGTTTGCAAAGCTGGTTGTATCGTTGTGTTGTATGTCTCAGTGGTTTTTTCCCAGCAGCGCTGCTGAAGTGCGTGACTTTTATTTTGCATTGACTGGATATATTAAGCGCATCCACTGACACGAGAGGATGAAACGCTCCCAGGCTGGATCTGATGTGTGCCACTGAGGCTTCCTGTTTATCAGCAGTGACCTTTGTTTGCATAATTTTGACATGATTTGATTTGATATAACGTTTTTTTGTTTTTTTTTTAATTCAGCTTCACCATGATCATCATCAGCCTTTCTTTTCCTTACTAATCAGTTTACCAAACATTTCTGAAAATTCCAAAAATGTATTAAAAAGAATTTGACTGACAGCTCAGAGATTTACATTTACGTGGATTTAGTATCTGTCAGCACTGGCCAAAAGTTACATAGATACTACATACTATTCACTCTAAAGCCTGCTCTGGATCTGGATCTGCTGGTCAGTTCCACTGGAAACTCACTATGACAGTTTAAGGTTTACTGAACTTGATTTGATCGGTCTCCTCCACTACAACAATAATGATAGGAAACTATGGATGTCCGTGATGGTGAATTGATGTAACGTAATGATGAACTCATCGCTTTCAGTGTGTGATTTTTCACGGTGTGGAATTTGATATTTCAGATAATAGAGTTTAGTTGTTCTTAAGATGTCTGTTCTTTTTGATATGTACAATATGTTCTACCTCTCTGACTGTGCAGTCAGCTAAATAACAGACTTTACATAAAGACAAAAAAGAGGAGTGGCCAACATTTGACCTGTTCATCTTTATGTCTTCATTGAACTTCATTTAAAAAGGCAGGTAGCAGAGCCTTCATTGCTGCCAGCTAACTAACAAGCAATAACAGACAGTTGTTCCATTTATAATCCTCGCTCATCCCCAGCAGTGGCTGCTTAAGGTGGAAATAGTGAGTTTATTGTGTTAGGGGAGATTTCTATATGCAGTATCAGTGGCAATAATCATTACGTAGTGGATACAGGACTGAGTCCTGATAACTGTCTGCAGCTTGGGGGCCCTGCTCTCTAGCTCCCTTCCTCTTCACCCTCTACACTGTAGACTTCAAGTGCAGGTCAACTAACTTCCACCTACAAAAGTTCTCTGACGACTCTGCAGTCGTGTGCCTCATCACAGATGGGATGACAGGGAGTTCAGAGATCTGACCCAGGGATTTGTGGATTGGTGCCAGTGGAACCACCTCCACATCAATGCAGGGAAAACCAAAGAGCTGGTGGTGGACATCCGAGGCAAACACTCTCCTCCTACAACTTTGAACATCCAGGGAACAGACAATGAGATGGTGGAATTCTACAAGTACCTATGTGTTCACTTCAATAATAAACCGGACTGCACCAACAATACAAGTGCACTATACAAGAAAGACCAGAGCATACTGTAACTGCTGAGGAGACTCAGGTCTTCTGGAGTGCAGAGGACACTCCTGAGGACCTTTTTTGACTGGTGGGGGCACCAGCCATCTTCACTGGAGTGGTCTGCTGGGGCAGCGGCATTTCAACTGCCCTGGGATGCCCCCTGGAACCAGTGGAGGTGGTGTGAGAAAGGAGGATGATGGCTAAGCTTTCATCCCTGACGGAGAACATGTTCCACCCCATGCAGGACACTCTCATGGGGGTCCTTGGTTTTTAGGTCAAGTGTTTCCTCATGGGGGCCCCCCTCACTGGGAACTGCTCCTGGTCTACAGATG
Organism: Chaetodon auriga; assembly: GCF_051107435.1. Lineage (NCBI taxonomy): Eukaryota > Metazoa > Chordata > Actinopteri > Chaetodontiformes > Chaetodontidae > Chaetodon > Chaetodon auriga. Next base: position 19,967,957 of record NC_135091.1, on the reverse strand, counting down.
GGGGCACTGCTGAGGGGACGGCTCTGGCCTGGATGGCTGGAGGCCTCTGCACCTTGGTGTGGGGCCTCCTGTCTGCCTGGGTCGGGGTGGTCTCGGGCGGCGCCCCCCGGTCATGAGCTGGGGCCCCTCTCAGTGTGGATGGCCCCCAAAGGTGGCTTACTCCTTATCTTGTCCGTATGGGTGTGTGTGGGGGTGTGTGTGTGCGTGCCTGCGTGTCTGTGCGTGTGTTTCTGTATGTAGTTATGGGGGCAGGAGGGCTGGGTTTTCTTCTTTGTTGTTTTTAGCCTCTGTGAGGCACTTTGTGTTGCTTTTTAAGTATGAAAAGTGCCATATAAATAAATAAATTTTGAAGTTTGACAGCACTGGGCAGCTCCCTCAGTGACAAGCTGCTTCACCCGCAGTGTGTGAGGGAGAGAGTCTGCAGTTACTTCCTTCCTGCTGCTCCCAGACTTCACTATCAACACTGCTGTTTTACCTCAAACTTTCCCACTGTGGAATTAATAAAGGCTCATCTTGTCTTATTGGCAGGCATGTATACATGTCTAAATGCATATTGTGCCTGTGTTTATTTCTTACCTGGCTGCTGCTTGTAAGACACACAGTGGCAGTGGATAACAGGATGCCAGAATAGAGCTGGAGACAAAGGGATCTGCATGGATGGGTGATAAATAATGGAGGTGTAATATCACAAAATGGATGCCTGGTTTAGAAGAGTGGAGTGGAGGTCAGCGGAGGGCGGAGCTCTAAGCTGAACAGCAGAATCGTTCCCTTGTGCATAAGCAAAGATCAATAACAATAATAAAGCACATAGTGGTGAATTATTCATTATTCATCTGCCCTCTCTGTCTCCCCTTCTCTCTTCTCCCTCCACAATGTCCCCAGCTGACTCAACTCCAGCAGTAAGAGCTACAGTCCACTGCCTCTGCTGTCTGTCTGCCTCCAACTTTGGAGAATTTCTTTTGACTAACAAAGAGCCATATGCATATTATTAACTTTGTTTTTTCTGACATGTAAATGCCTTCGATGAGTGGGTTACTTCATCTTTGATCGCACACAGACTTTGGAGTTGCACCAGTTCTGTCAGAGGATAAAATGTCTAAAGCTGTGTGAAGTAGACTGTGCTGACTGCCATTTGTAGTCGCTCCCCAGCTCTCTCCACAAATAAAAGACAAGGAGTCGATCAGTCAGCTGAAGGCACTGTCCCCAGAAATTTCAAGAATTCACATAGCTAAAAGAAAATGATCCTATTTTTGATCCTGGGTCTTATTCTCATAATTGTATCCATGATGTGTATTGGTCATGATAATAGTAGTCACCACCTCTGTTGTAACGATTTGAGACAAGCACAAACAGGAAGTGGTGCATTTGCTACCTTTTTTTAAGAGTCAAAATAAAAAAAAAAACAGTTTTTTAGAGTCAAAATTCTGCTGCAGATGGCATGTATTATGCAAATCCAAGGAAAGTTAGGACTTCGACTTTATTGATGGGAAATTCTTTTGTTGCAGCAGCAGGTTAAACATAAAATATATACATTAAAGAAGAATAAGGATGAGAATGAAACTAAGAGAAAAGAATGTTCTTAAAAAATATAAATAAGTATATAAACATGGAATAACAGCAATTGTTGAAAATATAACGAAGTATAACCAAGTGTATTGTTCTATAATGTGTATTAAAATATATACTATATAATATAATATAACTTAAGTAGGGGCGGCACGGTGGCGTGTGCGTCATAGCAAGAAGGTCACTGGTTCGATCCCCGGGCTGGGCAGGGCATTTCTGTGTGAAGTTTGCATGTTCTTCGCGTGCATACGTGGGTTCTCTCCGGGCACTCCGGCTTCCTCCCACAGACCAATTAATTGGTGACTCTAAATTGTCCTTAGGTGTGAGTGTGAGTGTGAAGGGTTGTCTGTCTCTATATGTTGCCCTGCAATCGACTGGCGATCGGTTCAGGGTGTACCCCGCCTCTCGCCCGTTGACAGCCCCCCCGCAACCCCGAAAGGGATAGGCGGGTATAGAAGATGAATGAATGAATAACTTACGTATATAAACAAAGAATAACAGCAATTCTTAAAGAGAGAAAGAGTCAGAGCTATAAACTATATACTGGAAAAAATATGTGCAAGTTGCAAGTGATAAATAAATGTAAACAATAAACAGTAATGTGCAATATTGCTGTAGTACAAAAAAAAAAAAAAAAAAGCACAACAGCACAACAACGACAAAGGTCATAAAATCAAATCAACAGAGTTGCTCAGCTTAATTAGGCGGCACAGTGGTGAAGTTGTTCTCACAGCAAGAAGGTTGTGGGTTCTGGATTCAAGTCTGTCAGTCATCTGGGGCCTTTCTGCGTGGAGTTTGCATGTTCTCCCTGTACCTTTGTAGGTTTTCTCCGGGTACTCAGACTTCTTCCTTTTACAACATCAACACCGAACTGTTGGAGTTTGTGAGGTTGGTGGAGATTAACTGTTGTACAGTGTGATGGCTCGCGGCAGGAATGATTTCCAGAAGCGGTCCTTGTGACAGCGGAGCTGGAGCACTCTATTGGAGAAGGAGCTCCGCTGTCTGTGGTGGTGAAGAGGATGTTCAGGGTCATCCATGATGGATAACAGTCTGTCTAGTGACAGACTGCATTTTTCATTTCTCCTTTACTTTCTCTTTTTGTAAGTATAAGTTAATGGCCCTCATGAATGTGTGTATTGTTTTATTCGATTGTAGCTGGTTGAGGTGGACCTTACTTTAACTGCTTTACTGTTGGTTAGTTTAATCTGTAATAATGCATCATATTTAAATCATCTAATGATGTGTGTCATGTGAAAAATATAAATTTGCAAACCAATAACTAAAAATATATCTCCCCTTGAGATGTAGCTGAATAGAAATATATTTATAAAAAATCTACTCAAGTAAAGTAAAAGTACTTAAAATTTGTACTGAACTGCAGTTTTTGCATAAATGTACTTAGTTACTCTGGAGTGGGACTTGTTGATGTTGCATTTATACAGAATTGGAGTTCTGGGCAGTAATGCATGACTGAATAACTTGTTGCGGTAATTGATACTTTGGCATGTTTGACATGTGGAGTGTTGTCTTGTTTGCTGTCTAACCAGGAATTAGATGTGAGTGTTGTATTGATTTCATCTCTGTGTTTTCACAAGACAGGCTGGTCGGTACATGTTAGCTTGGTGCAGGAACTCGAGGTGGCAGGAGACAGATAGCCTCCACCAAAAGAGGGAGAATATACTGTACCTTCAGTTCCAGTGATGCTGTGTCTTGTTGTTCATGCTGTCTTGTTAGCTGGCTGGCTAACCACTCTACAGTCCTGTTCAGACTGGAATTATAGGAGGTTGGGTGAATTTAACATCACCTGTGCTGGTCAGTGATTTTAATCTTTTCTGTGGAGCACATGTGGGTGATTTTTCACACCCACTCAAGTAATAATTGCAGCCACAATTACTTCCATTTTTTTCTGTATCTTGGCTGTAATTTAAATCCCATTTGCAATGAGTTTTTCCTTCTACTTAGTTTTAAATCAGTTCAGTGTGAAATTTGGCCTTTGTGCGAAATGGAGAAAGTCAAAGCTGTTTTTGCTAATCTGATAGACCAATTGTCCTTCTGAGTGTCATGTCTGCTGCGTATCCCATGCAATGGTTAAAATGTTGTCCACAACAATGAGTGACATTACTGAGGAGCACCTCACTCCCCTCCTCTGTAACGTGAATCCTGTCTGAACTGGTCTTCAGTCGACACATTCAGGACTAAACTAGCTGTCGATGGTCGGCACCTAGACGTCATGTTGGCTCCCTCGTAAAATACAGTTTCTCTCTTTTTCTACATCTACTTGCTTTGGAGTTACTGCAAGACACCTTTGACTCAGCATCGGTTGAGTAACAACAAGTACTAGCGAACCGGGGTGTTGCCACGGCTGCAGCTGTCTTTACTCTTTGTGGTGTATGTGTGTGATAGTAGAGACTGCTGGCCCTCTTTGCTTGTCCAACAACAGTGTTTTCAGTAATACAATGAATTAAGGGAATAGAAAGGAATCTAATGAGAGCTCAGCTGCAGTTTTCTATTTTTACCGATGCCCTCGTGTACTCCTCTAAAAATGAGAACAGAGCAGTGCAGATTATTAGCACAGCACAGCAAGTGCCGTAATAACTAAACAGGTTTTTGTGCTGTGTCACTGCAAATAGCCTCTTTTTATCAGGCTGATATATTCCACGTTCCAGTATTTGGAAACTAATTATAGTTGTTATCATGCCTGTAAACAGCAACACTTTTCAGTGTTTTAATTACACACAAAAGAGCCAGTCAGCATTTTCTATAATCGCTTACTGTTTTGTTTGGAGCATTTCTGCCTCACTTGTTCTCAGCCCATTAGCCCAGAAGGCTGCGAGCTCATGAATGATTGATCACTCATGACACATGTCGGTCAAAACTGTGTGAGGGGAAAATGGGAAGTTACCTGCTTTTCATTTCATCCCTGTTTTGAATGTAGGAAACATCAAGGAAAGCAGGACGAGCCGAGACGTGTAGAGGTCAGGAGCTGACAGAGAAAATGAAAAAATGACAGAGGAGGTTGATCTCTGTAGTGGACAAGAATATTACAGTGTTAGGACATGATGTTTTGGCATTCCACCCACAAATCTTCCAGCCACTGGTAGTAGATAGTATTTATGTCCTCATGAGAGACTCAGTGGTGTAACGATGTGGTGTAGCAGTGTAACGATTTAAAGTATTGCTGTGAATTATTCATTTTTGGCCTCTCAATTCACCATTGTGTATTTTCAGCCCATTAATGGCAGGGATAAAGATGATGTATGTCCTTCAAGATGTGTTGACAGCTACAGACCCAGTTGAAATGACATTTCATGGTCCCTAGAAGATGATTCTTAATCATTCTGTGACCCACTGACTTCTTGTTTACTGCCATCATCAGGTCCAAATTTCCCCTTTAACAACATTGTTGTGCAAGATATTTTGAGGGAAGTAACCATAATACTGTTGAATATGCTGTAGATATTCATTGTCCCCAGATGATAAATCTGCTTTTGTTTAAGGACCTTCTGACCTTTCTTCAATCAAGTCAAATATTCTTACTTTAACACAAGAAATATAAAACTCAAAGCCAAATGCCAGTTTTCCTCGATATTCACATGCATGGTTCACATAGGATTAACCCATTTCATTCTGGACATGAGCTTTCCTCTTGGTCAGCCATCAAGTTAAAATTTACAGATGTACCCTGGAACTACTGTTATCTTTTCAGTATGTTGCCATGACATTTGCTAAGCATCCATCCATCTATTACCTATACCTACCTATCCTTTGCAGGGTCAAGTCACATGACTGCAAACAACCTATTTAGAGTTCCCACTTAAGCTACCCTGCATGTCAGGAAGTCTGAGTACCCAGAGAAAACCCACACAGGTACAGGGAGAACATGCAAACTCCACACAGAAAGGCCCAGATCACTGGCAGACTTGAATCCAGAACCCAGAACCTTCTTGCTTTGAGAAGAACTGGACCACTGTGCCGCCTAATTTGGCAGTTAAGTGAAAAGTTCCTTTTTTATTGTGGGTTATGACCATTGCAGCCTCTGGGGTATTGGAGTTTAACACTTTTACCATTATTGAGTCATTAATCATGATTATGACAGACCCTGAGCTAAAATGATGTGCCCTTTTCTTGCCACTGAATTGTTTTTTACTGGTACCAGTACAGGTAATGTTGCTCAGTCTGTTGTTGATGGCTACAGGGCAGATTAACATGATTGCTAAGAATGATTTTGTTAGTTTGTTTGTTTGTCCTCATTTTTTTGTCTAGTGCCACCATCAGGTCAATTTGTATTTAGGACAAGGTATCTTGAAGAAAGTGTGTTGTGAGCTCCCACACAAGGAATGAGCCCTTTGTGTTTGACCAAATGTCCCAACTTAAACTTTCCAAAAGAATAATTAAACTCAGATGGGCAGATATTCACTGAGCAATTCATATATAGGGCGTACCCTTTCCATTTTTGAACACTCCATTGGGGTTTAAAAAAAAAAACAGGTTAAAGTAAGCCTGTGCACCTTTGTATTCAGGGTATAATAAACATTGCAGCCTTTTCTTCGCTTCCCGTCAGTTTCTCCTTGGCAGATAAGCTCAATGGCTGAACACAGCTTATTGCACCTGTGAAACTGTAAACTAAACTCCATCATAGCTCTCTCGCAAATCCCCCACATTCCTGTCAGCTCCCCCAGCAGTCTTTAAAACTGTATTTTTTACCAGAAAAATTTTCTCCACACAGTGAGAAACTTTTTAAGTGCTATTTGGTTTTTCTGATCAGACACCCCGTGCCCATCTGGTGCATGGAGAATTTCCCCCAAGATTGTTACTGACAGTGCTCTTTAATCGAAACCATCTCCAGACAAATTTTGTTTCCCTTCCTTAGGATATCTGGGCTCACTGCATCATGTCTAGCATTTCTGAAAATGACTCTCACCATCTTGTCTGCTGTTTCCCGGTGATGCTGCTACCCATTGTTCGATCAAAACATTTGATCCCCACCACGAGAAAAGAGTGGTTTTTTTTTAGGTCATACTCCAAGAAAATCTGCCTTATAGGCAAGATAAATAAGTTCTACACTTTCCTTTCAGGAGTGATCTCACCTGGCAGGGGCAGAGGTGTCTTTTTAGAAGTGAGCGGCATGAGAAATTTTCCTAGCACTGTAGATTAGAATGATGCTGTCATTTTACATGGAAAGTGGGCTTTTTCCTCATAGACTCACTATGATTCTCTCTAACTGCATGGTGCAGTTGAATATACTCAAACTCAGCCAGATATCCAGAGCCACTGTAAATTCTCTTAGCTCCTTAAACAAAAGTTGAGGCTTTGGCCCAGTGCATAGTTAATGAAAATAACTGCCTCATAATTGATAATTCTCTTCGGGCCCCTCTTGTGCATATGGCCTGGCACAGATGTTCTGCTTGTAGCTCCTTGACAGGGCAAACCATTAATTTCGGTGTATGCTTATAAATAAGTCATAAAGGATGTGCTGCAAGTGGTACTCTCTATTCATTAGTATAACAGAGTACTTTCTGTTGAGAGCTAATATGAGGACATGGAAGTCAATAGAAAATCTGTTGGTTTTCATCAAGAATCTCCATTTGTTGAGTTTCATGAGTGTGACTATTTCATCTTCAAAACTAGGTAACTTTTCCTGAACAGCAGCCTCTGTGGCTTTATTACAATACCTTTTGTTAAGCCCGTCCATCAAACAGTGATTGCCCATCCACAGGTAATGTTTCACTTCCATATTGAATCTGTATTCTGCACAAGGAAACTATAAAAGAAGGAAGGGTTCCTTGCATCATAATACCAAAGTTGTAATGCTCTGCTTGGTGCCAGACGTGATGCCAGACACACAAAAACCCAACATATCTACATTGTATGACTTTTTTTTTTTAAACAAAGAAATGCAATGCCTCTACCAAATAAAAGAACATCCCCAGAAATCTCAGAAGGACTTGTCTGCCCATTCACTACAACACTGAGTCAAGAGCTTTCAAGTGTGGCACCGGTGTGCGTTCACAGTGAACCCAGTCCTTCTTTAAAGTTTCCTTGATTCCATATTGCCTAGCATGTAGTGCATCATTAAACAGCACTGAGGTATCACAGCATCATCTTTGGAGCCATAAAATGCACTTTTAATAGTCAGCTGGAGACATTAAAAGTCTTGGTGGAGTTTTTCGGCCAACTCCTGGGGCATGTTAATTAGTCTGCTAGCTACAGCGGCCTGTCAGCAGCAGATGTCATTTCAGCTGCAAAATTGACAGCAAAAATGAGAAGCCTTCTTTTGTATACCCGTCTGTAATCGAGGAGCCATTGTTAACTACAATTTAACATAATTTACACGGCAAATCTGCCACCGTTTTCATTGTGAACTGCATACATACAATGTCAGATTGGAAAACGTGACAGACGTAGCAGCAAGGAAGCTTTTGCTGTGTTCTTGTAATGCATTTCTTTGAATTAACATTTACATCAACAGCCATGTTTTTATGAAGGCTCTGACATCCATCTGAATGCCTCATATTAACCATAGTCTGCTGTACAAGATAATTATTCCCACCTTACTGAATATATTGAATATAAGGTTACATTCTTAATGCACACTGATTTTTACCCTCACATGGCCCAGTCTACGTGATGACGTGGTAGAGATGGAAATCATTTCCATCTCTTCCATCCATGCCATATGGTGACAGCAGCAAAGTGTCAGTTATGGGATAATAGTAAATACCAAGAAGTGATGTAAGAGTAAAGCAAGTAGAGAAGAGTCTATCATCTATCCTTGCAAAGGATAGATGAGCTAACAGTTCCTAAGTTTACCTGACATTGAGCAAACATAAGCCACCATAAGATACTGGTCATGGCAGACCAATTAAGGTTGTGGCAGCATGAAAAAAACAAACACAAATATAATCTAATTTGTGTCCAGTGTTTTACAGTGTTCCAGTTCCAGTTTTCTTGATTTGCTTAAGACAAATGACATACACTGATTATTACGGGTGAGTTACTTTATAACGATATGGTCAGATTATATGGTGTGTCATGCTGCTAAGAAATACTGAACAGACTTTATTTCCACTGGAAACGGCAGAATTCATTGCTCCCACTTGTTTGAGAGATACTGGCTGTAATGAAAAACATTTCTTTTCTAAATGGGACTCCACAAACACTGGGCTGCCCTATGGCTAACTGCCTTTATTCTTCTGCCTTGTCAGACTGATGAAATTGCAATTGCTCTGCTGTTCTCCCTTCGGAAGTCACCACAAGGCAATATGAGTGAAATGTTTTCCAGTCACACTGGGGTCAAAAGCTCTCTCTACTTGTTTATGAGATGCTCTGGAGGATCTGCTCTATTGGTAATGGAAAGCAGTTTTAAAGGCTGGATTAAAGTTCAGTTGGCCCTTTTGTAATAGTGCTGTGACTTCTGTATGGATCCGTTATTCCATAATGTGATTTACCCAATCACACAGTGGAGGGTAAGACTGCAGATGCGGGACAGGCCCAGCTATCGATCCGCAAAAACTCAAGAAACTCTTTTGTAATTACAGTGAGACAAACATTTCTGTGCTCCATCTGTATAAGAGGAGTTAGCGCCCTCTCTTGGATAAAGAATTCTTTCATTTCCTTTGAAAGTCAAAAGAGCAATAAGTATTAACATTATGTGACTATTCATATGCTTGTTTTTAGTGGTGGAATATAACTGAGTACATTCACTCAAGTACTCTAAATAAGTACAAATCTGAGGTACTTGATATTTTACATAAAAATACATGAAGAGTTATAAAATATCATGTTTTGTTATAAATTGCACTACCCAACAGTATATACAAGTGAAAATTAGTGGATTAGTCGATTGACAGATTGTCCCTTTGGCCTCTGGGTAATTGTGATGGCATTTCTCACTATTTCAGATTCTTTACAAACCAAACAATCCATTTGTGCCCATGACCAAAATTTTGAGTTTCATTTGGTGTGTTGTGTTGGGCTTGCCAAGACACAAAACCAAAGAAATTAAAGAAAATCAAACATTTGGCTGAAAAGTGAGTTTTTCATATCATACTATATGTAGTTGTTGGGCACACAAGACTGCCATTTTTTCAAAAGTGGTAGAAAATGCCTGAGAAAATGCTCCTAATCTCTACATTCCATAGAAATAAAAGTTGCATGGAACTGTTTATCATAATATTCTGGCCATCATTCAACACCATAACTCAGGAACAGAAGGGGAGATTGTGACCATATTTCACATTTGGTCAGATACTCAATTGATGACACTAATCTTGGGTGTCCACCTTGAAACTGTACAGATCATCTGTGCTGAGGATTCAAGATGTGTGTGAAACGTCCATATTTTCAGTTGGAAGCTTCTTTGCAGCAGCATCCATATTTGAAGCGTTGTAGCTCATTGGTTCTGCTGATTCTGAGCCTCAGGTGATTGTTGTTGCTCCATGTGATGAAGCTCTCCATCAGTCCTCTGTGCTCCTTTGGAAAGATTTTTCTCACTGGAAATGATTCACTGGAATCATACATGTCAGTATAGTGACAACTTAATTTCACCCATGGTAAAAAGTATCCTCCAGTACCTTTTATTAAATCCATTTAAAGTCTTCACTACATACATATGGACAGACGTTTATGTAAATGCCACTTGACTGGTTGATGGAGGCATATAACGGCATGGAAGAAATTCCTGTTGTCAATACATTAAAAAGCATATTTTTATATGACTATATATTTTAGGGGTTCTTTCTCAACTGACTGACTCAACTGTGATTCTGTCTCATTTGGAATTGACTTCCACCACTGCTGACGTGTTCTCAGTAACATTAAAGCTGCACTGTTTTCCATTTTTCTCTATATTAACAACAGCTCAAAAAACCATGTGTCATATGAAATGTGTTACTTGGGGTGACAAACCCAGTTCCCCTCTGCTCTGTGGTATATTGTACCCTCTTTAAGCTCACTGTTTTGGTTTTTGCAGCATAAAACTAAACTGTCATTATTAACTGCATTTTCCAACATTGTGTTTATAGCATGTTGTAGTGCAACCAAGTTACCAAAAAATCAAATAATGCAGGCTGAAGAATTGGAAGTATAACAAGCTGTGAACACAGCATATTATATATTATTGACTTATAAACACAGAGTCTTCCACTGCCCAATACTCCGCTATATTCACCAGCTACTTGCGGTTTGTTACTCAGCAGGCAGTGTACAGTGGGTATATCTAAGCTTCTTGCTGAAAGCACCTGCCTGCTGCTTCTTGAAAGAAGATTGATGAAAATGATGACACGAAACCAAACTATAAAGTTACAGGCAGTAAAACCAAAGCAACTAAAGCTAAAGCTCCAGGATAACCTCAGAATTGAGTGGTAATCCTCTGTGGGTTTGTCCCTTGAGTGACTCCTTTCAGAATATACATTTAATCCATTCTTATTGTATAAATATTGATTAGTACAGCAATAACTTATGCAAGAACTTCCGACTGGCACATACAGAAATGGACTATCGACACCTGTCAGTTTTTTTCAGACCAAAACACTATTTTCTGACCACTTTCTCTTACACTTTTCCATGTCAAAGCTGGGTCCTCACAGCACACCTGTACCTGAGATTCACTCTGATTCTTGAGCTGGCAGAAATAAATGAATCAATGTTATGAAGTGGTGGTTGGTCGGTGAAATTTTTCTCTAATGGCACTGCAGAACTTTTCAGGTACATGTGAGTGTGGCTTAATCACTTGTAAGACTTGATTGAGTGTGAGTTAATAAACATTAGGCTGTCTCTCTCTCCCTGGTGATTAGTGGTTTATGTGCTCTGCTCTCTGCAGGCTGAAGACACAGTCCTGAAGATTGATGGAGGGCCATGCTATTCAAACAGCAGGCATTGCTGAGACAGAAGCTCTTCGTTCTGGGCAGCCTTGCTATTGGAAGTGTCCTCTATCTCGTGGCCAGGGTTGGGACCTTGGATAGGTATGTCATCACTGTCACAACACATTACTTTTATTTAATGTAATGTAGCTTGCAATGTAATGTAGCATAATGTCACAAAGCAGACATGTCTTGTCACCCTCTTCATGTCACACAAAACACGCCTGGAACACACTTTTGTGTTAGATGTAATTTGTATATAACATTACACAGAAACGTGTTCCAGTGAACATCATGTCGGATTTAACCTGAACATTTCTGAGCCGGATGTCCTTCCAAATTGTCACTATCCATTGTCTTTTCAGTTGGTGATCAGTTGGGAAGTAGTGAAACATTATTATATACATTATTATATATTTATATTATTCAACATCATTTGCAAGGCAAAGGATGTGTGTGTATAGCGCTTTCTGAATATTTAGCACTTAAAAGTTTCTAAATTAAAAAAGGAATCTTTGTACTCTTGTAATATAACCTGCCAAAGAGTTCATTTGAAATGAGATTAAGGATTCTTTTAATGAATAAGTTATAATGGTGTTGAGACTGAGGCTGCCTTTTTTGCTTTTTTCTCCTTCAGGCTACAGCCCATCTGCCCAATTGAGAGCAGACTGCCCCCTCCTGAGCCAGAGCAAATCCCTCTCCGTACTCTGCAGTTTAAGCGTGGCCTGCTCCATGAACTACGCAAGGGCAATGCCACCAAAGAGCAAATCCGCCTGCACAACCTGGTCCAACAACTGCCTCGGGCCATCATCATCGGGGTGCGCAAAGGGGGCACCCGCGCCCTGCTGGAGATGCTCAACCTGCATCCGGCAGTGGTCAAGGCCTCGCAGGAGATCCACTTCTTTGACAATGACCAAAACTATGCCCGGGGCATCGACTGGTACAGAGAGAAAATGCCCTTCTCCTTCCCTCATCAGATTACCATTGAGAAGAGCCCTGCCTACTTCATCACAGAGGAGGTCCCTGAACGCATCTTCAAGATGAACTCCTCTATCAAGCTGCTGATCATCGTCCGCGAGCCCACCACCAGAGCTGTGTCCGACTACACGCAAGTGCTGGAGGGCAAGGAGCGCAAAAACAAGACCTACCACAAGTTTGAGAAGCTGGCCATCGACTCCAACACCTGCGAAGTGAACACTAAGTACAAAGCAGTGCGGACCAGCATCTACACCAAACACTTGGAGCGCTGGCTGAAGTACTTTCCCGTGGAGCAGTTCCACATCGTGGACGGGGACCGCCTCATCACAGACCCACTGCCGGAGCTGCAGCTCGTCGAGCGTTTCCTCAACCTCCCCTCCAGGATCAGCCAGTATAACCTGTACTTCAATGCCACCAGGGGATTTTTCTGTCTGCGATTTAACATTGTCTTCAACAAGTGCCTGGCAGGCAGCAAGGGCCGCATCCATCCAGAGGTGGACCCATCAGTGGTGACTAAACTGCAGAAGTTCTTTCACCCCTTCAATCAGAAGTTTTACCAGATCACTGGTAGGACATTCCACTGGCCATGATGAGCTTTGAACTCCTTCAATGAGATTCCTTGGATTTTTTAAAATGCCAAGTGACAAGATCTCGAAAAATATTAATAGCACTTTGATTGAATTTAATACAAGAATGACAGTGTGACCAAATATAAAAGGAACTTGATGTAAGTTTGTTTTTACCCGTGTGTGGAAATAAAACAAAATAGTTTGATGGTTTGACTAAAAAGATTCAGTTCAAAACGCTTCATCTTGCAAATTCATTCTCCTGTCTGTCACTGTTCCCCATTAAGAGAAAAAAGCCAGTGCTGAACTGTGATTAACTGAAGAAATTATTTTTGTTGCTATTTAAAAGACTATCAAACACCGACATTCATGCTGTTAAGATAAGCTTTAAGTGTGATGCTTTTCTCATGATAAAACACCTTAAAAGATGACACAATGATATTCGATAAACAACTAAATTGTTCATTTGTTCCCTGTCATGTTGTTTATTTGACCAACACTGCATGTGCAATCACGATGCCATTCTAACACTGTAGACTCTGTATTAGTTGTCTTCTCTTGTCAGTTCATATTGTTTTCCACCACATTTTGTTCTTAATTCATGCTGTGATTAATCCATTAGAAGGTGACCTCTTTTAATTCTCAACACCGTGCCCAGTGTGAAGATCAGAACCGGCTCGTCAGAATAGGATCTAGTGTTTCAAGCTTGACTCAAACCATTTACAAAAAGCATTTAAGACCCAAGCTTGTGTTTTTAATGTAAGTATGTTGTTTCCTCCCCCCCTCCAGCTTTTTCATTGGTTTGCGAAATACCTGGCAGAAAAACTATAGTGGAAAAAAAAAGTTGTCCTCTGATGATTCTTGTCCAACCGATTGTTTATGAAGATTAACAAAATTTGTCTGTTTCTGTGCAAATATTCATTCTGTATCATAAGTGTGTTGTTAAAAAAGGTGGAATTAAAAGAACATGTAAACATTTGTCAGCTGATTTATTGTTTACTTTTATTTCTCTTTTGCCATTGAAATGAAATGTTTTGGGAGACAGATGAGAAGACTGATGCCAGTTTAGAGGTGGTTAGCCTAGCGTAGCTTAAAGACTGGCGGCATGGGGAAACAGCTTGCCTGACTCTGTGCAAACATACACCTATTAACACCTCTGAAGCTCACTCATTAACATGCTGTTTCTACTTTGTTTATTTCAACAGAGACAGAAGTGTAAAAATTACAAATTGTGGTTTTAGATAGTGTTTTTGTGCTGTTTCTCTGCAAAGACCTGCTGGATGTAGTGATAGTGGAGAGCTTCCCAGAGTCTTGATGTCACAGTAGGGTTGCCAGGTTTGATACCTTCATAACTTTGCCACTGCTGGAAAGTAACTAAGTACATTTACCCAAGAACTATACTTAACTTTAACTTGAATATTTCCATTTTAAGCAATCATATTCTTCTACTCCACTACATTTTTAACTTCAGTTACTAGTTACGTTCAGATTATCATTGTACATAACCTTCCTGTCCACTGAAAACCATGTATCTCCAAACATGTTGATTTTAAATGTAAATGTTTCTGATAAACTCAAACATGAGATGTTCTTTTATGGGTTAAGAAAATTATCCTACTTGTTAAGATAAATAAACTATTTAAAAACACCCCAAGATGTTTTACTGAGCTCATGAATTTTAGAGATGTGGTTAACTAATGCAGCAGTAATATTAATCCAAAAACATCATATAGGCTACAATAGTAAAACACTGAATGAGGCCATTTTACAGCATAAAAATTACTTTTTCTTTTAATATATTAAGTACCTTTTTGCTTCTAATACTTTTACTTTAGTATGTTTTTGAATGCATTGCTGTTATTGTAGTGGAGTATTTTCACAGTGTGGTTTGAGTACTTCAGTAACAGATCTCAGTACTTCATCCTCCACTGTACAGACCTCTAACTCTGATCATATCTAGAATCCTGCAATGTAGCCACAAATGCTGCACAGAAGTGCTTGGACTGGAGCAGACTGGGTGGCAGTGGGGGCTCAGAGTTTATCTTTACCTTAACGCCTCCCAGCAACTTAATCTGGCACTGGTCCTGCCTCACATCCATGAGCACAACTCTGCCTGCGTTGGGACCTTTGCTTGGAAGCGAACCCTGACCTCTGACCTCCTAGAAAAGGAAAAGGAATCAAGTGAAGAGCCACTGAAAAAAAATGCCTTGCGCATGAGGCAAGTCACATGACCAACAGACTCAACGGTGTATGACTGAACATGTTTGCCACAGTATTTACAGTTTGACTTGCGGATTATGGGTAGAGCAGAATGTAGCAAAGATGATGCTGACACCTAGTGTTGTGTCAGAGCAGTAAATGAAGTGCTGTGGATTCGTGCTTTTCTTTTGTTGGAGGCACTTGGACAGTGGTATTAAATACTTTCTACAAAAGCCCTGACAAGAGTGTTTTGATGCTTTGCTTCTGAAAGCACTTCATACTTTATGGAGTTTATCCACGCTCCTCGTGTGTCTCCTGTCACCATCATGCGTGTCACCGTCATGCGTGATGTCCTGACTTTCAGTAAAAACTCGTGTACCCGTCATTCCTTCGGCAGCAGCAGTGTAAACACCACACCTCTCATCCTCTCAGCTGTTTGCGCGCGGAGCTTCCTCCTCACCTCTCTGGCCGCCCCGCCCCTATGCGCTCGCGCCTCCCATTCAACAACGCTCCGCTTCTGCGTGTGTGTTCTCTGTAGATGTCGTCCATCCTAATCTCTGCCTTTTAAAGCGAATTCAAACAAACTTTCAGAAAAAGTGCTCCAAACATGGCTTACACGACTGCGGGTGGGACTAAGAAGAAGGTCTGCTACTACTATGACGGTATGGGACATCCTGAGTGTCTGAATGAGGAGCCCAAACTGAGGCATCTGGCAGGCTAACGGTAGCCGCTTAGCTAGCCTGTTTAGCTGGTGCTGCTGGTGAATGAATGCTGTTTAACCTAAGCTAGCTAACCAGCAGCTTGCTGCTAACGTTACATCGCTTGAATGGCCTCCATGGTGCTAACTAATGTCGCCCTAACCACTGCTTCGAAAAGCGTCTAGCTAATTTTATATACGCCGTATGTAAAGCGAGTAAGTGTAAATAATGACATAAGGTGAGGATAAATTAATGTTTAAGATGTTCTAATTAGCTAGACCTGGGTGTATTTAACACTGTAATCCCAACACTCATTATCATCATTGTTTGAGTCATAAATGCAGCCGTGGGCCAGGCTTTGTGGACGGAGTTGTTCATTGTTGATCTGGAAGAAAATATAAAAATGATGACAAACTTTAACGAGTCAACAAAGCGAAATATGCAAGTATTTCACGTTCAGTGTGCTCAGGCCTGTGGTTACTCAGTGGACTGAGTGGGTTCAGATGAGTTTCACAGGAGAGGAAACAGTCCTGACCCTCAGAGAGCAGCCATGGCCTCTCAGCGGAATCACTTATTTTTCAGGTCAGCACATCAGGTCAATCAGGACATGATTAGTCATAGTATCTGCTGAGATGGCTTTCCTTTTAATTTACAATGGAGGTTTGCCATGGCCTGGCTTGCTGTGTTTAGCTTGTGAATACAGTTGTCTGTACACCTCAATGTGGACCGAACTGTCCTTGAGACCATAGACCTGTGAAAACTTGTATGATGTATTTCTGATTTTGAAATCCTAACATGTTTGGTCGGTTGTTGAAAGTAGTTCCTAAATACTGGAGTCCACAGGGATTATCACTTATCAGAAAACAGTTCCCTTATACCAATATCCCCGAGCAGGGAGGCACATCAGGAGGAGCTGTCATTGTAGTGTGTCTGTATACAGTATGTGTCTGTTTAACATGCTTGTATTTGAGAGTTCATGAAATATTACAAGAGAATCAATAACAGTGGTAAAAAACAACATTTTAAGAAACTACTGTAGAGGCTCTACAACCCAATTTAGGCAAATAATGGTCAGAATCAGGAATAATGAGCACGGACATCAACAATTATTAGTACTCATGATGACAAAGGCGCAATGATAATAATGTGTACAATGGTTTTATTGACAATAGTAATCATGCTTCACTATCAGCACCATCAATTACAAAAAGGCGGGAAAATAGAATAGAAGAAAAAAATTATAATACTAAATCAAGGCTGTTTTGATCTACCAACATTTCCTCAAAACGCCTCAGTAATTGCAATTACTAAGCCTTTTTTTAAAAAAAGGAAACCACATATTGGTGCCTGTTTATAAGGATTTATGTCTTAAGTGGAAACCAGTCAGTGTAGGGCTGAGAACCACAGACATGGAGGGAAAGTCATAAAGTATTGAGAAACGGACTAAAGCATAGTTGGTTTGGGTCTCTTCATGGGATTTGACAAAAAGAAAAATGCCAAATAATGGCAACCTTTAAGATCACCACCATGTGGAAACGTAAAGGATGTAGAATTATTCAGATATTTGGATCTATAAATTATGTGATGCATCTTCAGCTGTGTTTGGATACACAGTGGAATGAATGCACTTAATGTCGTTCTACATCCTTCTATGGCTGCTTTCTTTAGCATGTATATGTTATTAATGATCCAATTACAGACCATCAAAGTGCTCATTAGCAACAGGGCTCATTAGCACTGGGATATATAAATTAATACAATGTCAATATTGTTATATGAAGCTAGATAGCTTCAGGGATTGTGATAATTTTCTTCTCTATTGGTTTTATCAGCCCTCCTCCTTAGAACATGACATATACATATGCTTTTTCTCATGAATGTGATCTTTAACTGGTTATGATTCCCTTTGCAGGTGACATAGGAAATTATTACTATGGACAAGGGCATCCCATGAAACCACATCGAATCCGGATGACTCACAACCTGCTTCTGAACTATGGACTGTACAGAAAAATGGAGATCTATGTATGGTTCTAACCACGACATTATTTGATAATGTCCTTAATGATATGTTGATAAAATGTGAATTTGAGCTGCTTTGTTTTGTGTTTCAGAGACCACACAAAGCCACAGCAGAGGAGATGACAAAATATCACAGTGATGACTACATCAAGTTCCTCCGGTCCATAAGGCCAGACAACATGTCCGAGTTCAGCAAGCAGATGCAGCGCTGTAAGTAGTGTGCAGGCTCCATGTGCAGGGTTCTCACTAGGGCTGCAAGTGACACTTATTTTCAATATCAATTCATTTGTTGATTATTTCTGAGTTGATTCATTGTTCAAGAGCTGAAGATCTTCTGTATATTTTGTTTTGTGTCACATCCACTCCGAAATCTTAATGTATTCAGTTTACAATGAAAGATAAACATGGAAAAGCAGCAAATTGTCACATTGGAGAAGCTGGAAGTAGTGAGTTTTGTCATTTTTACTTGAGGAATGATTTAAACAATTGTTAGATTATCAAAATCACATTGCACGTTTGCTTTGTGGTAAATAATCAGACCAACACATCTCAATGTCAGAGTGAAGCCAGAGTTTGCAAGGAAAGAGTTTTTAGTCAGACTGAATATGATCTCAAGCTGGATACATGTTTGACCCAGCATGGTCTGCATCGAGTTGAAGTTAGAGTCAGATAGAAGCTCTGCCTCACTGTCTGCTCCTCAAACACATCCTGTGGCTAAATCCACCTTGTCATCAGCTGAAAAACAGCACAGCAAACCGCACCACAACTCGACACTCACAACAAGCTGTTCTTTGTGTTCTTTCTGTTCATGTGATCACATCACTAACTGATCCATCATTGTAATCTTGCAGTCAACGTTGGAGAGGACTGTCCCGTGTTCGATGGCTTGTTTGAGTTCTGCCAACTCTCCGCAGGGGGCTCTGCTGGTAAGTTAGAAGAAAGTAGATGTATAGAAAATTGATAGACTTTATTGTGAGGAAATTATATAACTAAATGTTAAGTACACACACACAGATAACGTTTTTGATCGCGAGCTGAATAGCTTAAAGAGCGTGATGTCCGTCTGTCTCTCTGTCCCCCCAACTCTTTGGTCTGTGCTATGTGAATAGATATTTACCAGATTTGTGGCATTTCAGGATCAGTAGGCACCAGATAAGAGGTGCGGTACATTCCTCTTTGACAGGTCACCTGACCGTCACAGGGCTAACACACACATACAGAAAAACACATTCACACTCACATGTGTCTGGACTGTGGAAGAAACCCAGTGGAACACATAGAACTCCTGACTATATTCCATCCTGTGCTCAGAGAAGATGTCAAGGCCATGACCATATTTCACATACTGGGTTTTTTAGCAGAGACAGCACACTACAATAAAGATTACTAAACCATATTTTTACTGCTAGACTCATGGTTTTTTGTTATATCAAAGATCCTTTAATAGAATGACACATTTTACAATGTTTCTGTAGTTAATCAAATGAGTGTAACATCATTATAACAGGGTCATTATTTAGAATATTCATGCTGCTTCTAAATCCCTGTTCACGGCAAAGTGGAGGGCTGAACAGTGTTTCCTCTGATTTTTTTCAGCAGCGGGGGCAGGCTCTCTGGGGAGCCGTGGCGGCGTAAACAAATGACACTTGACTGCAGATTTTACTTTTACAACCTTTTTATTGAATGGCCAGTTGAAATTGCCTTTTAAAGGCTGAATGTAAAAATAAAAGACAAATAAATAAATAAAACAATAAAATTAAATACATAAAGATAAAAACAATAAATAATAATTTCTTGATGGGGCTGTAGAACCAGTGGCAAAGTTTGCACCCAGGCTCAGAACAATTAATTTTTCTGTTTTTTTTATAGAAGAGCTCTCAGGCTCAGAGGCTGCACCATTGCTCTCCTGCTCCTTCCTTCCTGCTCCTCCTCCTCGGCTCTCCCCCTACTGTACTCTGCTCTCCTTCACTTTGTTCCACTGCTCCTCCCTGTCTAATGTTACTTGTCTTATACGATTACATAAAACATTAACATTAGATAATTTACACTCACATCACGTCTGATTACAAGTGTGGACACAATTTTTTACCTAACCATCATCATTTATGAGTCAGTAAAAGGCTAATGATACCTGACTGGCGTCATCTTCATCAGCTGTCTTTCTCTTCCTAGAGAAATATTTGAACAAGCTCATCTGAAGCAGTTACATCATGGCGTGTAGATATTAGCTTAATACTATTAATTAGTTTACTCACATTGGCGACACTGAGTTGGCACCGGCCCCAATTAACTAAGCTACTGATACGTTACGTAACGTTAGCTGACCATCAATATTTGCAAATGTCTATTTAACTTGTAAAATCTATTATGAGTTATCTTAAGCTAATAAGTCTACCTTTTCTCTGGTAAGTCGCTGCCTTACTTTCCAATACGACACTCCGCTGACTCTCTGACCTGGTGCCTGGTGCTTGACGTGATGTCACTTTCAAGGCCGCGCTCTCGCGAGTAATTAATGTCAGACTCTGCTGTGAAGCTGGAGGCATGCAGCTGTGGTGTATTTGCGACAATTAAAAAAAAAAAAATAAAAAATTGAAAGGAGCGGCGGCTAGGGTTTAGGAATGGCGGCCCGCCACTCCTAAATGAATGTAGAGGAAACACTGCTGAAGTAGTGTGAACAGCAGGAATGCATGAGCACACCGTGTGTGTGTCGCTATCAGTAAAAGGATGTCATTACCATGCTTTTGAAATCAGTCTTTTGTAAACAAATTTCTACATAAATTAGTAAAACTGCAAACAGAATCATTTCTGGCATCTTCATCATGACTGTGTGGGTGTGATGTCCTCAGTTTGATTGACAGCTTTGCAGTATTGGCAAGTTAGATTGTGATTCAGATGAATCCTCATTGGTGCATGGAAGTACATTTTCCCAACCTGCCAATCCTGCCAACTTCAAGCTCATGAGAATGAACCACTTGTAACTTTGGAAAGAAAAAAAACACTGTTCAGCCTCCCTCGTACTGTGAGTGATGGGGTCCTTCATCACTCATAGTAAGAAGCGGGTTCAGAAAAATGTTTAACAGGGCCTTTCACGAAGGAAGCATTATTGATTGGCTTGCTGGCTGTTATGACTCCTTTTGGAGTAATAGCCTGATGTGATGACACATACTCTTATGAAAAGAAGTCAGTCTTCACTGAACTACTTGCCAGTTTCAGTGTCTAGAAGACGTTACCTTGGAATACTTTGGTACAGTGGATTCAAGCCAACAAGTGTTGTAGCGTCCCACATTTGTGCATTTATGACAACCATAACCTGAACCACCAGTGTGTCAGAGCCAGATGAGAATGCATGACATCAGGCCACCTGTCAGCCAAACTGTACACTACCTGATTTTTAAGGCCTGTTGGGAAATGAGTAAAGCTCTGGCCCTGTTAGATCTGTCTGTATTTATTAAAAACTGTCAAATGTCTCTAAACCAAATGTGTGTTATCTGTTGTGCACAGCTGGCTCAGTGAAATTAAACCGACAGCAGACTGACATTGCGGTGAACTGGGCTGGAGGACTTCACCACGCAAAGAAGTCTGAAGCCTCGGGATTCTGCTACGTTAATGACATCGTGCTGGCCATCTTAGAGCTGCTCAAGTGAGTTTCACCATCAGTGTGAGAAATTGTGTCCATCTGCATCCTTAAATGATAACAAGCACAAGAACGTTCTTCATCACAGCAGAAGTAAAGCCTCAGTGTCGTTATTTACACATTGTTTCTCTGGAAAATGCAGCATTGAGCGAACGGCCTGTTGTTTGGATTTATCCCAGCTCTGCCTGTGTGCCTCTCTCCCAGGTACCACCAGAGGGTGCTGTACATCGACATCGACATCCACCATGGGGACGGAGTGGAGGAGGCCTTCTACACCACAGACAGGGTCATGACTGTGTCCTTCCATAAATACGGGGAGTACTTCCCTGGAACTGGAGACCTCAGGGTGAGCCTCTACCTTTGAATCCTTTCCTCTCTCACACTTGATATGAATATTCAGAGAATTGAGTGATGAATCTGTCTCTGTCTGCTTCTCATTGTCTCTCTCTGTATTTAGGATATTGGAGCTGGAAAAGGCAAATATTATGCTGTCAACTTCCCGCTGCGTGATGGAATTGATGATGAGTCATATGAGCAAATCTTCAAGCCGGTGAGTACAGCACTGGAATCATGATCAGAAGTGGACACACTGCAAGTGTTTGTCCAGATCCACAAGATCTGATCCCGTCTTCAATCATGAAACACAGTGCTACCATATTTGCTCCGAAGATGACTTGAGCCTCACATTTTTATAGCTGAATGAATTGGATTGACTTGTATTGCACGTTATTCTAGTATTTACAGCTGCACTCAACAATGTCTTTATTTAAGGATTGATAAAATAACTGTGTTTAAGGGATCATTGTAAGTTCAACTGTGCAGTTCTCTTCAGCTCTACAGAGAGTTAAACATTCAGTTTAACATTTAGCAGCTAAAGAGCCAGGTATTTTTCACAGGAGTTGGTGGAAATCAAATCAGAACTGAAAGAGACTGAATAGTCATCAGGTGGCCAGAAACATGACACCACAGCATGATAGTTCTTCATCAGTTGTTTTCGACCATGATACAGGAATGAAAAAGATCCCCATAAGTGATAGACAGCATTTGAATAGTAGATATTAAAATATTAAATATATTAGATACATATCAGTTGAGGGGATTGTCTCCTTGTCAGACCTGGCACAGGTGCGTTCAGTGGGACGTCAGGCAGTTGACAGGTGGATGCTTCACACCATCTGTGAACACTTGTGAGTGTGACTTTGTGCTGTGGCCCTGCAGGTGATGGCCAAGGTGATGGAGATGTACCAGCCCAGTGCTGTGGTTCTTCAGTGTGGCGCAGACTCTCTCTCAGGAGACCGCCTCGGCTGCTTCAACCTCACCATCCGCGGTACAGACACACACACTAGATACTAAATGAGTGATGAGCGGGAGTCACAGCCCGTGATGGAAGTGTTACATTGTGCCTCTTGTTTGTGCCAGGCCATGCCAAGTGTGTGGAGTACATGAAGTCCTTTAACCTCCCACTGCTCATGCTGGGCGGAGGGGGATACACTATCCGCAACGTGGCCCGCTGCTGGACCTATGAGACCGCTGTTGCTCTGGACACGGACATCCCCGATGGTTTGTCTCAATATGGATGGATGTGATGGATGTGTAGGATGTGTTCTGATAGGCAGTCGAGGATAATGATAGGCCAGAGCAGCAGGTCGCAGCCTTTTTGACCTCTGAACCTTACAGCAAACCTCCCTGTTCCCACCTCCATTTCAGCCTTCCTTCACAGGCGAAATGAACTGTTCAACACTTCACTTTCAGTTTATTTCATTATAAGTCAAGTCTAAGAAATTCCTCTGTTGATGTCACATAAGTGCTCCAGAGTTTTATGGCAGAACAATATTGAAAGGCAGTTTCTGAAGGCATAAAACTGCATTGAAATCACTGATAAATTCTTAAAATGCTTATTAATATTTCAGATGTTTCATATTCTATCTGCCGCATACACAAGCACAGCATGTGTAGATCTGATGCAACATATAACTGACTCCTTTGTGTCCTCATTTAACAGTGAGAGGCACCAAATGGGCATCAGCTCAGATCTGAAACACTGAAACTAGAAACTAAAAGGTTTAAATGACTGCGGCGCCTCTCTTGCTTCATCTCCCTCCCTCTTTGATGGGGGAATGGAAGGTGGAGGTGACGGGGTATCCGCAGGTCGGTTGCTTCACCTCTGCAGAGGGACAGCCTGATTGCTACCTTTCCTTGCAGCCAGCTGAGTCAGCAGACCGTCTCTTCCACGGAGTGTGTGTAACATAAAGAGAGGGGATGTAATCACAGCCTGTCGAATGGGCCAGCAGTTCTCTTAATGGAATTTCGGGACATTAACTGACCTCCCCACTCATTCCAATCCATCTGTCCCTCAGTGAGGATCAGTGTAGGTTAGAAAGCCTCAGTAAATCACATTAACGGGTGTGTTATCACTGCTTTTTCATTCCAAACGACTCATAATTTGACAGTTTGTCATATCTGCTGTGCATAAATCTGTTCCACCTGTGTTCATCTTGGCTCAGTTTGCTTACGTTTCTCAATGACGTTTCTGTTGCAGAACTGCCGTACAACGACTACTTTGAATACTTTGGGCCTGACTTCAAGCTGCACATCAGCCCCTCCAACATGACCAACCAGAACACACACGAGTACATGGACAAGATCAAGTATGTGTCGTCAGTTAACTGTTTCTTAGAAAGCATTCGGGATGATTGTTATTATTACAGACGATTTTGCAAACATGTTTTGATTGTAATCTTGAGTTTTAAATGCGGGCTTTTCTCCTCAGTTATGCTCTGAGTGGCCTGTTATTATCAGATTTTTTTTTTTGATGTTCAAACATATTTTGGGTGAGAAAATTCAGTCTTCACCTTGGAATTTTAACTTCAGCTCTACTTGCTAGCTTTTTCCGGAGCTTTCAACTAAATCTCACAGTGTTGTTCAGCAGATGTCGTTTGCTCAGTATGAGAAAGCACATTGAGACATACTCAGCTCTAGTTCTGGATATCAATGTTCCTGTGTGGCTCGATATGTCGTTGTTCAGGCAGCGTCTGTTTGAGAACCTGCGGATGCTGCCTCATGCTCCTGGAGTGCAGATGCAGGCCATCCCAGAGGACGCCGTCCCAGATGACACTGTGGACGAGGACACAGAGGATCCTGACAAACGCCTGTCCAGTAAGGCCGCTGTTGCTTTGTGTTCATTTCCTGTCACCTTCAACTTTGTCACTTTGTCAGTCATGTGTTTATGCCTATGCCTTATGTTGAAGCATGTACTGTTTGCATTGTGAATGATCTGTCTTTAC
Source organism: Chaetodon auriga (assembly GCF_051107435.1). Classification (NCBI taxonomy): domain Eukaryota; kingdom Metazoa; phylum Chordata; class Actinopteri; order Chaetodontiformes; family Chaetodontidae; genus Chaetodon; species Chaetodon auriga. The sequence goes on along the minus strand of NC_135091.1, from coordinate 19,943,150 downwards.
AGAAACAATGTTCCTCTTAGCATAGCCCAGTGAGCTGATGTGCCTGATACCTCAAGTAGAAAAAACAGCAATAACAATAAGAGTGACCATATCCAATATGAGCCTTTTCTTCCAACTAAGGCTCAAAGTGTCTCATCAGCCTGGTTTTTATATCCTGACATTCTACTTCTCCATTCATAGACATAGTTACTGTGTGTTGAATAGTTGTGGAGGTGAAAAACTCTTTTGGTTAGCTAAAGTCCCCAGAGTTTTTCTCTAGCAGCGCCATGTTTTTGATTTTGACTTCACAGCTGTTGGATGGATTGTCGTGAAATTTTGTAATTTGATTTTTAGTACTCATTAAGAGAATGCTGGCATGCTAACACACTATTCTAAGATGGTGAACATAATAAACCATATACCTGCTTAGCATCAGCATGATAGCATTTAGCTCAAAGAAGTACTGAGCCAAAATACAGGCTCACAGCAGCACTAGCGTGGCTGTAGACTCTTCATCTTGTTTCCATACAAACTGTCCTACAACATGGAAAGTGCAGTGCCACTGACATGCTGACTGATGGCATAGCTAGCTGATCTTACGTCAGTGGTGACAGTTCCGTTCCTTTCAGATCATTCTGTGAAGTCCTTTTCTTAAGCAGACACAATTCGTGTCTGTCTTTGGCTTGTCCCCCCATAACATCATTAAGCAGAGTGTGTTGTGTGATTGCAGTCCGTGCCACAGATAAGAGGATAGCCTGCGATGAAGAGTTCTCAGACTCTGAGGATGAGGGCGAAGGAGGCAGGAAAAACGTGGCCAATCACAAGAAGGGTGCAAAAAGGCCCAGAGTCGACGAAGACAAGAAGGAAGGAGAGGAGAAGAAAACTGGTGGGTATTTTCAACATGGACACTGAGGGATTATGTCACAGAAAGGACTGCTGTTGAGTTTGTTTTTATCAATGATTCTTTGTTTTTGTCCTCTATCCTGTCACAGAGATAAAAGAGGAAGAGAAGGCAAAGGACAGCAGTGCAGAGAAGACCGACTCAAAAAGGTGAGAAGCCTCTCTGTCAGTGTTTGGCCAATCAATAGTCTTTTATATCTCTGTATTTACTCTTTTCCTCACTTCCTCTTCGGGCTGAGTTCACAGGGTCTGAATGCTGTTTTCAGGTCAGTTTAGGTCTGAGTTCAAACCTGACTGGCAGTGCAGGTCCATTTCCCAATGTGTCAGTCACTGCTCAGCACTTCCTGAGCTTTTTGCGACCTACAGACGTGTTTAATTGCAGAATGACTCTGTATGCCTCACCTGCACCTTTTCACCGAGACCTTCAAATACACCTCCAGCTGAGATCAGCTCTCGTTTTTGTTTGGCAGTGTGAAGACCGAGCAGACCAGCAGTGCCTGAATTGTTCTCCTCATCCACACACACCACTCCACGGTGCTGTCCTCCCTCAAGGATCTAGATCTTCACTGAATCCCAGCCAGAAGCATTATATTTATTATGACTCCATTTTCTACTTGTAAAATCTCTTGTGAATCGTCCCTTGGTGTAGCGTGTCAGTGGACTTCTTAACTCCACCACTTGAATTTGCCATACTATGTCCTTTGATACCCTCTGAAGCGTTTTGTTCCGATGTGCTTGATCTTCTGAAGGAAACCTGGGCTTTCTTGTTTTTAGGAAACTGTGGGTAAACCGGTAGATGAACTTACAATGATTTCATGTTTAAATTTTAATATTTTGCATTTGTCAATAAAGTTTTTTATACTACTTCCTTGTGACGTGCACGACTTGAAATTAAATACTCTTTTGAGGATTGCGTAATGACACTGCACGGCCACAGGGAGGCGCTCTAAGCCAATAGATATCTTGAGCGAGGCGGCACGGATGGAGTATGTTTGTGGAAAGCACGCCAGAGTGGATCGATTTGGTGGTATACCGTGGCTCTTAACAAGCCTTAATGCACTGTAAAACTCAATATAAGCTCCTTCTAAGATGATTAGTTTATTCTGGTGAATTCGGCGCCAGAAAGCCTAACGAGGAAGACTGAAACGTAATTAAAAAGCCATTTATCCGACAGAAAGCTCCTCACTGCCGCCGTCCACCATCAGCGGTTTGATGGAAACCGACCTCAGGGAACAGCAGGCGGCCCACGAGTTGAGTTGAAACTGTCCTTCGACTGTGTCTTAGTACGTTTAAGGTATGCCGAATTGAAAAGTATCCCCTAATCTTTGGCAAATGTCCACATATTAAGCTCTTTCGGGATTTTTGCCGTCGTAGGTCTTAAGCGAAATTTGAGCGTCAGAGTTTTGAATGGAATTTGTCCTGTGTAGGAAGCAGCCGCACCAAAGGTTTCGACAGATTGCACCTGAGAGGGGACATGCGTGAACTGACAGGTGAGCTAACTACTTGAAAAGCTAAGAACCTTTCATTGTAGTCATTTGTTAATTATTGCTTCTCCATGCAGAGATTCATGCTAAACCATCCTGGAAGGACAACCATCAGCCATGACTGGGGAAGGATGAGGTAGATTTAAGATGTTGATGCTGAGGGAAACGGAAATGGTGCAAGGTGAGTTCAGGAACTGGGATGTCTTTGCCCAAACTTCTGCCTTCATTCTACTGTTGATGGGGTGAATTTGAAACCTTCACTGCAGGCCATGAATCCTTATCTTCCTCTTTCTGATCAGGATCAGCACTTGGTCGTGGATTTAAAATGTGGTAACTTGAGTAGACTGGCAGTACAAGTTTTAAGCCTCCAAGCAAATCTTCAAGTGGAAACATTTCAATGTCTGACTTTGCATGCAAAGGTTTATTGATGTACAGGTCTGAGGTTAGAATCTGATCACTGTGCAGCTTTGACAACTTATTTGCATTTGACAGTCATTGTGTATGGCTGCTGTGTGTTCGACCCATCAGGTTTTATGTGTTTGTCAACATGAAATTGAGTTTTACCGTCTTCCAATGAAACATTTGTAAATATCCGAAATTCAGGTTGAAAACAGGCCGTGGTAGAGTCTTAGCAGGTTATTTAACTTCCTCTTTTGAAACCTGTTATCACTGACAATGAGTCATGGTTGTCAACAGATGAGATGCTGACAGTAGTAAGAGGCTGGCAGTGATTGCAGTGAGCTCAAATCAAAGTGAAGGTGCTGAAAGGAGTATAGAGGGCCCTCATGTTAGGAGGGCCCACAAAGATGCTAGAATGTGTAGCTGTGGATTTGGGGAGGGACCCATGGAGAATGCCTCTGTACTGGTTCCAGAATTTTGTGCTGCACCCCTGCATAGATTAAATCCTGTGTGTGGGACGACTTCCATTTCCTGTTTCAGTGCATTGTCTGACCCCGGTGGGCTCGCAGGTCAGACCTCCACCCTGATAAACTTTGACTGTGCAGATATGCTCAGCTGGCCAAGAGAAACACTGAGGCGCTGTGTTTGGGAGTGGATAAGTCATTATTGTGCCTTGTTTTCGACAGTTTTACTACAAACTGCAGCCTCACTCTCACACACACTTCACAATGTGTCATTGCTTTCTCCATGTTTATTTATTACCCACATTAGAAGCGTGACATCACATCCTTTGCAGGGCTGCTTTCGTTGTACAGAAGACGTCTGTGACCATACCTTGAAACCCACTTTGCTGACACTGCATGTGAATGTTTGTGAACATCAGACATAGCTGAGGGTGTTGTGTGGAATGGAGCCAGCTTTGGTCAGGTGTGACAAACTGCTGCTTTTAGTCACCTTTTCTTCAAAAACAATCTTGGCACTAAATCACTGCAGTTTTTCCAAATCTGTGGGACAGATATGTAACGTCACCATGACACACCAGACCACATGCTATCGTGTGCCTTTTTCTTTTCTCTGGGTCTGTTTTTTCTGATTTGGGCTCCTTCGTTGAAGGGAAATCTCAATGCTGGAGCATACCGTCAGATTTCAGACAGCAGTGTTCTTCTAACCTTGTGTCGACACTTTGTGGTTGTGTGCTTTTCTGTTTCAACATGACAAGCATGAAGTCAGGTCCAGAAAGAAATGGTTTTCTCAGTCTGGGTCGTAAGAACTTGACTGACCTGTAGCACCTTTGGGATGGCATTGGGAGTAAATCCCTGCAGCCGGGCTGTTACAACAGCAGATTAATGTCCATTGTTCTTAAAAAGGCGTGCTCAACAATCACAGACTGCTGTAATTCTCAGATGTCCACTTACTTTTGGCCATATAGTGACCTTTTATCCAGCCTCTGTTCTGTTACTCATTATCCCATTTCAGAACCAATGTTATACCCTGAGCTTTGCCTTGAAGCCACAGAGCTGCTCCAGTTCAAACAGACTATGCGGGACGTCCGCGGATCAGTCAGAATGACACTCTACACACAAATAACGACAGATGCAGCTCAAATTTTATTCACATTTATTTTTGCTTTTAGTGTGCTCACAGAAAATTAGAACACCTTAAGCAGAGGAGTTTAATAGCAATTTTTTTGTAAGCAAAGTTACATTCCACCTCTAAGTCAAACTGGTCAAAGCTTCTCCAGTATTTACAAAAGGGAAAGAAGAGAGAGAGAGACAAGATGCTACACAAACATTTGCATCTGATAGATTCCTTAAATTTTGTCAAAGACCACTGAAAAAGCATTGCCTGCTGTAATCAAAAAACATACCACAGTATATAAACAGTTAACCATTCCACTTATCACAGCTTGGTTTTTGAGTTCAAAATTGCTTAAGAAGGTCTTTCGGGATGACTTTTTGTGTGTTGTTATCTTACAAAAATGAGCGGGTGGAAAAAGAGCTGCAAACTTCATGTGCTTCTTGAGATCAAGATTTCATTTTGTACAATAATCACAGTTAAAAACACCCCGCCTATACATACTTACATTTTTATCAAGGTCATAAAACCAACAATAAACAATAAAGCCTATACAACTTGTATTTCTACTGAATCACTGACTGGTACAGCTAATGAGAAGTGAAAAGCTCCTATGAGTTTATATGTCTTCCTAAAAACCTAACTCTGGGATGTCTTGTCGTATTTTAAAAAGGACTTAGTGTTGTAAACCGTATGGTGTATATAGATGTTGGTCTCATAGTTTTTTAGACTACTCTTTTCATAATAGTCTGTGGCACATTTCCCAGGCCCCTTCCTTCCCTCCCCCCGGCCCCCCCTGTACTCACCTCCCCCCCCCTTCATTTACAGCTCAACCCCGTCTCCTTCATACCATGGGCATGTCCATACCATTTTGTTTACATTTTGTATAAAAATTCAAAAGAAAAAAAAAAAACCCTTAATACTGATGAAAAAATATATTGGCAGAGTGTGGATGTATTTAATCTGTCGTACATGTTGAAGCCACCCACCTCCCCAGCCCGTTGGAATGGAAGTAACAATGGACCGAGATGGGTTTTGTGTAAGGGGGGAATGGAAACCAAAAATAAAAAATAAAGAAAAGCTTTAAAATATCCCTGGTTGTAGACAAGTTCCTCAAAGCCAGGACCTGGCGTCACTCCAACATACAAACAGGGAAATGTTTTTTGATTATCTTTTTTTCTCCTTTTTTTCAAATTTCTTCCTCTTTCAGAACTTATTCGGCAGCCTCTGCAGCTGCAGCCGGAGCCTCCGCTGACGCTGCTTCCTGTGAGGCCGGGGCGGCCTCCTCTGTTTTGGGCGCCTCCTCGGCCGGCTTCTCCTCTGCCTTTGGCTCCTCTGCGGGCGCGGCCTCCTTGGCCTCCTCAGCGGGTTTCTCTGCTGGTGCTGCTGGTGCTGCTTCTGCTGCCTCTGGCTTGGCCTCTACCTCCTCCTTGGCCTTCTCTGCGGCAGGTGCGGCCTCCCCCTCGGCAGGCTTGGCCTCCTCACTAGCGGCCGCTGCCTCCTCTGTGCCCTCAGCCTTGGCCTCCTCTGTGGATGCTGCCGCAGCCGCCTCCTCGCTCTCGGCTCCCTCTCCTGTCTCCTTTTTGGTCTTCTTGAAGGAAAAGCCGCTGAGCTTGAACGACTTCTTAAAGGAGAACCGCTTCTTCTTCTTCTTTGGGGTTTCATTGCTGGTGGAAGGCGTGGCGCCGTCCTCTGCCTTCGCCACCTCTCCCTCAGCAGGAGCAGGAGATGCTGCCTCTACCTTCTCCTCTGCATCTGCAGCCTCCTTCTCAGCGGGGGCAGCCTCAGCCTTCTCGGCCTCCTCCTTGGGGCTCTCCTCGGCCGTGGCGCTGCCATTGGCCTGCACGTCCTCTGCAGGAGAGGCATCCCCATTCACTTTAACATGGCCGTTTTCCTAAAAAGAGACACACTGGCTGTTAATGCCATGTAAAGAGCTGGCATGATTTCAAGACACAAGCCGGACAGTGCCGCTGATGGACACCAGGGGCAGCAGACACCATCAAATCAGCACTGACAAAAGCAGACTCTCACATCAGCCTAGACCCGGTTTCTACTTTAAACCTCTGAGAGACTTTGCATGGAACTGATCAAATACAAAATAACAGTCATGCTCTAGACTTCAAAAAAAAAGCAAAAAAAAAAAAGCAACATGTTTCCTGGTGTTTTCGCCCAGGATTCATTCATATCGTGAGCGAGAGTGAGCGCAGTGGCTCAACTGGATCGCAAGGGGTCGGTACCTAATCGCTCCAGCAGCGGAGCGCCAAAGCAAAGCAGCTGCTCATTAAAACAGCAGATGCTCATTAGCAGCAGCACATCACGGAGAACACAGTTCAGATACATTTCCTAAAAATGCACAAAATGTAAACGGGGTTCTGAATTATACAGACTATTTCCAAAATCCAAACTAAAGAGGAGCGGCTGGACACTGCACAAGCCTCCCTCTCTGTCTGTGTCTCCGGGGCGCACCGCTGGCTCCGAGCCGCTGCCTCCCCTCCTGTGTGATAGCAGACTGCCATCTCCACTTTCTACTTGAGCATCTGTAACAAAAGGAGTGGTGCTCCGAGCGCCCACAGCCTTTGTTGGCGTCGTGCATCTTGTCTTATTCAGCAATTTCTTAATTGTGCTGAGAGGCGACTTCATTCAAAGCCAAAGCGGTTCATTATTGTCCTGGAATTATATTTGGGAGTAAATTTTCCAATCAGCCATGCAACACATGGCTTCATTCAAATCCTACAACTCAAAGTGATTTTATCAATAAAACATCCAAACAAATTGGCTTCCTCCTCACAAATAACGGCTTATTATGTCGAATAGTCTTTACATATCCGCTAAATAAAGCGTCCCGTTTTCCATGAAAAAACTGAAATCTCAAATGATCAACTGTTGCTCACAAACTATGATCAATTCACAATTAAAAACAAGTCTTTCCATTTAGTTTCAAGTCCCGCAGCGGATCTCCATTCAATCTATCCACAATTACGCACGGATTGCGCCCTCAGAGCGCAGCCCCTCCAGAACGACCAGATTCTCCCCTGATGGATGTGAAGAGCTGGATGTTAAAATATCATTTACCTGTCCATTGGTCTTGGTGGGTGAAGCAGCAGCCTCTCCGGGCTTTTCTGCCGCGGTTTCAGCCTTTGCAGCTGTCTTGGACAATTGCGCTCCCATGCTTTTCGCTCCAACAAAGAAACTCAACCGATCCAAAAAACGAACAAAGACCCACAAGCCTCTTTGTTGAAACTCAAAGCTCTTCGCTGCTGTCTCCCTCTCTCTGCACAGAGGAAAAAGTTCACTGGGAAAATGAAAAGCAAAGTCCAGTTAAAGTGAGGAGGATTTTTCTAAATAGGAGGAAAAAGCTGGCAGGTAAGGAGAAGTAATAAAATCCCAGATTGGTGGCCGTGTCGCTGTAGACAGGCTGCAAAATGGAGAAATTTCCCTTGTTGCTAATAAGATGCGGAGTCCAACGCCCAAGTGAGGAGATGAATGGGCGCTCCGAGCGATGACGGCACCGCACTCACATTTAACCAATCACAGCCTCCGCTCAGAGCGTGGGCGGGGTTTGGGAAAGGGAGTGAACAATAGATTGTAGCGCTGCGTTTAAGGTGTGTAGGAATAATGATTTAAGAAAATTGGCAATATTTAATTAAATCACTGGGATAAGATCTTACCAAACCAAGAGGTATTTTTTAAATGTTTGCTTTTAAATGGGAAAGCTCATTAGCCAATCAAAAAGAATAAATAGGAAGGTTTTAAAAACATACAAATGTTTTATTTTTTCCATCTTTTGCGTGATTAATGTATGCTAATCATATTTAGCTAAAGGTCCACTTACTAGTTTTCTTAAGCTATATATCAAAGACTGACTTTCGCAGCTAATAATCAACATTTAAACATTTTTTTTTTTTTTTAGGATTTAGGGGTCTCCAAAATTCAAATACATCAGTTGAATGAATGTTATTTTTGGTATTTGTATTGGATATATAGTTTGTCATCGTTCAGTCTTTTTGGTAGTATTGTCATGTAAGGTTTTCCAGACGTTTTAAAAAGACATTTTGTTACACAAGTTTTGGATCAGGTCAGAAATTTGGGACCCAATTCCAAATCTGATCCGTGGAAGTCCTCTCCGAACCGTAACATGCACCCGAGGACAGTCAGACTGGAGCAGATTACACTTAAGGATAAATTCACCATTTCCCAAAATGCAGTGGACACAAACAGACGCATGGTGCATCACTTGATCAGAGCTGATGTACATATCTTCCATTTTTTTAAAGTGTGCTTTGAATGCAGCACTGAAGACTGTACTGTCAACTTGTGGCCACAAATTTTCAATTTTATAAACCATATGTTGGAATTAAATTGTTGTTCTAGCCAGGATTATGACACAGATTTTTGTGCTCTCCTGAGGTTGAATAGAATATATTTACCTACCGCACCTGGATCAACTGATTTAATCACTTGTGATAACACTGTTGCAATTATTCACCTGGGCATGTTTTCCATAATGGCCATTTAGCGTCTACCATCTATGTCCACTTTTTCAAGTATCACTTGCTGTAAGATGTGATCATTTAAACCTAAAAATAGAAACAGTGAGGACAAATAAAACTTAAGAAACAGTTTGTGTGTGCGTGTGTGTGTGCGTGTGTGCGTGCAGAGGTGGTGGAGGGGTTGGGGGGTGGGAGCGTACTGGGTGCAGTCTTGTTTATGACCATGTGAGTTCAAACAGGTCCCTCAGCCCACATTTGCATTGCAAATCCTCTGACAGGCAGAGTGAACTATCCTCTGCAGCACTGAGACACAGAGCTAACACACCCAGCACAGAACAAACTGTGGTGGGCTTCCTGGAGTAGTTTCATTGCTGCTTCTAAATGTTTTCAAGTGCAATGCAAAGCAGCGCTGCCGGGGCCCCCCTCACCTGGGGTACAAGTACTATACTTGACCCAGTTTCTGTTAGTGACCCGTGTTTGTGTCCATCCACAGCCATGCATCCTCCCAGAGGGTCCATTAACAGGACACCAAAATCCTACTTGCCTTCTTTTAAATGAGCTGGATGAAATAACTGAAATTCCAGATAATGAAACACAACACCACAAATGGTGGTTTAAGAACTTTGCATAAGGTTTAACCAAAAAGAAAAAAAAAATGGAACTCAAGATCAACTGATGATTTGCTCATCCACTTTTTAGACTGAATGAACTCCATTTGCTGAGGACGGCCATGAGACGATGTTGAAAACTAATACATGGACCACAGGTTGTGTACATATGTATTGTTGTGTATCATCTCGTTGTTGGTATAAAAAATTCCTATCCGTTTTGGTAAATCATCAATCATTGAACAAACCTTTAAACAAAAGTGCCAAAACATTCAATTGGTGATGAAAATGGTGATGATAGTCATTTTGGTTCTGTTGGCCGGCCAGAACAAACAGTCTGAAGACATCACGTTGGGCTCTGGGAAATCGAGATGGGCATTTTTCTGACGTTTTATAGACAATTGATCAAATGTGACTGGAAAAACCCACAAAAACCACCTGTCAGCCTGTGGTTAATAGGACTGTCAAGCTGTGTTTCTGTGGAAAATTAACATTTACAGTACAGGGGAAACCCAGGGACTTGGAAACGATGTGAGGTTCATGCATGGGTCTCCTGAAAAATAACCCTGGGAAGAATTCTGTGAGACAATAACTGTAACTGTTACAAAGTATTTAAGTACGTTGCCTAAGTGGAAGTTGTGCATGTTTTTGGTTTTCTTTCTGTCTTTCACACATTTTTGTTGCTTTCCTTTTGCTATTTAGGTTTCTGATTCTGGACAAAATGCTCATATCTCAGTGTCTACTCACGAGCTTTTTCTGTGGCTTTCAGAGTCCTTTGTCAGTCTTTATCCGGGGATGGAGTTTACTCCAGTGAGGTTATGGAGTTTCACTGTCGGTTTTGCTCTCGCCGATCTGTTGAGTTTTGGAGCAGTTTTGTATTTTCTTTCAAGCTGAACTTGCTGCGCAGGCGATGCAGGTTTCAAAGAGAACATGTGGATAATGATTTATTGTTGTGCTAATTACAGGATATTCAGTTTCAGATGGAGAGGAACTTTTCTGCCTCTGAGCTGCTTAACAGGCTCTGTGATGCTGGGACACCTGGCTGTCATTACACAGTGATGGTGGTGAAATGCCAAGCACTAATTACTGAGAGGAAGATGGAGGATTTATCACTGAGACTCTTTCACAGACTGATATCGTAGCTCACATCCCCCTAACGTGACTGTTTTCAGTTTCTGCTTCTTTATACATTCTACTGCACTGCTTCACTACATTTCAGAGGTCAGTGGGTTCAGGCTGTGTGATGATACATAGAGTGAAATGATGAAAATGTAATTTTACCGTTGATATCTCTGCATATATTAGGTCACTGAGGGTAATTTTGCTTGTATGTTGCATGTATAATTTAAGATTTACAGGATTTGTGCATTAATATGATAAAGTACCTTGATTCATGGATTCATCAGGTACTTTATTCACTTGTTCATCCACAGAAAGGAAAGGCCAACTGGTTGTTTTATTCATATATTATAAGCACTCTTTTTACTCAGTTGATGACCATGATGAGTATTTACTTTGCAGGTTAAGATCTTACATATAAATCTGTATGTTTGTTTATATGTATTTTACATATAAACATCCTCTACCTCCACCAGCTACAGTATTAAAATGCTTATTAATGCATCATTAATGATAATCCTATGAAAGAGAGTAGTTAACAGCGGCTATTCTGCTGGATAACAAGTGCTTTCACTTTTGATTGTTAAAGTAAATATTGCTGGTAAGGTGTACGCTCTGCCTCCTTCTTCCTGATGAACCAACAGGTAAACAAACAGTTGTAGATGTTATCAGCAGGTCCTGCTGTCAGTGACATAATACCAATGATGTGTTGACAAAACGCACTCAGTTTGTTGTTGTCAGTTTGCCAACTGATGGCAGTTGTGAGTTAACACACCTGAAGGTGGATCGGCTGCAGGTGACTGTCACATGACCCACCGTCCAACCAAAACTCATCATTTACTGTTCAGAGTGTTGACTTCCAGTCTGAGAGGAGGACGTAGACACAGAGCAGCTTTACAGGCAACTGATGATTAACCAAAACGACATGTAAGGAGGGTACCATGCCAGAGCCTGGGTATCATCTGACACCTTTCAGTACAGGTGCTGATACGACACCTTGATTTTGCTTTTTGATCCCTTATTTGGATAGATGTAAACAAAACTCTCATTTCACAAAAGCAGCCAAACGCGTCACATATTAAATGTTGCCTGTACACAAGAAGTCACATAAAACATTCTGACATATGAAATTAAATCAGGAACCAAGATGACAAATCTGATCAGGTTTTTAATGGCAGCTTTTGGTATTAGGCAGTTATGGCTGGTGCAACCCATATTTTTGGCATTATGCACATGTATGAAGGCCACTGACGTGCCGTTTGTGATTGGGTATGAAGACAACTACATAAAACATGAGACAGATTGTTTGGATACTGTTAGGAGAAATCAGTAGCTACAACAAGGTGCAGTGATGCCCCTGGTGATGCAGTGGGAGTGAAATACAGAGAGATCACTTGGGTGAATAAGTGTTAGCCAATCACAATGCGAGATCAGAAGTGGCTTTTGGCACAGTCTCAAATTTGTAGGAGTGGGGTGTAGTTAGTCAGACTGGTGTATCTCCCTGGTGCTATTTTTGACTCGTGTACTTATTTGGCCAAAATTGTAATTACCAAAGCAACAAATGTGAAGTTTAGTAGTAGTATTATTTTGTAGCGTGTCACAGTGAATGCCACGCGTGTCGGACGCCTCACTTTTTCTGTCTTTGTTGGGCTTTTCCGAAGCCGTTGCCATTGTTTGTTTACATTCTTGTTCCCGGAAGTTGGCTCGTCGCACCTCCTTCCCACTGACATCATGCACGCCATGAAAGGCAGCATAATCGCCTAATATGACACAGTGACCGTAACAGGCTCACATATGGTGCAGTCTGAACCCACCGTTACTTGAGTTGTTTTGCTCCTGAGTTAATCTGAAAAGGAGGGACACATTTCTCACTGAGCAGCTGCCTCAATACGACACAATGCAGAGCAATATTATGTCAGGTTGAGATCTTAACAAGCTGCCCGGCTGTGATCAAACAACTGATGCTGGCTAAGTCGCTCTGTTTACAGGACGTTAAACCTTTATGGCCACCTTTGATTGAAAGCAGTCAGGTGAACGCGCCTTCTGTGGGACCTGCTGTCTCTCAGTGAAATCAGGCAGGAGACACAGAGTGAAAGAACAAAAGTACAGCTTATTTGTGTTACTTCTCTGGACATAAACCGAACTGTACCTGCAGAATGATATAATGACCAAAATCAGATCAACCAAGTGAATCTTGTTTGATTCGACACACGCTCCACGGGCTCTCCTTTGTGGAATCTGATATCACAATGAAGCAAGTAAGAGGTGACCCATGTCCTGTGTCCTGAGGTGGCATAAACATGACACTGGTGCTGACTTATACAGATAGTGGGTGAGAATCTTCAGGCTGCGATCACTGTGCGCTGTTGTGTTTTGTCACTACTCAATGCAGTGTGTGTTTAGCCCAAGCAGCTGATCCCAACTCCTTTGTGTCAGGATTTATTTCTCCAGGCAAAACCGCCCTGCTGCTTATCTGCGTCCACTGCCTCGTCCCTTCGTGTTGTAACTCATCTGTTACACCTGGCATATCAGTCCCACACAGAGTAAGGCATTAAGTTTAACCCGATAAGAGAATAGAACCTGAACAGACAACATCATCTGCTCCAAAATATCTTTAGGAAGTGTGACACCCTTCTACTGCACACAAGTCACAGTGTGAAGGTCAGAGAGGTTGGTTAGGCACTCAGAGCACAGGACTATGATCTATTATTACAAATCGGGGCTTATATTTGTTGCTTGGACCATCATCATTCTGTTGAGTTATGATGACATCATTCTAACCAAAGTAACTGCTGTGATTTTGGACCACGTAGACATCACTGTGAAACATGAGCAATCTGACAGTTAGACCCCAAGGTGAGTCAAACCTAGAAATATTGTCCAAAGTGTCTGTTGCAAACAGTCTGAGTTGACAGACCACCTTTCACAGACCAACTTTGACCTCCTTTACAAGCTGATGTGGTCAGAGAGGAGTTCTTCCTGCACTCACTGTCTGTTTAACCTTTAAGTAAAGTGGTTTATATAATGTGGCTAATTTCTCTGGTTTGTTTCCAGCCTCTTGTTCATGTCGGTTAACCTGTTACACCTATTTTTAGAGACATCACCACGTTCTTCCAGCTCAACAGTTATTTTCTTGAGTGCAGTGTGATCTTAACCGATTTTTCAGTCAGACACACTCGTGTCAGGGAAGGGACCATTTATAGCAGATGGCTGTGCAGTTAGCTTTGGTGGAAAAGGCTCTGCTGTCTGAAGGAGCTCTCAAAGACTCGGAGCAGCGACGAGTCTTCTGCTGGGCAGCGAAAGGTGCAGAATCAGAGAAAAAATAGAAGAGAATCAGTCGTATAAGTACCAGCAAATGAACACTTCTATATGTTATTAATGCAATTTATTTGGAGGATTTGGCAAGACAACAGTAGAAATGCTTCAGTTGCTTAAGGAGGAGGTTAGGGTGGTGCAGATAACATCAATCGATAGCATATCAAACCGCTAAATGCATCCCATGAGTTAGCATTGACTTTTCCAGTATTTAGCCAAGACCATCATCTTAATGCAGTCTTTTAACCAGATGCTGCAGATGATCTAAACATAAATCATGAATCATACTGTTGTTGCCATATATAGTTGGAAAACTAATTAAATGCTTCAACAGTTAATATTTTGCAAACATGTTCATTATAAACATTTTACATTGCAGATTGACATAAATATCCCTTTATTATTCTGATAAAAAAACATAGTCCTTAGTTAAATGTAAATTAGTTGAACATCTTAAGCAACAAGGTTTGATAAGATCAAGTTTAAGATTCCCTTTCTGCCATGAAGGGACTCTTTTGTTTTCTTCTCTCCCAGCCTCAAACCCTTGCTTTAAGCACTTTTCCTTACTGAGGAATGCCAGAGTTCATTTGCCCAGGGTCAGTGTTGTCCAACTGAGTGAGCAGAGGACAGGGGAGAGAGTTGGAAGCACTGAGTGATGGAGCACTGTGAATGGCGTTGCACAAAACACCAGGGAGGAGCCCACTGACCTGTCTGAATCGGACAAGGACAGGAGGAGAAAAGAGGCTCTTTAAAACTCAATCTGGCCAACCGTAAATGTTTGTCCACAGCTTTTCTCCTGCCATTACAGGAATGCTATTAGCTGGCCCTATTGTGCCTTGTGGGAATAGCCTGACTCAACCTGGCTGCTAAGACTGGAGATTTGTCTTCGTGCTTCCTATACAAAAGGTATAGGAACCAAACACTCAGGCCCGCACAAAAGCTGCGGAAACGTGATCTTCTTTTTCATAAGGCTGAGTTTTGTGTGAGAGGGAGAGGTAGCTGCTTCCGTTGCCTTGTATAATTGCAGGTCTCCACTCCCCACTGTGGATCTGGCCCCGGTTCCTGCTCCTGTCGCTTTGTTTCTTCCTCGGCTCAGGTCCCCCGCCCTGGCTGGGAGCATTCAGGGAATATCTCCTTCTGTTTTGGGTGTGCCTCTGTACCCACACAGATGGTGATCAGGCATCCCGCATGTCAAACACCACGCTGGGCTTATCGCTAGCGGTGACTTCACTGGCAGTGACTTCATGGTCCACATGGCGGGCTTTTATTTGCATATACCACGTGTTTCAACAAAACAGGGGCTGTTTAGCCGTGAGGGGAGAATCTGATAAGAAACAGGAAGGTTTGTCTCCCCGCTGTACCTCTGCTGTGGCCAAATGCTTATGATTAACCAGTTAAGAAGCAACATCTGAACACTGTGGTGAACCAAGCCAGCTCTGCCCACATCTGTCAGCGCTAGTAACCACATCTGTACACTGTAAAAACACAGAAACCCATAAAACCCAGTCTAATTCAATCAGCTCATCTTTCATCGTTAACTAATTAGATTCAAGTCAGGTCAACTTAAATTGTCTTGTTCTCACATTCAGAACCATCCAGAATTTAGATGAAGCTGTGTTTCTCAGTTTTCTTTGTGTTTGGATTATTTTCCTGATATGATTTTCCAACATATAATGCATCAAATTTTACAGAAATCCTTCTTCTTTTACAAGTTATAAACAAAGAAAGTTCAGGCAGTTGTTTATTTAAACATGTCCTCGTTAGGATCCAAGTGAGACACATTTCATCAGCAGCTTGTTTCACACAAAACTCCACTTGGAGATCTGCAGGGTGCACATAATTCATGACTGCGTGGACTACATCCAGACTGCACATGCAACAGGTCAAAAGGTTGCCATTATTACAGTGCACATGTGTGGAGCAAGTCCACATGCTCTGAATATAGAACACATGTGTACACCTTCATCTGAGGTGTTCACCTCACTGTTGTCTGCATCCGTTTTGGAATTTATCATGTTTCTTACATGATGGAGGCATGTTACGTGTCTTTTCATAAATGTGTCCCAGATGAGTCACACGGACTGCGGCCCCATGCTGTTCTTCCTGAGGTTTCTGAGGAACTTGAATCACGTATTTCATACTGATGAATCAGCACTGATCCTGGTTTCTGTGTGGCTGTAATGACTAGCCAGTACAGTGCAGGAAGGATCAGGCCTGAAATTGCCTAACTAGTGAAACTGCTTCATTAAAATCGAGCTGAACTACTACCTCTTGTCAGTGACACTGAACAGTTGTTGTCATTTCTTAGCGGGATAGTTTGACATTTTGGGAAAGACGTTTGCTTTCATAGAGCTAGATGAGAATACTAAAACCACTCCCATATCTGTCATATCTAACTGTAAAGACGCCATTTTACAGGGACTATTTCTTTGCTGGGACCAGTAACTTCCTGGAGTCTTGACGTTTTTGCTCTTCAGTTGTTCCACGGCCCAAACATATAAGACACATCATGTTAATTAGTGAGCTTTAGGTGGAAGATGGATTGTGTTACCTTGGGACTGGGTCAGGCTTGCTGTTTCCTCCTGTTTCCAGTCTGTGTGCTTAGCTAAGCTAGCCAGCTATTCACAGTAGCCTTATTTTTCCATACAGACAAAGTGGGATCAACCCCCACATCTACTGCTCCACTATAAAGTGAATTAGCATGTTCCTTAAAATGCCAAACTATTCCTTTGAAGGGTGATTCCAGTGTGTTTAAAGGCTCTTATTTGGTAATTCTGGCAGTTATAACAGTTCCTGGGATCTGAGAGGTGCATACACTTGGAATGGATGTAGTCTCATCATACAATGGCATGTACCAACTTATGTGAGAGGGAGCAACCTCGTCTGGAGGAGACTCTGCATCTGTTTACCACAGATATACCTCTTAAATCTCATCTGTGGATGTGTTTGTGTGTCAGCGTGTAAATCAGCCACTTTCACCTGGAAGTAATAGCAGCCCCACATTCCAGCACTGGTGTGAAGTGTTTCTCATTAGTGAAGGGAAAGGTCCCTCACGTTCTCAGTGGGCGAGTGGGCATGGCTGCAGCCCATCCTCAGGCTAAACACCTACTCCATTCTCATGCACAGCGCTCGGCCTGCTCAACCTTCATCCTGCAGTGCTGTCATCCAAAAAGCAGGTCACAGAGTGTGTGAATGTGGAAAATCTGTACGTTGTCGTTCAGTGATTGAGGGCATTTTGGTTTTGAAGTGCTGATTAAAAGCAGGCCCGCAGTTAGAGAGACTGAACCCGAGGCTGAAAGATGCAGAAGTCATCCTGCGATTTGATAAATTTGCATGGTGATTCATCGCTCCCCTTTTAAGGATTTGATTTAAAGCAGGCCTACGGGCAGAGGCCGAATGAATGGCGCTGTGTGTCTGTTCTGTTAGGTTGCGGGGGGGTCAGACTGTTGTTTGTGCGTGTTGATAAGACTTTTGTCTGTGCAGATTGCTGCCTCAGCACAGGCTGCAGCCACAGGGATGCCACTGGCTGACAGATGCAGCAGAAGCAGCATGTGTCTGGCAGAGTGGATGTTTAGTCTGCCAGCGCGCCACATGCCGAGCTCACACTCTGCAAAAATAAATCCACAACAAGTCTGTCAGCCCTGTGTTCTGTCAGAATTTTTATTTAAGGCAAATGACAGTCTGTCAGTTCCACTGGGGCTGATTATCCCCATTCTATGAATAAAATTCTCGCGCCTGACCTTTAAGTGGAGAACTCACACTCTTCACAGACTGATCCTCTCACTCTTACATGCTGCTTTCAGTGTGACAGCACAGTTTGGTTAGATGAATGAGTCCTTTGGATTGCATGTTTTAGATAAGTTTTGCTGTTGATTCATTAGATGGGATGTGGATGCTGCTGTCGGGAGGGATGAACGCGCATACTGCATCAGCTGATCAGTTCTCTGAGGTGATGTTAAAATTGGTGTGATACAACTGTTAATATTAGTAGTAACTATACTGATAATTCAATATTTACAGGAATAATTCTTGAGAAAAAATGCAAAACATTTGCAGGTTCCAGCCTCTCAAAAGTCAGGAGTTTGCTGTTTTTGAGATGGTAAGACTTGTCAAAGATGAATTATGGAAGAAGAAACCACAAAACACAGCATCAGCTGTCAGTTTCAGAGAGTGTGAAATCCTGGTATAAAATCCTTCAATTGATACGAGGCCCTTGAGTTTTCAACGTGCTCACACACCAGCCTCACACAGCTTCTCTCCTCAAAGGCTTGGACAGTGTCTCCATGTCTACAGCCGCTCCTTTCATCATCCTTTCGGCCAGTTGCTCCCAATTAATGACAAACGCGTGGCAAAAATATCTGACCTTTGGCCTCAGTAAACAGGACTGCCGCTGCGTGAGCTGCGTCAGATCAGCAGCATTTAAAGCAGGAATTTAAGGGGCAACAGGAACTGGACCAAAATCGCAACTGTGAAGCCCCCCAAGCCTCTGTCATTTCAACTACAAGGCATTCCCAGTGTGACACGCCATCAGTTAGAGCTGTTATTAGTTGCTTTAAAGGTCTGCTCACCTTTAATGGCTTATTTGATTGATATCTGAATATGCCTCATCCATCACTGCTAATGATCACATTAGTTATATTGATATATTACATTTGTCGAAGGGCAATTTGGACCACTTCAGCCTGTGTAGGAGGATCATACAGTAATAATGCAACGTGTACTCCAAATAGAAGGGAGAAAAAAAGTTTCTTGGGACGACATTCATTTGTGTTTTTGGGTTTCACCTCTGCTTGTTTTCCAGTTTGAACCCAACACCTTTCTCCGTAGCTGCATTCTTCAGCTCTTCCTGAAGAAGCTGTTCCCAGGCCGGTGGGTTACCCTGCCAGTGTGTTCTGGGTCTACCTTGGAATCAGGTCAGACAGGGTCCCTTCTAACTGCTCTGGGTCTCGCCTGTCAATATGTGTCATGCCCAAATTAGCTCTAATCACATGATGCATCATAGTCATCACAATTGAAAAAACGTGTTTGTTGATCCCTGGGTGTGAAGTAAGAACTACACTGAAAATGACATGTTGCTACTATTTTTTGTCTTTTTTTAGTGGCCTGTTGTACTTTTAGAAGGTGTTTGGATTGACCACATTTTGAATCAGGTCTGACTCTTTCGGGTCTGTCCTCAGATCACTTTTAGATCAGGTCTCTTATTTTTCAAAATTCATTTATGCACTTTGGGTTTCGGTAAGTTTAGAACATTTTGACCCATAAAGACCTCTACTCTAAGCTCCATTCATATATCCCACACCCTGTCTCTTAGCCCAGACTCCCTGCAAAGGAAACTCATTTCAGTTTCTTGTAACTGCTATTTCATTCCTTTGGTCACTCTCCAAGGTTTATGAACATACATGAGGCCTGGAGGGCTATTGGACTACATTGAAGGCTTCACCTTCAAACTCAGCTCCCTCTTCACCACCAAAGTGTGCTACGTCTGCATCACCATAGGCTCAACAATTCACCTGTCACTCTCGTTTTCATACTTAACCTGACTAGTGAAGAAGACTCCAACACACATAAAGTGAAGCTTTTTGGATACAGTGTGCAGTTTTGTGTGTGTGTGTTAAGTGAGGTGTCCACAGTTATTTTAGGTGAATTGTACACAAAAGTTCTGTAACTCATGTTCATCGTTTTATGAGTTCCACATTGTAGCATCATGCAGCTTTTCATGGTTCATATGAGTTAGTGTAGCACACATCGCATACAGTATGTGTAAGATGGTGGAAAAATCTTGATAAGGTCACTTTGATTTGCAGTGTGAGTATAATCCAAGTCAAATTTCTGGATGTGCTCTTAGCTGTGTTGTGCTTTGCTGCCTGTGAACCTCTGTCACTGGCGAGGTTTAAGTATGGAAGACTGGAATGTGAGTGTAAATATGCAGCAGGTGAAGTGACAGTGATACAATCAGTGCCTTAATGGCACAAATCTGGAGTATTGTGGTCTTAAATATTATAGAATGTTCAAATTTTGCTTATTGAGGCATTATTTGATTGTTACATGGAAACTTGAACTAACTCTCAGCACCTGTCCTGTGTTTGACTACATGTCTGATTTCACTGTGGATCAGCCACCTGTGCATGACTATCTTCTTTAAGTGTGTGTCCGAGGCATGACTGGATCAGAGATTATCTCGGTGACATTTTTGTTTTGTGTGCTATGTAACTGGCAAGGTCACGTTTTTTAATTCAGTACCAATACTGGATATTGCATTTGAGAAGATTAACTTTTAATGATAACGATAGACAATGAGTTAAAAAGGTTATCTAGTATATCAGGTGATTTATTTGCACAGTTAGTATATAATAGCACACATAAACACAGTGTAGTCGCAGAATAGAAATAATATGAACTTTTCCCCTTTTATAAAGATTTCTTCATCAATTTTAACATATATATTGAACAGCTGGCCAGCTAGAGCTGCTGAAATTGATCCCTTTCAGACTGCCGTATTTACTGTACATAGAGCTGACTGAAGACAGGCTTCCCCGCAGCATTTCGTATATTTTCTCAGGCATCCTGCCTCCTCTGAAAGAAGTAGAACCTTCACTACCACCAAAAGAAATGGAACAAATAATACAACCTCTGCAAAACCAATTTCCAGTGGGAAAATCAGCAGGAGAGAACAGTGGTAGTGTGGGCTTTATGGATTCTGGTCAGGGAGTCTTGGTCATTGTCGAATATGTGCCGTTTGAATGCAGACAGCACCGTAATGCATTATATGCACTGTAATAAAACTTTGCTGTTGATTCTCCATTTTTGTGTGGTGCTATGATGCCACATGATTATCAGACTAATTGTGACTGTGCTAGTTAGCGCTTTTGCTTGAAAACACTTCCAGTTTTGATTCTCACCCCTGGTCCTGACTCTTTTTTTTGTCACCCCAGCACTTTACCTGGAAGTGATGGCTAACGGAACATTTCCCTGTCCCTACTATTGCAGCCTGATGCATGCTGTTGTTAGATTACTCGGGCCTGCAGCTGTTCATGGTGAAAGCACAGCTGGAGTGAGCAATGGTCCACTTCTAAACTACAAGCACTGTCTCTTGTAATCTCTCTTGAAATTCATTTGAAGCAATGATGCATAGATAGATAATTGAAGCTGAAAAAAAGAATGTATTTTGAGAACAGCGAATACTCTAACAGTGATGATATCAGATGGATGTCCTCATGTTGGTGAGGGCAGAGGGAACCAGCCATTGTCATTGTCGCTGTGTTGCTGTTGTTTCTTTGTGTAGATGCGTCAATAGTCAGAACAGAAAGCAGATACTCTTTTTCATGTAAAGGGAAGTCACCCTAGGTTTTCATTTCAACACCAACATGAAAATGTTCACTCTGATAGTTTCATGTTTCATATCCTCCCACATGGACAAGAACACTCAGTATGAAAAATATTGAGGCCATCTGATTTTCCAGTTCCAGCTCTGAATAGTGGCGCATATGAGGAAGTATATTTAAACCTGCAAAAACAGAGACATAGTTTCCAGGCCTTCTTACGAAATCTGAAGGTTAATTTAATTTCCGAAGTATTATTATCATCTAATGTTAGGAGTCTTTAATCCAAGCAATGAAGACTGCCTGGGCTGTAAAACACTGTGCTGTTGGCAACCTTGGTTTTGGCCTTCTCCAGCTCAGTGTTTGTTAAATGATCTATCTTAAGGGGTATTTATAATTCTGTCTTGATGTTGGTTACTGCTTTCATTAGCTTGAGAATGTTCTTCACATCTTCTCTGTTGGAAATAATTTTGGTTGGCATGCAAGCGTTGTTGTACGAGGAATTTTCCCACCATGTTGAAAGCGCTGTTGCATCTAGTACTTCCATCAGTCTTTAACTTGTGAGAGAGCAACTGCAGTAACCCTTGCTTTTCTGCTGCTTTTCTTTTCCTTAATAACAATAGTGCCTCATCTGCCACAGCATGAGATTGCTCATTCACATTTTTACCTGTGTGGCTTTGACACATGACTCCAGTTTGTTGAGCACAAGACTGAAAATACCAGCCGTCTACTAAATATGTGGTTTAATAGCATCTCATGACTTCTGAATCGAGCTCCAGATCCAATTATCAAATCTCAATCCTGTCAAAGCTCGTATTGAATCTTTGAGGTACTGTGCTTGGTGGGGGATGAATGACATGTCTTAGTAAAAAAAAAAACAAAAAACGATATTTGTACTGTAATTTCATTCAGTATTATAGTTTCAGAGATTCTGAGAGGGTGGAGGGTTTTCACCACATATTTTGTCCCCGCTCTGTGACATTTATTAACCCTATCAGGCCTGGGGCTTGCGGACAGGCAAGCCAGGCAGTTGCTTGGAGCCCCCAGCCACTAGGAATATGACAATCTTCAGATCCTGTTTGACATAGACTCAATTGAAAACAATACAAAGACAATATATTTAATATTTTACCTCATCAGCTTCATTGATTTTTGTAAATTTCTACTTATTCTGAATTTGATGCAGCAACAAGTTTCAGACAAGTTACGACAGGAACAACAAAAGACTGGCAAAGTAGTGGAATGCTCCAAAAACACCTGTTTGGAACATTCCACAGGTAAACAGGTTCATTGGTAACAGGTGATAGCATCATGATTGGGAATGAAAGGGGCATCCTGGAAAGGCTCATTCGTTCACAAGCAAGAATGGAGTGAGGTTCACCATTTTGTAAACACATGAATGGATAAAGGAGATTACTACATGGACTCAGGAACAGTTTGCATTCTGTTTTCATTTTACATTTTACACAGCATTTGGAATTGGGGTTGTACATAAAAACAACAATACAAATAAGATTTATGCTTTTTTTTATCATTCATCAATTATCAATTAAAGAAATCAGATAATGCATTTCATCTTTCCTGAATTCTAAATTGTTGGCTCACTGCCACAGGTCACAGAATATGATGTAACACCAGTACACTGAGGCCCAGCACTTCTTCCTTCCTTCCGTCATTAAAAATGTCACAATGTGGACTCCACATTAAATATTTAAGTGAAGGACTTCTTGTTGCACTCTTTGTCATGAGTTCCATCCCTCTATGCACCTCTAGGCACTCACCATGTTCAGTCAGTTATGTTAACAACTGCATCTGTGAGTTAGCATGTGTTTGTACATCACTGATTTTCCTTGCAGATGCTGATAAGTATCAGAAGGAGGCAAAATCATAAGGATTAAACAAGGGATATGTGGCACGTAGAGTTTAATGATTTCGGATAGTTTACCTACTTGGAACTGAATCCAAAATGGACCCATCCCTAAATGCAACTCTGGACTGACCCTTCCCCCTCACTCACAATTCAGGGTCTTTACAAAGGATGTTTTTCAGTCATATTATGTTGATTTTACACAGTCAGAGCCAATAATGGCCACAAAAGGCACAGATATGTGTATATCCTCTGCCTTTTCCCTCAGTTAGATCAGCTTGTCTGTGGCTTTTGGGATATATACAGTGACCTGGACTAAGATAGACAGCTGAGTGGGTTGATCTGATCCAGAGCTCCTGAGCAGGTCCGCATACTCTGTTTTTTTTTTTTTTTTTTTTTTTTCATTGGTTGTTGATAATCACAGAGAGGCCAGCTGGGGGGATCTGAGAGGGAAGGAAAGGCTCTATGGCTGCAGGCCAGCTGGCAGTATGCTAACCTTGGAGGGGTTGTTTTGGGTGTTGGAGGCAGCAGTTCCTGGATATCTGCTCCAGGCCCCAGCACTGCCCTGCTGCACCTGGTATTTTTACACCGACAGTGATTGTGGCAGTAATTCAGCTCAGCCCACACCACATTCACAGTACACAGTGTTGTTAGTCCTCTTCCTTTAACTAAATGTGTGACAGTAAAATGATGGAATAACAAGGATCTTGTTGATGTGTTACGCTCCTGTTGGCAGATTGTTAGGTTAGGGCTTTTGTAATATTACTGACACTACTACTTTCTTGAGATTTTCAAGGAGCTTCTACACAAACCTACCCTTGTTCCCCATCATAAAGAAAGCAGAGAATATTTTGTTAATGGTGTTGATGGCCTGAGTTGAATAAAGCAGCGTACAATGAAAAGTGGAAATCAGAACCTCATCTATAGTCAGTGGGAAAGATTGGAGCAAATCAAGGCAGCTTTCTGTTTTGTGTGAGCATCTCACCCATTGTGTCACCATAAAAACTAAGAGAGGAGGCAGACATCAAGTTAGTCCAAGTAAACCAGCCCAGATGATCTCATACAAGATACAAAGTGACACCTTTTTGTTTGTGTAGCTCAAAGAACAGTTACATAAATCTAGTTTTCAGGAATGGACACCACAAATGCAATGCCCATCCAGTCACTCAACCCACATGCCAGCCCAAAATGGATTGTCACAGTACATGTGTGCAGACAAGTGAGATGAGACATTGCAATTTGTAGGAAAGCTACTAAGACAAAATGCACCCATATGCATTTTTCAAGAGTGAGACCTTAATTTAAGTGTGTACCAGAAGTGTCAAGTGTGGTGATTCCAGCTAAATCATAGAGTGCCAATAGCCATGGTTTGCAAAGCCATCAGAGCTGATCTGGGTGCATGTTACTGTTTTGCAGCTACTTCTACACAAAAGGTCCCATGGTGAAACAGGTGGACAGTCCACATGCAATCCCCCAGTCCACCAGTCACCCCATCCATGACTGTCCATGCATGCACAGTTTTACTTTCTTTGTCCGTTGGTCGCAAACAATATTTTGAATCCCACTGACCAGATTTTATTGAAGTCACTCATGCTGATCCTGTGTTTGGGCATTTTTAAAAATACAGCAATACCCCTTAAGAACTTGTTATCATTCCATGTTTCCCAAGAGACAACATATCATATCATGTCAAAGTAGGGGTATAACAGTACACAGAGGATCATGCCCTGGTTTCAGCATCATGGTTTGGTCTGTGTTCAGTACAGCTGAGAAACAAAAATGCTAAGGATATGTTTTTTTTCAGCTGAGTGATGCCATCAAATGTGTGTTAGCATGTTTGATGTGTTTGCATTCACATCCACAACTCCCTTGCTGTTGTAGCTGACAGGGAACCTGAACTGTTCCCAAACAACTGATTTAAAGGACGCAGGCAAGTCTTTCAGTTCCGGTAATTCATGTATGCTCGCCACAGTGTAACTGATTCATACGCCAATCAGCTTGTTGTGCTAACCTCAGCACATGCTGCTAATCGTTTACAATTAAAAGTTGTCAGGTGGAACTCACACTTGGGTGGCTGTGTGCATTACACCATGGCCTGCATACTGTGACAGTGCAGTAGTAAGATGCAAACTGTTACAGCCCTGTGTCAAACCCTAAGACAAGACACAAGGTACACAAGACAAGGCATAGGATGCAGATCAGGCAGTGTGTTAGACCAATGGGCACTGAATTACATAGGTACATGGCTACATGCAGTGACACTTGAGGATTTCGAATTCCTATTAAATATGTAACCTGGTAATTGTGTTTGCACAAATGGGATCACTGATCCAGATGAGACTGTTGTCAACTATTGTGGCCAGAGCATGGCAGTGACTACTTAACCAGGGCTCAGTCCAATTGGGCCATCTGTATAGACGAGCACACTAAATAGGGATGCTCTGATTGGAATTTGAATCGCATCAGATGTAAGGTTGGACAAGGGTGTTGAGAATACACCAGAAAAGGTCCGATCGATGCATTAATACAAAACCCCACAACATCCTAGTGTCAGGTGTTGAATAGGAGCTTCATATGTAAACTGAAAAGTATGTAACATTCATTTGACTTGTAAGTGCTTTAAAAGGCAACTGGACCTTATGGAGGTTCTAGAAGACATTTTGCCAGTCATCCAAGAGTCTTCTGCAGTTGTAGCTGACTGGTGATGAGTCCCAGGCATTTATCCTGTGAGTCGTTGACCAACCCAGCCATCATGTGAGTTGTTAGGGTCACATGAGTCAAGGTGTTAATAGGCATTAAGCCACCTAGGGAGGGATCTCAGGCATTGTAAGTGGCTGATAAGTGGTGTTGCAGACTACCTCTTCTGTTCAGTGATAGTCATTCTAGTTTGACGTACAAGGCTTCTTTCAGTAGGTGGACTGCTGAGTCCTTACCTGAGGCATTGACATGACTGAAGTATTTGTCATAGTTTGAGTTTTCTCATATACAGAGTGATTACAAAACGCATAAGGGCTACATATCATGTATTTGCTTGCATTAATAGCATATACCATCGACTTACACATATCCACATGCTTGATTCATGACTGAACTTCATGATGAAACAACCTAGTTTCTTTGAAGCATATTGAGGCTTTAACCCAAAGCTGCTGAGCTGAGAATATCTTATTTTTCACCAGAAAGTTAGTGTTTGAGCTTGGTGAGCGTCTCATTTGCTCTTTTCGTGTCCGTTTTGTTTTGGCTGCCGCAGCACCTCATTATAGGACATGATGTCTGCTAATAGTGCTCTGGAATCTGCTTTCAGTCTTTCTGAGTGTTGGAAGCACTGAGGTTTGACTTCCAGGCATCTGAGATGTAAAACACTTTTTGTCACTGACCTCCCCTCTTATAAATATGTACCATTCAATCGATGCTTTCATTCCTTTATGTATTATAGCATGTCAGACTGTTTACCGCCAGCATCATGTAATGTAGCACTATGTTGATGCTGTTTTTCTCAATTCTACATCATGAACCCACTTTGATTTGCACTACTGTTATCAGTGCTAATATATGCTCACATTATCCATCTCATCTGGTGCAATTTCTAAGTTGTATATTTCTATCAAGTGTGCAATAACACTATTATCAACAGTAATTTTAAAAGCTGTATATTTTGCGCATATCCATAGACCTAGTATTTCTCAAGTGCAATAGTATTTACAACTTGTGACCTTAGTAGTGTACTCATATCAATATTTGCAATAGCACTTTTCATGGCAGTAAGATTTTTTATGACATTTAGTATTTTTATTATCTGTACATATACATAGTTGTTTTTCTATTCTGTTTCCTGTACATTTTTTTTTATCTTGATCCTTTTATGCCACTGTTTTTGCTTTTTTTAATACTTGCTGGCTATAATGACTGAATTTCCCTGGTGTGGGATCAATAAAGTCTTATCTTATCTTAGCTGAACCCCAGCCTTGACAATAATCTCACCATGAGCTGCTTATTGGACTGCACTACCATGCTGCTCCTGTCCCTCTTATATGTACAGGAAGACTAAAGAATGGTTTGAATTGGTAGCAGCATCTTGTTAGCAGTGCTGATGTAAGTCAGCAGAAATGGAAACAATTTCTTTCAGCATCACATGCTAGCTGTTTCATTTATCTTCACATTTTAGTATGTTCCAAAAAACTATTCTCCATTGATTTGTGCTTGGATTAATGTACAAAACATTCGAATATCCAATAATAATCCAATATGGAGTCAGCAAAGAATAACAGTGTAGTATATATTCATGCTCTGTTCAACACATTTTAACAAGCCTGGCCATAGTGTAAGGATGTACAGGCCTCACCAGCAGGATGCCTGTCAATAACATAAATAATGAATACAAAACCAAAATTCAGTAGAATTGCAGATAACAGCATGGACTGGGGAAAATATTTGTTCTCCACAGACAGAAATCAATGTGCTCCTCTGCATTAGGTTTGTTCAGAGGTTTTTTAGAGGCGAACAAACAAGATTAAAGATACAACTGATGATTACTGCATTAGACTGTTCTTGTTCCTTAGGTATTTTGTGTTTAAGCACTCTACTGAATATTGAGGTTCCCACAGCTGGAGAAGGGTTTTTTTGTAAGAGCAAACAAAAAGCCTGTGGATGGAAACCCAGCAAATGGCCCTGGGGTCTATGTGACAGTTTTCCAATAAAAGAATATCCACCTCCTAAGAAGATTTAGGTCCCTTGGAGTATGCAGGACACTGTTAAAAGCATTTTATGACTCTGGTGGCATCTGAAATTTTCTATGCAATGGTCTGCTGGGGCTGTGAGAGCTGGCTCTGTCCTGGACTGCCCTCTGGACAAC
Organism: Chaetodon auriga; assembly: GCF_051107435.1. Classification (NCBI taxonomy): domain Eukaryota; kingdom Metazoa; phylum Chordata; class Actinopteri; order Chaetodontiformes; family Chaetodontidae; genus Chaetodon; species Chaetodon auriga. The sequence goes on along the minus strand of NC_135091.1, from coordinate 19,915,243 downwards.
ATCGAGGAGGTGGGTGAGAGGAGGATGTTAGCTAAGTTGACATTAATCATTGACAACCCATCCCACCCCTTGCATGAGACGGTGGGGGCCCTAAGCAGCACCTTCAACAGCAGACTGCTGCATCCATTCTGTAAGGAGGAACACTACCACAGGTCCTTCATTCCGACTGCAGTCAGTCTGTTCAACTCTAGTATTGTTTAATGTAGCGCTGTGTTTACATACCCATTGTTTACACTACTGTGTGATTTTATCTAAACATCCTGCTATTACATTCATGCAATATCTTATGCAATATTACATATTTTCTTCAAGATTACATTGTATTAATCTTTTTTGCACCATTTATGCTTATATTTTTTACTATATTGTGTTTCATATTTTTCATATTTTTTAATCTACTGTGCAACAGTGGAAAACACTGTACTTAATTATCTTTCTTATCTTTCAATTTTTTTTCCCCACTGGCAATATTAGTTAGTATGTGTGTGTGTGTGTGTGTGTGTGTGTGTGTGTGTGTGTGTGTGTGCATGTGTATGTGTGTGTGTTTATATATTTATCTATTTATTTATTTATTTATATTGACCTGACATTGGCACAAGAAGAAACGTCAGGTAAACACACCATGGACCTTTCTTCTGCAACCATGAATATCAAAGCGTTCAACAGACTGACCAACAGACATTACCCTCTTAAGGTCCCTCCACTAGCACAGCAAATATGTGAAAATGACTTTTGAGGCCAGATGGTAATACTGACCGAGGGACAGGAAAAGTGAATTGGTTTTTAATGAGCCCTTTTGTTTTCCTCCCTGTTTGGATGTAGACACACAGTAGGCTTCTCCTCCTTCCACTGGCTATCATCTCTTTTATTCAATAAAATGTGCAGTGTGTCTGCTTTAGCAAACCGTTATCACTCTGAAACACAAAAGTCTTCACTGCCTGGAAACAGTCTTCAAATATTTGTTGTCCCTCAGCTTTTCATTACATTCATGGATCCTGGCTGCAGTGATTCACACTGTGTGTTACTGGCATGATGTTTACTGCAGCAATCATGCAGTTGTTGTGTGTCTTTGTTTGGACATTTGGTAATCCTTCCAAGCCCTGCAGAGAAAAATACCAAATGCAGTATTGGCCTGAAGTCCAGATTGGAAATAAGGGATGTAGAGTATGACGATAGACTCATTTGGATGTAGATTTCAGGGACACATGCAGTTTAAGATAACAATTTGGATGCTGCTCCCAGATTGTGGTCACTTTGCAGCAACATTTCCTCATATTTTTACTCTGAGATTTAAAAACAATGAGAAAGTTGTCATCTGTAATTTTACTCACAGGTCCCTGATTTGATACATCTGTTCTTGTTTTATCAAAGTTGCAATAAGTTATGACACTTTTAAGCAAAAGAATAATGTGTTGAAATTGTACTGTGCATGTGTGGGTTTCAGATGTGTCTTTGTGAGCTCCCTTCAGGTAAAAAAACACTGTCAATTCACCTCAGAGCAAGTCTTTTGTTATATACATATGCCGTGTGCATCTCAGGCCATTTTTAAACACATCTGAAAGAGGGGAGAACAGGGAAATCTGGGATGGGGCTAAACTGTCCAGCTAAAACAAAAAGCTATCTACTTCCTTAATAGAGAGAACACCTATAACAGAGAGACTGGTTAGGTGTTGATATAGGGGACTATATAAGATACAAAAATGGAGCAGTTTAATGCGAGAGACATCTTTAAGTCTTGTAATTGATATGTTTCTGTAACCATGTACAATAGATGTGTCAGATGACTGCATAAGTGCATTGTAGACTCCCTGCCCTGTACTTTCCACCATGACAGTGGTGCTATCAGCCTTCCTGTTCACGGCTGATCCCACAAAGATATGAGACAGAGTCATTCAAGAGTCCTTCTTATCTTTTCCTGATCATTCAAAACCCAAAGATTTATCAAGCTATTTGTTAATAAGGTGGGTATCTTCCAGAGCTGGTTCTCATATCACAGAATGCTGTTTTTTGTTTCCCCAGTGTTCCTTTGCTGGAGGTGGGCTTGGTGGAGGGATAGTAACAAAAGGTTTCTTAATGAAAACCATAAACAGGGATATTTATAACAGCAGGCAAAAACCATTTCAGTGTTCACATGGGTGCCTGACTATTGTTTTAAGACAGACTGGAAAACTTGTGAACCTGTCCTTTAACAGTACTTTCGTTGCTACATAAATTGTCAAAGGAATTTATCAGAGGCACAGTTACAGGAAGCATCACCCCTCCAGTTTTAATGAAAGCCTGACTTGTTGTGTCCGTATCAGGCTGCTCTTCGTATTTTTGTGCACTGACTCACAGGATAACATAAGAACACAGTGCCAACAGTGCCCCCCCCCCCCCCCCATGTCTTTCTTCAAAATTGAACCAGTGGTATCTGAAATAGTGCCACTAATGTCTAGGGATTTTATTTTATTGTATTTGTTGGTTGGTTTCTAGAAAGACAGAAATTAGTGGCCACCACAATTCCCTGGGGTCCTGTCTTATTTTGTCTGACCAAAAGATATTCACAGTAATTTACAATGCTATAAAACAGAGATAAGTGTCAAATCTTGTTATATGAGCAGCTGCAGAACCAGTAAATATTTGGCATTTTTGCTTGAAGTATCATGTTTGATGGATTTGTAGCAACACCCAAATCCATATTCTCGCCTGATTTCCTCACGCTGGGAACAAGCGGTTTCCTTGTGTTGACTGAGAATGCTAATAAGGATATATCAATGCGCTGTACACATTTTTGGTATTTTGTGCAAATAACAGCAAACTTGTGGCAGCTCCCCACACCCCTCAAATTGTATTCTTCTGGCTGAAGATAAGAAGTGATGCTCTAGCACACAATGAGCACATTATGTCCTGTCACGCTTGTAATTCTCTTTGACGGATGGGAGGAAATTCTTCGTTACGTGACACACATGCACTGCTACCCATGCCTGGATTTAATCCCACGTCTGGAGTGACTTTTTCCGAGTCGGGTTTATGGGAAACAGAGCTCAGTGAATTGACTGGAATTAAACAGTTAATCTCAATTGGACTTTTTCATCCTTGACAAGACCTTTCGGACCTCTTTCTGTTCCACTCCATCAGGGGATAATTGTGAGCCCCCTACAACTGGGAATGTGAGCTCTCCCCCTTCTTGCTCGAGGGCATATGTACATATTCTCTGTGGAATGCAGGAAAAGCATTGTTGTCTCCTTTTGAAAGGTCTTCCAAGGTCTATGAATGTTATGTTCCCAAGCCCTCTGCATAGTGTAACTCACAGTCCACTAATTGCTGTAGTTAGAGTTTTCATGGAAAGAATGGCAAGGATGTGGTCACAGTTTCTTGGGATTTGTCTGGAGGGATAAAGGCATCAGTGGGCACGTGATCAATGTTGAAGAGGCATACAAAAGGAGTAGCAATGAATTAGGAACCATTACTAAATACCATGGCAGCTGAGCCGAGAGTCATTCAGTTTGTTCAGGAAAGTCCTCACAGTCACTCACACAAATAGAATTGTAAAAGTTCTTGACCTGATTGTATTACATATTATACTTTATGCTTAGAATATAGCACTGTTGCTGTTGGACTAGCTGGCAAGGTGTAACTGTTTACATTTTTACTTAATACCCCATAATCATATGATGTAGCAAACAGCGGTCATATTTACTCATTTAATCATGATGTTTGGGAGCATTTCTCATTCAACGCCATACATGGAATAGTATGTATTTTCCTATTTCCTATTCACTGCCTTATAAAAATGCAGCTGCCTGCAGCAACATTACCATGACAGGAAATCTGAAGTCATCTGTTACTCAAATTGAGGCAGCAGAGACATTGCAGGTTTTTGCTTTCAGCTATATCATCTTCATTCAGACTGTCCTTATTGAAGTAAAGGCAGAGTAAAAACAGGACTGTGTGCAAGGGAAATAGTGTGTACAGGGCAAATTGTCAGCAGCGCTATAACTTTTTTTTTTGTCAGACCAATGTGTTTTGACATTTGGCCTCTGTCTCATGAAATGAAGGTACTGTAAAACAACACAGAATGCAGCAGATTATCTAACAAACTTGTACCTGTAGAAGGAAGTGGTCCTTCAAAAGTCTTCCTTCACTAGTTTCTGATGCTTTTTTTTTTACTAAGATTCCTTTAACTGTGGGTCCTGTTCAATATGATGATGATATGTCAGCAAAATCATAGCTGCTCTGCTCTTGGTCAATAAACAAGCCAGCAAGCTCGGGGAGCTTTTGAGACTGTCTGGCACTAGCATGCTCCTGGATTGCAGGTGTACACAGTTGGGTATAATGTTATGTTACCTTGCCATTTTTGGGTTGGTATCTTTGCTGTTTCATGGATGGTCAACATCAGTTTGGCGTCCATGTGTTCAATGGACAGACTGGTGTAGAAAGTGCTGGCATGGTGTAGGGGCTGGAGGGTGTTAGCCAGCGGCTAGCCTCTACCAAAAGAGGACAAACACGACTCCTGGTAACTCTTAAGTTACCTGATTTGTTGTGTCTTTTTAGCAGGCTTACAGAGTTGGACAGTGTGTGACGCCTGCATCTTCATTGCACAGACTACTCCAGGGCTATATTAACATTAAGGTAGCTGGACATTATCAGTCAATCCCTTTAAACTATAGGATGGATGATTAAACTGAAATGAGTTTTTTTTTTTTTTTTTTTTAACATGTTTTAGATAGAGAATATGCTTATGAGTGTGGAAGATTTGAAGTTGTTTAGCAGCAGTTTGACAGAGCTGTTTCACAAAAGTGAAGCAATGAGTAATGTAACTCATTATAGTTGCTGCTGAGTAGTTACAAATTGTATAACTTTTTCAATGAGTGATGACTTACTGATTACACTTTTCAGGTAGCTTGCCCAACCCTGCTAGCGCATTCATAAACTACTGTATTTTGTGAACGCATCAGGAAGCATTCTGTAAAGTCACTGCAGTTCCAAGTTTCTAGCACCTCCTACTTCATGAGGACACATGGATTCAGACAACACAGAGTTTTACATTGGCTTCTTTAAAAAATGATGGATGGGGAAGGGAATAGATTTGGGACAGGGGGAGTAGCGGTACAGCAAAGGTCCAGGCTGAATGAAAACACAGGCTGTTACACTTAGTTGGTATGCGACAAAGCGAGCTGAGCATTGCACATGCCCAGGGCCTTCTGGGCGTTGGTTCAGCAGTTGCACAGTTGGACTGAAACTTGATGCAACCTTACGAAGGAGGTTAACATGATGTTTGGTCCGTTTCAACCATTGCTTTGCACATTTTATAAAAGCTATTTTTATAAAAGGCATTTAAATCATCCTATGATGCAGCTTTTCTTGAGTTATTTAGAGCCTCTTTAAGCTTGTTCAAGTAAGAGAACTGTAATGGGCGATGCCCATCATAATGACTCTCCACCCATATTCACACATCCACTGTCTTTCTATCATCCAAGCTATCACACTCTTTCCTGAAATAGATATCTACTCATTAGTTTCATCATGTCCAGTGTATCTGCAGAAATTATGGAGGACATTTTAGTGATTGTCAGTGAACTAGTCAGGCTGTGTGTGGAAAAAGAACGCTGTTTCTCAGTTAATTTTGTTTTGATACTGTTTTCTTGTTGACAATGAAAGGTCTCCATGTTTCCCCAGTGACAGAGTCTTCACTGGTTACACGGTCATCTTGTGTAAATGGGGAATTCAGTTACAAGTGACAACAGTGTTGGCTGAGAGTCTCTGGCTTGTGTGCCAGTAGTGTCTTTGGAAGAAAAAAAGCCAACTTAAAACATCAGAAGCTGCCTGAGGCTGAAACAGCTGCTCATCCATCCCCATTCGACACAAAATCCATCCTTTTCGCATTTTGGTCTTAGTGTATTTCACAGGACCCGTCAAGTCTATAGGATGAGTATACTTATTGCTTTGGTTTAGTGGTAGTGTTTTGTTGTCACCATGACAACAGCAGTCAGCCTTTTTACATGGGCTTGACATATTCAAATTTTGTACTTCATCACCTGTTGCTTTGTACTATGTTATGCAAATCACACAACTGTAGTGAGTGATGGCATATCAGTGAATTTCCATGTTCAGTCTATTTGCTGCAAATCACATGCACTTTACATGGTGGTGCATATTTTTCAAAGTGTGTGTAGTGTGAATGAACTTGTATTGACAATAATCAGAAATGATGTCAGCTTTGATAAAAATTCCATGACATGATGTTCACTCTGCTGGAACATCCAGCTGTGAAATTGATTGATAGCATCCTTAGGCAACAAAAACACAAACAGTGGAGTAGAAGCATTGCTGTGTCTTTGTGGCGATCACATACAGGTGCTTTGTATCTGGATCCTTCAGGTGAGGTGTGCTTATTCCATCTTGTGAAGGACTCAAAGCGTGGGTGCGATATGGTCCCAATTAAAAATGAAAAATTCAAGTCTCGTTGAAAAATGATCCAAGACTCACTGACGGATTCCAGCTGAAATAAACTGCCTTTATTTTACATGGCAGTATGCATTTGAAATGACCGATATGTTGCGACCAACATAGGTCATCATCAAGGTCATTGTAAGCACTACCTTACACACCTATATTGTGTTACACTAATCGGATGAATGGGAAGATGGTTCTCTATAATTGTTCAAGCCTTTTGACCAAAAACAAGGAAGTCCTCGAGCACCAATATAAGAGAGAAAGAAGGAGAAGAGAAGGGACAGGGTAAAAAAACAAGAGTTAATTATCCATTAAGACCATCTTAATTAATCTATTCATTCATTCAACCTTTATCGTAACTCAGAAATATAATGAAAAACAAGACGAAAGATTGCAGACACCAAGAAACACGAATAGGAAGCTTAGTTAAAAATGATGACAAAAAGGGAAAATGAAAAAAGCCAAATCAGTAAAACAACAGAAGTTTAGGAATAAATAGAGCAATGAAAATTTATATCAGAGATTAGTGAATCAGTGTCTGCTCAGCTTTGCCACATGTTTTATTAAGTTTCTAGGTTCTCTGTTTTACTAATACCTCACTATAACTCCTGCAGTGAGCAGCATCCCGCTGCCTCCTGGCCACCTTTCCTTGGAGGTTTTCTGCACATGTCAAACGAGTAGTAGACTTTGGGGTACCCCTGGAACATTTTGAAGTGATTATATCTTATCTGGCCTGGAAAAAAGAAAAAAGAGGGGGAAAACATTACTGGGACCGCCATGCTTAGCCTGCTGCCACCAATAAGCGGAAGAAAATGGATGGATGGATGGATGGATGGATGGATGGATGGATGGATGGATGGATGGATGGATGGATGGAATTGCTGCACCGTGTCAGTTCCACTGCTTTCCAGCATCTCATTACCATTTTCCTTTGAACGGGTGATACTCTAAAGGGAGGGATAGCTATCAGTCTCCTCTGGGGCTTTTGTCTGTCTGTGGTACTGGACAAAGAATGGGACGTATTGTTTCCTATACTGTCAAAGATTCAACAGAGGTTTTGCTGATGCAGCAGATGGTGATCTGTGTTGCGTCTCAGTGGTTAGGAAAACTTCAGTGTCTGCATCTTCAGACAACTGAATTATGACCACAGTCCTGACTGTACAGTATATGAGCATAGGGCGTCAGTCTTTGAACATGATGCTCTCTTTGATTGTACTGTCAGAGAACAGAAAGAATTCTCAGTGATTTGATGTCATGGAAGATATATTTTAATTGCCTGTGGATGAACTCTTTGGAATCCTTGTGTCCTCTCGATGACAGCTCATAAATTTGTTCTAGATAATGATTCTTAGGTGCTGATTTCTAAATAATAAATGTATATTTAACAGAATTCACAGCTTCTAGGGGCACGTCGGTGGCAGCACAATTCAGAAGTTAGAATTAAATAAAATAGACTTTGTAGATCTACTTATCAAACACTTCTGTAACCAGTTCCAATAGCAGTTTTGATAAACAACTGTATACAAATGACTGTAACAATACAAGAAACAGAAACTGTCAGGCCAGGGTGCAAAACCAACAGTTAATGCCCTGTGACCTTTGATCCCTCAGGCAACATTCTGTGAAAAAACTGACATGCACGTATAAAGGCTATTACTACAGGGGCCGTTGTCTGCAAATGCACCCAAGATTCTGCTATGCAAAGCAAAGTCATGTATCAACAACATCCAGGTATTTTGCTGACTTTTTCGAGCTCCAGCTCATCTTAGATGGACTGACGCAAAGTGGAAAAAGTGCTCTGTGGGCTGAGAAGTCCACGTTTCAAATTGTTTTTGGATGTCATGGACATGGTGTTCTCTGGGCTAAAGAGAAGGACCATGCAGACTGATACCAGCACAAAGTCAAAAAGCGAGCATCTGTGATGGTGTGGGGGTGTGTTAGTGCCCATGGCATGGGCAACTGCACATCTGTGAAGACATCATTGATACTGAAAGGGTTTGGAGCATTCTGTAGGTGTTACTACAGCATGGCTTCATAGAAAAAGAGAGTGAGTACTTGACTGGCCTGCCTGCAGTCCAGACCTGTGTCCTGTTAAGCAACTGAAGTTCTCTATCAAGGAATGGGAAGGAATTTCACTGTCAAAGCTTGGTGTCCTAAGTTTCTAGACACGTACTGAGTATTGTTAAAAGAAAAGGTGATCTAACAGTTTGGTACACGTACCTATCCCAACTTTTTTGGACATGCTGCAGGCATCAAATTCAGAATGAATGTATATTGGCAAAAAACAATAGCTAATCAGTTTGAACGATATCAATGTTTTTTGATTGTATTCAGATGAAGAGAGGTCAAATATGACTTGCAAGTCATTGAATTCTGTTTTGTTTATGTTTTACACAACATCCCAACTTTTTGGGGTGATTTATTGTGTAGTTGTTGTATCTGGAGTCATTTTCCCACACTTGTGCAGAGGTGGAGAGGAACAGGAAGCAAATAAAAGAGACAACATGAGTTCCTGAGAAGTTAAACAATAACCAGTATGAGCTGTCTCTCAGACATCCACAGAATCCACACAAGTGTGTGTTGTTACAGCAAACATGCCAAAGGCAGACAAAAATAAGCTTTGCATTGTGTTTGAATGCACCATTGGGGGCAAAGGTAAAAGACAAAAATAAAAATAATCATGTGTCCAAATCCCAAAGTCCTGATTCTGATCCCTATTTTAATTTGTCCATAACTGCTATGAATGCTATGCATTGGCTTTGATATAGCAATCCATTTATGTGTGAGCCAGTACTTCCCAGCCCCAGCCGTCACTCCCCGCGCCCCCCCACCACTTTGTGCCCTCTCTGCAGCAACTTGTGCCTCAGCCTGCCTCTGCTCTGGAGAATCCCGGTGACCTAGATTCAGCCAGAGTTTACTGCCGGCTCTAGCCTGGGCTGTTTGCACTCCGCTGCCAGCGCCAAATCCACGCTGTGCTCGCACATCACCGCTCTGACCCACATCTCCATGGCAACAGCTCCACAATGCCCTGACGATGCAGCAGCGGCAGCGAGAAGTGTAGGGCTCCCTGACCTGCGGAGTAGCGAATGGTGGGGCTGTACCCCTTCTCATATTGGTTTCACCCCCCTACCCCTTCACTCTCACTCTCCATTCACTGCTCTGCATGCTGATGAGGGGATTACCAAACACAGATATGAAGATGTAATGTTACTGTGGCGTTTGTTTTGCCCAGTTTTGGGGCAGACTCTTTATCTTGCTGTTGCCAGTGATTGGAGTGAGAGATTTTTCTTGTCTGTGTCTCCTTTAAGCCACACTGGTGACTCCCATTGCTCCTCCCATCCTGTGCCATATGCTCCCATAATTCACTGCCAGTTGTTTTTTTTTCCATCCCACGTGTAGAGTTGCTCTGTCAGTGGTCTGCTCCCTTTCTCTAGCTTGATTATTCTATTGTTCATATTTAAGCCAAACCACATTCAGGAATATTTCATTGATTTTGTTTGATACTTCACTGGAATTGATTCAAATATTTATTCATAGGCAAGTATTGGGAACGAACAGCGGCAGTAACATGTTTTCTGCTAGCTACAGCAGTTTTTTATTGCTCACACAAAGGGAAACGAGCAGTTTGGGTTCAGCTCGGATTACAAAGTTGGCCCATATCAGTGTCCCTGTCTCTTGCCAACAGAACTCCCTGGAATAAGACTGGCCTCGCTCGATTTTATCACAAAAACACACTGTCACTTCACATTTACGCAGGGTGAAACCTACACTGCCAACTGCCACCACCCGGCTCAGATAACAGTGGTGACAATCAGCGCTCTGTCTGTCTGTCTCTAGGTACCTGCTGGGGCAGTTTGTAACATGGCTAATAGCCACACAGTGGCTGCCAGGCAGACTCCCAGGACAGGCATCCCACCCTCATATTCAGTAAACCATATAAACTGTCATCTTAGTACTAAAACTGTTGTGCTTACTGGACAAATAGCAGCTTTGACAGTCAAGTCTACAGATGAAACGTGCAGGCATTCTGGATTGATAGGTGATGGTCTCAGTTACATCAAAATCCTCATTCATCCAAACTGGCTGACCTTGCTGACGTGGATTTAACATGTACACAGGTTCAAGCAATAACTGTAGGATTATCATGGGATTACTTATACAAGATTTATTGTATATTAATGGGGACTTCAAACCCTCTGGATGATAAAATCCATACTTTTTGTTCTCAGAGTCCCAGTTACACACACTTAAAGTATCTCATATCCAGATAAAGTCCAGATACTATTCAGTACACTTCTGTTTACACTGAGCAGGCATTCAGACCAAACACAGCCCTGTGTTAAAATAGTGCATGAGGCTTTGTTAGTGGGGGCATGTTGTTTAAGGTACAGGTGAGACATGAAATACGATCCAGGGAGACCAGTTGGAATAATCAGACGTGTCACCCAGAATTTCCCTGTATTTTACCCTTCTCTTTAACCCTTTTTTTTAAAAAAAAAAAAAAAAAAAAAAGTTTGGTTGTGACATTGATGGGAGGTATAACCACCTATTTCATGTGTTGCTGCATTCTCCTCCGGTACGGCAGGTGGTAGCATGTAGAACATTAGCTGTAGCATTGATTCACAAGGAGTAATACAAGTGTCTCATCAAATGGGAGGAGGCTTAGTAATCTACTAAGAATGTGCGCTTACATGCATTTGATTAGCCAACACAGCACTTTTCAATAATGCCTCATTGCGTTGTGGCAAAAATTGAACCAAGTTCAACTTTTTTTAATGGATGACTCTGTGTCGTTTTGCTGGAGCTCCCTTCTTTAGCACCCCCACTGTATCGCTGGACTGGTCCCAGTCAAATGAATGAGAGAGCCAAGTTTTTTTCATGCAGGATACTGTTGGTCTGAAGACAGTATCAGCCATATGTGTCTCCAGTAGCAAGGTCAGAAATCTGGTTGCATCTGCCTTGCTTTTTCCTCTCCACATGCAAATCTGGATCAGACCTACTCCAGTCCAGAGGGCTGTGGTAATGCACCTTAGACAGTTTAGTAATGAACAAAATACTGCAGCAAAAGAATAAATGACACAAAGTCTATGAGGTAGTTAGTGCATTAAACCTGAGTCCACTGCTAATCTTACATGACCCCCTCTTGTGAGTAGGACATATATCAACACACTCTTTGCGTTATGGCAGTACTGGAAACTTTTTACTGTTACTTCCCAATCCCTGCTGTGCTGACCTTAGCATATTCTTGTGGATGGGTGAGGAGATCAGAGCCTTGACGTCAAATATGATGTCTGTACTCCATATTGACATAAAAATCCATTTCACCTAAATTGGCTCACTGAACTTAGCTAACTTTAGCTAGCTATCTAAGAGCAAACCATTGACACCAACGCATAGATGCCTAACATGGATGGACTATGAAGTAGTCAAAAGTTTTGTTCATCATTGTGGGCACTCACTCACTTCATTCATTCGCCCACACAGATTAATCAGTGGTTGGACTGATCAGGGATTAGGTAAATGCTACAACAGCCTACAACCTATTCCTGTTGCTTGAAAGGACCTCATAATAGATATGCAACTTGAAAAGACAGATGTATTTCCACCTTTTCAACATTTGTATAGATAGATTATAGATCATCCCCAATGCATCTTGGGTACATTTACACTTGGCTTTTTGATATCAGGTAGCTGTCTGGTCTGACTGCCATACATGAAGTGACGAAGTGTAAATTGGGTAATGCATGTGTGCATGTGAGTGTAAGTTGTTGCAATAACTTTCACAATGAGAAAAATGAATGAAAATAAATCCCATAGAGTTCCTCATCCACAGCAGGTGAATTTCCATTGTAAACATCACAATGAATGGTCTTGATCTTGAAACTGATTGACTGTGTAGTGATACAAGTGTGAACCCAAGTCTAGTGTTAAGAATGACATACAGTTATTTTCCTGCAACATTTTCTTATAAATGGGTCAGATGTGGGTAGAAAATGTTTGTTACCCCACTTCAGAAAGAAGCTTCATATGTTTAAATTGATTATTTATTTCTGTCATTACCCAGAATACATTTTGATGAATTTTTTTTTTTTTTTTTTCAGTTTAGAGTATTGATATATAATGCTGATTGCGTGAAAATGCACTCACTCTTCGTGCGTTTTTTAAAAGGAAAGCATTTATAGGCAAGAATAATAGTGATAGTGAAAGTCTATTTAAATCCTCGCTGCATATTTGATACTATACCATGTTTCACTTCATTATGTCATAGTACACTGAGACTGCAGCTAAATCTCATTTCTCAGAAGCATCCCTTGGTTTTATGGTGTGTCAAGAAAGTTTCAAAATAAGAATAATTTTACTATACAGAAACTCCCTCTGTGCTAATCTCAATGTTACAGTGAAAGGAATTACAGATTGTATACCCAAAAGAAATGACGTGGCCGTAGGCGGAATGGTCAAAATATTTACCCACAAACTGCAGCAATAAAGAGCTGCTAATGTGATGGTTAATGAGATACAGTCTGCCTGTACTGGCCGACAACACAAGTGCAGCTGTTTGCTTCCATCAGTGAGTGAAATAAGATTCTTCTCACTCTTGTAATACCGAATTCTTTCAGCCCTACACCAGTTCACACCTGTTTTTTCCATGTACATTTACGAGGGAAATCACAATGAGTTAATATGAACACTCTCACACACTCTCACTCACATATCCCATCATTGGCCTTAGGGTCACTGGTCTGATATTCCATCTCAGTCACCTTTCTCCGCCCTAAACAGGCTTTTCCAGCCTGTCAGCCTTACTCCATGGTAACCAAAGAAATAAAGGGCTGCAAAACAAAGACAACAAGAGGAAGAAAACGTAACGTGTTGAGTACAACTCTCCCCCCAGTAAATGCAACTAAATACCTTTAGTTGTGTCAGAAACCATATAGAGAGGTGGTAGCACTTCATTTTCAGTACATCCTCTGAAACTGACCCTTAAGACTACCATTCAGCCCAAGGCCCTAAACAAGGTCTCGTAAGATTTTTGTTCACAACTTATTTTCATCTGCTACATAAGCTTTCTCTAATTAAAGGATAATTCCAATTTATTGCAACTTTGGGCCTATTTTTGTAGTTTTCTGTTGGTCAGTCTCTTTTCAAAAGTGCTAGTGGTGTTGTACTTGGTTGTACATGCAAGCAGTAATGAGCATAGCTGAAAGAAAAGTCCAACTCTACTTACTTTCTTTGCTCTTCACACCTACCAATTCTCTGGGTAAAGTGGGGAAGCTTGCTGGGTTGTTGGATTTGGAAAGTTATAAGAAGAGACAGTCCCCACCTCCAACTCTGAAGTCAGAAAAATGTTGAGAGAGGGGGTTTAGATGTTTCTCTATGGTCCGACAAGCCCTTATATGATTCAGTATTTGCCTTTTCTCTCTTCTGCTCTTTACTCTTCTTACTCTTTACTGGTACCCCCAACCCCCCAGGCCCCAGTTCCCAGCACCCCTAAGCCTTATAATCAATCCAGACTTGCCAATTGCAGTCCAGCTGTTGGGTACGAGTTGTGCTGTGATCACAGACTGATGTGTGAGTTGATGTGAGCACAGGCTGGGGGCTGAGCACACCACTTCACACACAATGAACCACACAGAAGCCCCTAAAGTGTCTAATCCTTTCCCACCATTGTCCACATATTCGTATGACTATGACTGACAACCATCATTCATATGATTCCAATTTTCGTTGCTAGTGCTGTAGTCGAGAGTTGTGTTGACCGCTCTGGTTTCGTTTCCCTAGTAGTGCTGTTTGTGCCTTCGAAAATGTTGGCCTCCTTCACCCCGTGCTGTTTGTCAAATGGTTTGTGCCTTGTCTTGGTGTGACTCACAAAAGAAGCTTTGATAGCGGTCATCCCCTGCCAGACTCGGTTCCCTTTTTAACAGGTTTTTCACTAACCTCAGTGCCACTGTTGCCAGTGCCCAGACATCCAGACAATCGACAATGTGGCCTGCAGACTTTTTAAACCTACTCAGTAAATCTCAGCTCTCTTTGTTTTGCCAAGTTGTACTCTTTTAGAGGAAGTCTAATGTATTTGTCGACCTGTGTCACTGTTCAAATGAACATCCTTAAATACACAGTGGATCCATATAGATGAGCTCATTGTTTGGTTTGGGATTAGCCTGCTCACATCTTTTTTCAAATGGATGATTTTGACCAAACAGGAGCTTGTCACATTGGATCACCGCCCGAGATCACAGAAGGCTGTATTAAAACATTGAACATTGAAGTTATTTTCAGCACAGTCCATGAATTATTTCTGCAGCTGTCTGACTTCTTCCTTTTTTCATCTCAGACAAAACATTTGCTGTTGTCTGATTGTAGCCAACCCCTTAACACAATCTTTTCCTACCAAGCAGACGTGTCAGACTGAGTCTCACCTGATTGTGAGAGATATGTGTGAAAACATTAGACGTGGAACAAATGAAACGAAAAGCTTGATGTGCCAGTCGTAATGGCTCCAGAATTATTTTGCTTTGTCCTGCCCCATCACTGCTTTCAATGGTGCACAGTTAATGTGAAGAGGTGTTTGGCAGATGGCTGCTTCTCTTCATGAAAGGATGTGAATAGAGATATTTTGCCCCTTTCCTTTCCCTTCTTGTGATCTCTCCACAAGGCTCCAGGGGCACAGAAGGAAGCCAGGGCACACAAGAGAGACACACACTCGGTATTAGGAAGTCCTCTGGACACGTTTTTATAGGTGAACTCCTGTTTGTCCCTCCACCCCTGCTGTGGGCTGTGGACCTTGAATGGGACGATGGTCTTTCTTGTTTGGGAGTTGCTACTGACAGTGTGTCAGTGTAGCTCAATACTGTGCAGCATAATGAAGAGAAGAAATTAATAATTTCTGCCTGAACATCTTCTTTTTCATTCTATTAAACCACTAGACATGGGATCTAAGAGTCCTGACGTGCCCCAATCCGGCTTCAGTGAACTGCAGTCAACGAAGACTGATGCACTGCCACACGTTGCTTCATGATTACTGTCAAAACTTTTAAAAGTTATGTGTGAATGAACCACAAAGACCAGAGACATCTGACCACCAACTTACATCTACATGTCTGTGTCTGCATGAGAGGAAATGACGTGTAGCCTGTAGGCCTAGCGCTGGTCAGATGATGATCAGTGATGATGACAAACGAAGCAAACTATGTGCAGAGTTGGTGATAATTCTCTGTCGGTTCAACAGGTGACTCATATCAC
Source organism: Chaetodon auriga (assembly GCF_051107435.1). NCBI lineage: Eukaryota > Metazoa > Chordata > Actinopteri > Chaetodontiformes > Chaetodontidae > Chaetodon > Chaetodon auriga. Next base: position 19,899,568 of record NC_135091.1, on the reverse strand, counting down.
ATTACACATAGTAACACAACACAGTTAACATAAGAATGTTGATAGCTTCAGTTTTTAAATTTTGCATTTCTTTCCACTGGTGTTGTTGGAAGAAGAGAACTTGCGATCAGACAGCTCCCTGCCAAAAGTTGCCTCTTATGCCTGTCAACATTGACACAGCCACTGATACAGGCTGACTAGAACAGTGGCAAACTGCAAAAGCTACACAGCCAACTGTGACTGTTGGACACGCATGATCAAACAGTGCTTAATGTCTGGTCAGTTGTCTGTTGGGGTGTATCAAGGCCCAAAGCATGTTGATGGGAAGTGTCTCTGAGATGCCTCTTAATGCTGTTGGGGATCCCAAGGGTTTTCATGGTGCACCTTTTTTTTTTCATCTACCACCATTGCTGTTTTGAACAGGGTATTTTTGTGTTTTAAAAACTAAAGGCCTCAATAAGCTACAGCATTTGTGAACAGTCAGTCAGTTAATGGGCCATGGACTTTGAGTGAGAATCTCTACATCATAGCGACTGATATTTAGCTTACCTTTATAGTGCTGCTATGAAAAAGTGGGCAGTAATCCAGAGGAGCCACTGACTTTATTGAATCCCAGCTTCCATCATGTATGAGGCTTGCTGGCTAATGACTGCTATTTGTTAGCCTGACAGGGAGGGATGAGAGCTGTTACACCTGGCAATGTGAGAAAAAGTGCAGACAAGGTCAAAGACACACCTTGACCTGCAACATGGCAGCCACACACACACACACACACACACACACACACACACACACACACACACACACACAGAGGAACTTTATTAGGATAAATGCAGAGAGTAGCATAGCCAGTAAACTTCTCAATGTGATCTGATGAATTGAATATAATCTGGGAAGATCCCCTTCCCATTGGTGTGATGAATTAATCATCCTAAAAAATGTAAGGATTTGTGGTTCATCTGTCATTTAATACAGTTAGTCTGCCATTTCGAACCTGTCTTACTATTTGGTACTATCAGCCAAATAGGTCTCTATTTCTTCTCAGTGTCAAACAGACTGAATTTGAAACCTTGGCTGCTTGATGAGTTAATGTTTTGTTAAGGGAGATTGGAAGGAATTCAAATAAAGGCTAGTTGAGACCAAGGAGCTCCATCAGTTATTCTTGTGTCACTTTGTATTTGAGTCTGAGTTGTATAAACCTTACTCAATACTTTTTAAACTACTTTGCTGCTTTATTTCTTAGTAACATAATAGAATTGGCCAACTTTTCAATAGCCCAAGGCGCATTTATTCTTTGTAGGAGTAGTTATTGATATGATTTGATCCATCCAGCTACTCTTATCAATCCTGGTTATTGGTACGGTGATTTATTGATACTGCGTATTGGTTCCTTTTGATTCAGAGATTCACAACTTAGCAGTTACGGCCGGTCCAGGCCAAGCATACAAACCATTATGTAACCCACTTCTGAGTATGTACACGCTACCACCTAGGTTCGTAGGAGCTAAGAGTAGTAATAATAACCACTGGACACAGGTACAAGTAACTATTGTGGACTTTTTTTAGTTTTGAACAGTGCACAATATACATACAATGAAATACCTATGGGCCCAATAAACTAAGGAAACATAAAATGTCCATCTGAAGAGTTCCTCTGGAAAACGTTTGTTGTGAATCCAATCAAAGTTCAAGTCGACAAGTCATGGAGGTAGTCAAAGTCAAGGAAAAGTATCCAAAGTAGGCTCTTGTTAGTGTCGATCAGTAGGACTGACACAATCCTACCACAGAATCCACTGAATAATGTGGTGGAGGCTCAAAGTTCAACCGGTGGCTCGCCATCAACTGGATCACTGGTCCACCTCGTTGGACACAAGGATGAGGCTTCACTCTTCCCACGCATCAATTAAGACCTGACCAAGAAGGGGATTTTCAACAGGAGAGACCGGACAATTTAAAGTGTCTCTTCGGTTCTCCGTCCTCTTTTCCTCGTCTCTAATCCTCACGGAAGAACGGAACAGTGCTCCATCGCGTGAATTAGCAATGTTAAGCTACATCGAATATTTTTAACACATTACTTCTGGATCACCAAAAATAAAGTTCCGGTTTTTCAAAATAAAACCGATAGTACTCACAAACATAAGGTAGAAAGAAATAATGATCAGAAATGAATAAAATATATTACATAACCCTTCGTTAGGCGGGTTACAATTAGGCTAATCGCGAATTGTTATGAATAGGCTAGAAACAAAAGCGAACATGGTCCGGCTCTGGATTCACAGGCACTGGGAGTTGACTGCAAGGACAGCAGTCAAAAACCTGACATTTCTGCATTTTTACTATGTGTATGTTTGATTATTTGCTTGTGATGTTTCCCGTATTTGCTGATTCTGTCACATTATAGAAATGAGCAGTTGTTGACTCAAGAAAAATGTAACCAGCCTTTAGACCCATCTGGTTTTTGTCTAACATGGCCTCTGCTCTGCTGTTGCTTTGTGTATATGGGGGTGTGTGTGGAATATTCCAGTCCTGCCCTAATGTACATACAGAGAGAGCGGTAAAGGGGAGAAATAAGAAAGAGACAAGACTACACTTACCACCAAAAATTACACAAAACCATGTCTTTTTGTTTTTTCTGATAATCTCATTCCCAGGTGTCCTGAGTCGGGCATTAAAATGTGTACCTCAAGACTGACCTTGAAATGTATTTTTGTTTTTAACAAGATTACATACATAAGTATGTATATGTAGGATATCAAATCCATTTTTAAATACTTAATCAAGTAGTAGAATGGTGCCATTTGTTACCCAGCCTCATTTTAATTTGCCTGCCAGTGGGTTCAAAGGTATTGTATAGCAAGTTGGAAGGTTGATGAGGTTCCAGTAGAAATTGTAGGAAGACAAAAATAATTAGAAGAAAAAGAAGAAGGGAAAGAATCAACTCCAAGATTACTTTTATAACAAAGTAGACTTTATTAGTGTTTCCTTATGTTGGCTGTTACGCTCTTCATCAGCTAGCCCTCAAAGACATCTTCAGTATTTGTCCATCTTTGTCATTCATTTGTGACAGCCCAGTGCATATTGCTACACACAAGTTGCTTCATCGCTAATTGTCTGGAATTTGTTTAGAAACGAATTGCTGCACCATCAGGAGTCATCATCTAGTAGCAGGAATCCATGATGCGCCTCATGCTCATGATCCTCATGCTGTTCATGCCCATGCTCATGAGGCTCCTGTACTCTCCGGGCCTCACGTACATCACTCTTCCTCTGAAGTGGGGCTGCTCGTACATCAGCCAGTGGCCCTCCATCACGTTGCAGGACATGAAGTTGGACATGTGGTAGCGGTCCATGATGCTCTCGCAGTCCTCCATCAGCTCGTGCATGTGGCCCTGGAAGTTCTCCCTCTCATAGATCCTCATCCTGTAGGACCCTCTGTGCATGGGGATCATGCGGCAGGACCTGATGCAGTCGCTCATGCCCATCATGCTCATGTAGTCGGTGTACTCGCCCCTCCTCATGAAGTACTGGTTTCCCATGAAGTTGGTGCGGTCGTAGACCATGAAGCAGCCCCTCTCCACCCTGCAGGAGTGGCAGCGGTTCAGGTAGGAGGACATGTCTGGGCAGTCGCTCATGCACTCGTAGGAGCGGCCCTGGAAGTTCCTGTCCTCGTAGAAGATGATCTTACTCATCATGTTCATGCCGCTGGAGCTCATCTTTACCAGGTGTTGTTACTAGAGGCGATGCTGCTGCTGCTGCTCTTGGAGCTGAACTGCTTGTCTACCTGTTGGAAAGCTTCCTTTTTATACCTGACAAGCAGAGGGCCCCTTTGTGAAAACAGCCTGACCCAGCAACACACCATCGAAGCCCATAGAGCACTGAGGGTTGTCCACATTTACAGCTGTTCCCCCAAAAGACCTTAGAGAGGCGGTTTTACTCCAAATACTGTCAGACAAAACCTTTTTCAAAGGGTTAACCAAGAACAATAGCACTTTTGTTACATCATTGTAGTGCACAAACTATCTTTAGCTTTGGAATTTTGTTTTGTTGTGTTGTCTCATTCTTAGCAGTGTACCAGATCATCCATTTATATGGTCAATGAAATTTTATTATGCAAAAAGATATGCATATTCTAACAGTCTTTTTTTTTTTTTTTTAAGAATATTTTATTACATATTTCATGCTGTCACCAAAATGATGTTAAGCCTGTACGCTCAGCAGTCCTGACTGTGACTGATTTTAGAAAAGAACATTCATTTGTTGGGGCTTTCTGTTAATTAAGTAGCAGTTTCCATGTGTATTTTGATTACATACTGACAACACAACATATAATTTCATTACATTAGAATAATTAAGTTTGACATCTCACAGTGATAACTAATAGAATAATTTTCAACTGTTATTTCAAGATAGATTTTTCTCTGTCCTTATAGTAAAATGAGTCTTGCAGGGTGTTGTCTGTTATAAAATATTCAGCCACACATACCCTGGTGTTTGAGTCTGACAACCGATCATGTCTTGGTCGCCCATGCTACTTTTCTGCTACTAGTTGATCAAATAATTTGTTCATCACAGGGAGGTGATGTGGAGGAGATTTGTGCTTTCTCCTCCACATACATACATTCTCCATCCAATATGTTAATATGTTGACTACACCACCCGTGTACCAAATACAGCAGGTCAGCAGTAGAGTTGACGTTCATGAAATCTTAAAAGGATTACCTTCCAGGGATATCTGACAATTTTCCTCTGATTTCGCACCATACGTTTGATTTTGAAAATAGAACAACAAATACTATCAGTCAAAGCCTCTTTCAAGGGGTTAACAAAAACAAGAAGCACACTATGTCCTGGAGGGTGCAGTTTAGGTACTGTCCATGAGCCAAGCTGTAGTCTTGTGATGGTGACTGAGGACAAGGTGTTTGTGGGTGGCCATGTCTTCACCTCATTGAAAGGTCAAGTTCCTTAGTGAACACAGAATTCACTGCTGGAGGGTCCACCTTGAGCATTTTGGCATTGAACATTTCAATCAGGTCTATCTGCAGACAAACAGTAGCTACAGGACACGCCTACTACAGAATACACCCTGGACATTGTTAGATCCAGGCACCAAAACTGCTTGGTTAGGTTTAAGAAAAGATCTCAGGTGGTGTGAGATGTAGTGAAGTTAGTGTGTTGTGTTGTCTGTGAGACTCTTCTCAAGGGTTAAGCCACATCCAGCATGCACCTGTTGGTCATGCAGCATCATGGGTGTGTTTGATTTGGTTGGCTTAGCATACTCACCAGGTGTTGTATGAAATCAGTGATTAATTAAGGAAGAGGCAACATTTTTTAACTATGCATAGGTTCAATAACACCGACCTTAGTCCATAATGACATCATCCTGAATTTTATTGCATTCTTGAGCATTTGTTGCATTGTTCACTAACTGCTAGTTGTTCCACACCCCTCTAACACCCCTGACACTCGGCCAGCAAATGTACACATTGAACATGTCTCTTTTCTTGGGTGTCACTTAAGTGCAGAGGGTCACCTCTCTGGAGCTCTGCCCTCCTGCAGCTGCAGACAAGCCAGCAGCTTCTTCTCTGCTGAAGTGGCTAATTTCCTCCTTTCTTTTGCTGCATTTGCACAGTTGACCAGCACTTTTTCAAGTCACTTTTGCTCTTACTCTGTGACAGATGTGCCTTGAAATGTAGCAAAGTACAATACATGTTATAAAAGGTGCTTAAGTAAAACTAAGATGACCTCTATTTGAAAATAACCAAAACAGTATAACAGTTTAAAAAATGATTTTGTTTCTGTAATGAGAGTAAATGTAATTTGTTCTAATTCTACCCAGGCT